>NC_050512.1:8883129-8885009 GCF_002922805.2 Oryzias melastigma | reverse complement strand
TTTCCTTTTTAGGAATCAGTCCTAAAGTTAGTAATAAAGTATGAGTCTGACATGTGACTGTAGGAAATGAAAATTCAACTTTAAAAAAATGTAATGACCCACTCCAGTCATATTTGATCTGTTGTAAATTGTTCTCAGTGGTCTTTTAACAGTGATTATGCAGTTTTTTTTAGCCAAAATCAAAAAGCCTGTGTCGTTTCTTAAGACATATTTTCTGCAGAGCAGCAGGAGCTTATTAGAAATGGCCTCTGGCCTGTGGGCAGAGCAGTGGATACTGAAATAACCCTACACTGATATCCCATCATTCCTACGTTTTCTCCCGCTAGCTTACAGCCCCTCACAACCCAGCGTAGCAAACAAAAAAAACGAAACAAAAACAGCAAGCAATATCAAACCGTAAAGTTTTACGTCACATGGCAGCTCAGACGAGGAAAATGAGGACGTTAATGGATCTATTTGTCTGTAGGAATTGTAGTGGAGAAAGAAGACTTTGGCCCCGCCCATGACAGTCACTACATCACAAACCCAAGCTTTTTTAAACTGCGGGTTTTCATCTGCTACTGATACAACACAATATGAATAAATAAATACTCAGAAAAGCATTTTTTATTTTAAATTCATCTTCCATCATGAGAAAAATGCTACAAGAACATGTTAAAAACACAATTCCATGGTGGTGGGTCTTTAAAAAATTCTGGGTCCATTTTTAAAACTATATTGGGTATGAATCCTAACCAAGAGGTTGCAGGTTTAAGCGAAATAATTGATTTTGTGTAAAATATACTAATTACATCATGAAGTGATAGTAATTTCCATTTAATGGCTAAGTGTGTTCAAATCAAACACAATAATTAAATAGATGCTGCTAAACTAATGAATGAATTGAACAAAGGAATGGTTGAAAAATAAAACTTTACAGAGTCATTTTTACTTGTAATGAAAATGGTAAACAACAGTTGTAGTGCTCTTCTGCTTTGCTTTGAGTGATTTACAGTCACAGTCCCATTCATCCACACACTCACTGATGGCAGCTCTGTTGCCAAACAATGGCTCCAACCTATAACCACCCGGAGCAACGTGGGGCTCAGTGTCTTTCCCAAGGACACTTCGACACATGGTGGGAGCCAAACCTACGATTCTCTGACCAGAGGTCAACCGCTCTACCATCATGGCCGTAGCATCTCACCAGAGAACATGCACTTTGGCTTATCTACTGCTGTAGTTGGGGAGGGGGACATTTCTGCACAGTCTGATATGATCATGGCTCATTCATTCTGGTTGTGCGGCTGGGATTTTAAGATGCTACTAAAGTATTTATAAATGCCTGATGCTGAATACCAAGTTCTAATAATAAAATGTTTTATCAAAGCAGTTTTCTGCTTATACAAAACAAATAAAACAAAGTTTGTACTTCGAAACTCTGAGATTTTTGCAGTGAAACAAGAAAACTTTTTTAGAGGTTCTCTGTGGCTTTAGGCTACAATGAAGTCAGGAGATCTCAGATGCTGAAGCAGCTGGAAAAGTCGATACGAAGAAATAGGATGTGTTTAAAGCCCAGAGGAGCAGAGTGTGGTTTTAGTCTTTCTAACATGGTGGGAAAAAATGGGGGAAAAAAGTATTAAAATATTGTACAATCCAATATTAACGAATGTAGTTTATTTATTTGGGTAATTTCTGAGCATTATTTTTTTTTGCTTAAACAAGAAAGGCCTAAAATTTGACCCATCCTATTTAGTACTTGAACATGTGGTCAGAGTGTGAGAATATAGTAGAATCTGATCTTTTTTTACTTATGGATCTGGAATTCACATGTTTGAAATGTCAAAGTTTGTCATTTTGTGTGTAAAACTAGTAAACTAGTTTTGATAGCAAAACTACCA
>NC_050512.1:8840161-8883063 GCF_002922805.2 Oryzias melastigma | reverse complement strand
GGGTTCTTTTACTCCTCCATTGTGGCTCTTTAAAAAAAATAAAAAAAGGAAAAAAACAGCTTTAGTTTTGAAAACTAACTGGAAAGTAAATACATCAATAAGTAGAAAAGTAAAATGAAGTAAATTAAGCAAACTTTATTCAACTCATTCGATAACAATTGAAGGACAGTTCATCAATCCATTAATCATTCAAAGTTTACAAAAAGTTGTATTAACATTTTGACTGATTTTTTTAACAATGCATACCACACAAAATCAATTAGAAGTCAGTAAGCAAAACCAAAATTCATACTTGCATTTGATTATAATGGATTAAATTCAAGGGTTTTAAAAATGCCTTGTAGTTCAAAAAATAAAGTAAAAGTCAATATTTCATTTTAGTTAGTAATTTTAAATAAAACCAACTGTTTTTTTTTATTTACTTTCTGTTGACACTATGCTATTTACTACTAATTTGCTGCATTGAGTTGATCCTATGTGGACCAGGGTGACTTTTATTTTGAAAGGAAGTCATATGAACTTTTTGCAAAAGTTATAAACTTCTACATATTTCAAAAAGGCTTTTATTTATACCAAAAAAGTTCATTTATATTGATCATAGTAGTAGAAATAACAAAAATACAAACCAGTGTTGTATTCCTTCAGAGGGAGAAGTAAGATTTTGTGACTCCAAATGGGTTGTAGTCGGTGAGAAATCGACCCAAATGGATCTTTAAGTGTTGGAGGATGCAGACCCCTGCCTTAACTACTAAAAAACTACAGTTTGGGACTAACTACTGCCCTGAATTTAAAAAGTCATTCGGACACTATGCTCACTACATTTTTTTTTTTTATTTGACTTCACAGTTTTCCTGACGCAAAAACCTAATAAATATCAAGATTTTATGAAGAATATTTATGAATCTGTTGTGTTCTGATGTTTAAAAACTT
The DNA here is from genome assembly GCF_002922805.2 of Oryzias melastigma. NCBI lineage: Eukaryota > Metazoa > Chordata > Actinopteri > Beloniformes > Adrianichthyidae > Oryzias > Oryzias melastigma. Next base: position 8,882,133 of record NC_050512.1, on the reverse strand, counting down.
GGATGGTTTATTAAAAAAAAAAGAAAAAAAATTCTCATGAAAGATTGTTCAAACACAGTGTCTATATTTGCAAATCTAGTGATCATTGATGCTCACTGTTTTTTTTGTAGATACTTCGGAGAAGTTTTCAAGGGTTCTGGATTTTGGAATTGTAGATTTGGATAAAATGGCAAACCCATGATAATAAATAGTGATTGAATTTTGACATAACAAGTGAGTAATTACTTTAATTCCATCAAAAGATTATGCTTAGTGGAACAAAACCTTTACTATTTAATTTCTTATGCTTGATTAAGACATCAAACCCATTTTATCAGGGTGGATTATCAAAGTTTTGTATTCATACTTTTAACAAAACTCTCCTTTTTATTGCTTCTTTTTTGGGATGGTTGTCTAATGTAATTATTTCTATTTTGTTAGAGTTTAGTGTATCCAAATGAAGACTATGACACTTATAACATCAGATTTGGGGTCAGTGTGCAGATTTCAGTTGAGAAACATTTAAAAAATATAATAATATTTTAGAGAAATCGAATGTCGCAGACACATTTGTTAAAAAAAAACCAATTCAGGTGAAGCAGAATATGAGATGCTTTATTGGAGTCAGATGATTTGGCAGCAGATCCTGTGTACAGATAATTTGCCTCAAGTTGTCTCTTTGTCGCTTTCTTCCGTCTCAGTTTTTCACACAAAGCAGAACAAACCTAAACCTGCACACCCTCAGCCAGGCTCCAATGGGTTGCGTGATGGCTGACGTAGGTGAAACATAAAAGAGAGAATATGAGGTGGAGAAGGAGGGGAAGGCGAGAAGCCCAGAGCTGACAAACAGACAGAGAGACAGGAAGAACAAAAATGGAGAGTCCTCATAATCTGGAATATCTGAACTGATCTCCTGTTAGCGACAACTGTTAAACACTTTGAGTCATCCCTTCATTCTGCTTGCAAACTGAAAACAGGTTTGGAGGGAACCTCCTCTTTTTTTGACCCTTTCTCCATCTTGTGGGTTCGGCCTCCCAGTTTCCACTGGTGGCCCGTCTTCCTGGCAGGGCTTCAGTTGTAGCAGCCGTGGGGATGCCACTGCATGTCCCGGATGCGTCTGATAGACTGCATCTGAGGGCAGCGAGCACCAAACTCATTGAAATGCCTGTAATCACCCTTCTCCAGCACGTACTGGCTGCCTCGGTAGCCAGGGAACTGATAGCCAACCCAGCTGAAAAAAAGAGGGAATATTTTATTAGCAAGATATTCTGCAAGCAAGTGTAATATAGCTAAAGCAAGTAAAGAAAAAAATGAATGGATGGGGTAACATCTAATAGAAACATTTTAATACCACATTAGGCATTAAAGCTTTTTTGACACTTTGATTCACTGCAGGTATTCATTAGAGAAAAAGAAACCTCGCTTTTCTGTGTCATAATTACCTCCTGCACATCTGAGAGGGTTTACACGGAGGACTCTGAAAAGCTGACGCTCATCTCACACTGACTTAACCGTCGATGAAAAAACTCTATTCCTGAACTCGACTCAGTCTTGTTAATTAGGCTGCCGTTAGAGAATGACGTCACAGGTGGAGAAACGGTGGAGCTTTACTCTCCTTCTATTTGAAAAAACAGTTCCATCATTTCCAATGATCGCTCTTGCAAAGTGATCATTTAATTCAAACCAGCATGTGTGCAGTATGATGCGTCAACTGTGGGGTAAAGGCGGAGTGTAAGAGCACCGAGTTAAAGATGGATATTCACACACAAAGCAGTCAAAGTTGTAAGAAATATTTTTTACTGTTTATTCTAATGTTTTAAACAGTTAATAGACAAATGTCATCAATTTATAGGTTTTTTGGAATTTGTGTTTTTGCACAAGGTTCTCAAGACACTCAGTGACATGTATTTTAGCTACTTTTACCCAGATGACTTTTTTAAAAAATTGTACACGTAAGAGTGATTTACAACATCATACTTTTGACTTTTGCTGGAGTGTTTTTACAATCGAAAACTTTTACTTAAGCTGTTTTATTCAGATATTTTATTTTACCTTTTTATACTACTGATTTTAGGGAGGAATGATAGTATTTGTAGATATGTTTGTTTGATTGATTGGTTGATTGATTGATTGATTGATTGATTGATTGATTGATTGATTGATTGATTGATTGATTGATTGATTGATTGATTGATTGATTGATTGATGTCAAGCATAGGTTAATGAAATTACTGGACCAAGCACAAAGTTTCAAACTTATTATAGAAATAATGAATTCCAATGATTAGAAAATAGAAAACAAACAAACAGATACAAAGACAAACTTACATTTGATAAAGTAATTATTAACAAAAGTCAAGTTAGATTTATTGCTTGAAAAGGAGTTGGAAGAAGCAAATTTATATAATCTCACCCCTACCCCTATCTGTTGATAGACACAACATCACCTGTATGTGTAAACAGGGGCATTAAAGGAGAAAATCATGAGGGTTTCTGCTCATAAGACCTCCCAGTAGAGTTCAGCTTTGACTCTCCGATCACCCATACAACAGGTTTGAGCCTTCGTCACATGCACCCCTACAAGGGTTGATCAGCAGGTTTTTGGGTTGTCCAAACCTGAAGATTGTCTTGGGCAGAATCTGAATTCTTCCCTACCCCTACGGCTTCTCCCAACCCCTCTAATCATAGGGGCGTTTGAAGGGATTGTCCTAAATAGTTTTTTCAAGGCGTTTAAAGTCTTGCTGCGGAGGATTCAGTCTTCTGCTGCCAGGGTGTTGTGCGTTGCACTTTAACGCGGAGGAGAAATGCTTTTCTTCATGTGGGTGCGCTCTGATGCACAAAAGTTTACATTTAAATGTAAGTACAACTTTTTGTTTTAGCATGACTTTTTTAAAGTTAAAAAACAATGTTATGTATTTCTGAGCACCAGCAGCTACAAGCTAACATAGCTGACGAGCAACTATTGATTATGTCATCGAGTTGGGGCAACATCCGAATTTAAAGGCAGTTTTTCCATTACTCTCCGTTTGGAGGGCTAAATGTGAGGGTGGGGGGGCTGTAAGGGTAAAGGAAGAATTCTGATTCTGATTCTCCAAGGGACGTCATGGAAATGGTACACACTGTAGAACTGCCGTGCATGTGATAAGTGTATCGTGAAGTATTTCTGGTGATGCGTCAATACAGGCTGACCGTCACGCCTTGTAGAACATGACAAAACCAACTGTGCACACATTGAGCGTATAACATGTCAGAGCTCCTCTAAAGTTCTAGATTTTTTTTTCTTTCATTTTGCTTATTTGCTTTAGCAGCCTTAATTTTTGTGTTATTTCCAACCCTGAAAATATTGTGTGCAATCTATTTGTGTGCATAATTGTGCACTTCTTTCTTTGTGATCTTAGTAAACCAGACACTGACTGTTAACCCTGTAAAGTCCAATACATCAAAGAATTAATAGAGAATTCAAATTTAGAATTAAGATGTTTTTTAAACCTTCTGATGAATTCCACAAAAAAAAGTTGTTGCGTCGTTTATTGTATAAAACAGCATAAATTATAACTCATTAAGGGATTTGATATTATCACAACATTTTTTAAATTTGTTCAGGAAAAAAGTACCTTATTTACCCAAAGTCTAAAATATAAACTACATATTTTTAATAAGATTGAACTATATTATTTAAAAATATATCAACAAATGTTGTATTATTTCAGTATAGCAAATAGTCATTTTAAAAAATGAATAACAATCGAAGAGTCATTCTCATCATAAAGTTTTAAAAATCAGCTACATTTTTTTCATGCCAAAAGTGTTTTTGAGATTTCATGGAGGCAGCCATTTTGAACTGAACAGGAAAAGCCCTTCTACTGCCCCTAATGGAAGAATGATGAACTACAGGACAGAAATCGAGCAAGTTTTATACAGAGAGTCTTTAAGGAAAGTTTGGATCATCTTAATGAGATAGGGGTCTCAGAAATGCCTGTGTCAAATATGATCTGAATGGTTTATAAAAAGTGTTTATAACCCTGCTTATGGCCTTCATCTATGATCAGTTTTCAGCTCAATTTTAGAAACAGAAGAGTGTGACACACTCACGTTCCACAGCTGACCAAGATACTGCCCACTCTGTCTGTGAAGCCATAAGAAAACAGGCTGGGGACATCATCGTCCATGATCTCCATCTTGCGACCTTTGTACTCTCCAACTTCATACAGACAGATCTTGTGCTTCTCAGGGTCCTGCAGCAGAGAAAAGAAAAAAGCAGATGCCAAACTAGAAAAACACATTGCCAGAGGAAGTGAGTGAACATCATATATCATTTTACCATTCGAACAGGTCTAAAGGACAGCAGGTAGTCATTCTTCTGACAGTTGCTCCAGGAGTCCCAGCGAGGATACTCTCCTTTCTCCAAAATGAACATTTCCCCACAGAAGTTCATCTGTTCAAAGCCCACGAAGCTGAAGGGGGAAACATTCAAAGGGAGAGATGATAACAGTTCAGTTGTACCATGTCAATGTGATAATCAAATGTGGAAGGGTGAACTGTTGTCAAACTAACCGTGGTTTCTGTGTTTGCGGCGCCAATGCAAAAGGAAATCTGTACAACACCTCTGGATTATCCAAAAATGCTTTCCTGCTATATGGTCAAATTACTGCAGAGCTGATATACTGTCAGATTTGTTAGATCTCTATGCAGGTTGTGGATGATTTTTCCTTCTCTATGAATAAAAAAGGCTTCTCACCCAGCTTGAGGATCCTGTGCAATATATATTTGCTGTCATACACTTTTTAATATTTAAATAATGTGTTGCAGCGATATCATAAAGCAGCAGAGCTCACAGTTTTGTGCTAAAGTTATGGTACATTAAAAAGTTGTTGTGCTTTATTCTGCAGACCCAGGGTCATGTCTTTTTCAACCCCAGGGAACCCATGAGGTTATGTTTGATGACTATGTCTTTTTCATTCTATTTTGCTATATTTTTTTAATTTTTCATTGTAGTTGTATAGCTGCTTTTAATTACTGCTACCCAAAACAACAACAAAAAAAGTGATCAATCTAATTTTAAGAAACCAGGAGAAATGTATTGTTTGGTTCTTCAGGGTAAAATGAGTGAGGGATCCCTTTTTGAAAGTCACCCAGGAGAAAACATAAGTTTTTGCATTAATTTATAAGATGAAAATGAAAGTTTGTTTCACCCCTTTTTTCACCTGAGATTAATTGCAGGGTGACAACCTCCATTACAAAGAATGTCTTTTATTGAGAATTTGCTCAAAGCATTTTTCTCTATGGAGTAAGTAAAGAGAGACACTAAACCACATGTTTATCACATCCTAAATGGATCACTAGTGTTCTATTCTCACTGAATGCCAAAGAAAATGTGAAGAAACTACAGTTCTTAAAAGAAACATGGCTGCACACAGTAAAAACTGAATCTTAAGAGAATTAGAAACCATTTTTCTTGCAAGACAGAATATATATATATATATATATATATATATATATATATTTTCTGTCTTGCAAGAAAAATGGTCTGATTGTGAGGATTGTGGACTTTGTTTTTTGTGAGTTATGTTATGTGTTTTGGTCATGTTCTGTTTTGAATTGTTTCTCAGTCACATCAGTTTCAGGTCTGTCATGATTCACAGCTGTCTTCATTTTAACTCATTTCTGTCTATTTAAGTGTCTGACTCTCAGTTCTTCCTGGTCAGGTCATCCGCTTGACTTGGCTCTGTTCAGGCAGCCTTTTTGTTTCTCCTTAGGTATTTGTCATGCTTTGGTTAGTCTATTAAATATTCACTTTCTTTCACCAAAGCCTGGTCTCCTGCGTTTGGGTCCTCCACCACCTGTCCTGGCACTGATCAAGAAAGTTTATAATATAAAAATAATCTGAGTTAGAGAAAAGAGTTTTTTTTCTTGAAAATAAGAATTCTTAATAGAACAATTTATTTTAAGCCATTAGCAGATTTTTATGCTTTTGATTATTTAAAGAAAATTTCATAATGGGGTAAAAAAATGTTGATCTACTGTGAAACAGTCTGTTTTTGCATTTCTTTTACCAGTATAAAAAAAATTCAGATTTTAAGTTTTTTGGACTTAAAGTCATTTTAATACTGTTTTATTAGTTTTATTGAAGTGTTGGCACAATTTCAATAAGGAAGCTTTACCTTACTTCTAGGTAAGAAGGGTTCTTACATCACTCACTCTTAAACAACAACCAAATTCCTCGCCTTTCCTTCTCAGCCAATCACAGTCATAGTTCTGCTTTTAAATTCGTGGATGTTTATCTCTATACTTTCTAGATCAGCCATGTCCAAACTATGGTCCAGGCTATAAAACCATTTAAACTGGAATATATTGTATTGATGATCCTTATAAATGTTATATTTTACCTTTAATTCTGGTAATTACCCATAGATGGTGCAACATAAATACATTGACCCTTGTTTAGGTGCAGAGAGTTGTTCTGCATTCACGTGGTTTGCTGATTTTCTCATGTTCACGTGTGTTTTCAGAGGCGGAAGGTTATTTGTCCGAACTTTCCAACACCACATGAAAGCAGCGTTTCTCTAAGTTTGTACTTTTCCCCTGAAGGACATCAACCCATCAGTGCAATTGGTCCTAAAATGAGAACAAAAGCCAAAGTTTTGAAATAAAATCCCCAAAACGTTCTGTTTTAAAGTATATTGATTCATTTTCAATCTAAATTAAAGAATGTGTTTGTCCAGATTGCATGCTATTTTTTTCTCTCATGAGGTGGAATTACCAAATCTACTCCTGGTCCAGCCTTATTGTTAAATATTAGAATCCTTTGTGGCTCACAAGTCAATCAGTTTGCCCACCCCTGTTCTAGAAGGTTTTGGCTGACCCTCCTCCGCCCCGTCTTCCACCTGGACCAATACTTTGTCATGGACTGGCCCTAAACCACCATCAGCACCTACGCTCTTGGGTTTCTCCATCCATGGTCCGAGCTTATCTCACCAAAAAAAAGATGTCATCTGCCTGGAGACTAATCGGCAAAAACTATGGACTATTTCAAGTACATTTTTGCTTCACAAATACATTTATTTGCATTTCTAAGATCTCTCCTAATTGAAATGCTCTTAAAGTTTTTTGGTGTTTTTTTTGTATTTGTCATCCATAAAATGTCTGGTGATGCATACTTCACATAAATGATTTGCTTTTACTACACTATATAATTATATGCTCATTTAGTAACAGAATGACTCACCATGTAGCTTTGAAACTAACACCTTTGCTCTAGAACCTGTGTAATCTCTTGGGAAACAAGCTTCCACTCTCAACATGCAGAGTGTAATGTCACCTAATGGAAAGGCAGAGCTCTGAAATCCCCCGCTCTCTGCATCTGGGAGTGCCATTTCCTGCTGCAGCTCTTACAAATGCGGGCATGTGCGTGTTCCATTATGTACTTCTGCCACTTACGGCCCACAGTGGACGCGCAGGGAGCGCACCCTGTCCATGCCCATGTCGCACACGTTCACACACTCGGCATTGATCTCCATGCAGCGGCCCTGGAAGTTCTCCTGATCGTAGACGCACATCTGACAGACAGGTGGGGGTGAAGGAGACAAAGAGATGACGAGCCAATGAGGTTTTCTCCAGAGAAAATGCAGTGTGACCGCATGGAAGCGTCTGAACAGGAAGCAGCAGAGATAACGCATGTGGTGCAATGACAGCCATCCTCACAGAAACTTCACACTTTTTTCTGTCAGTCTTTGCTGTGACCATATTGTTACGGAGCTTTAAAAAAGCAGCAGATTGTGGCAGCAGACGTCAGCTCAGGAGGTAAAGTGTTGGACTCACTGCACCCTCACAGACTGCAAAGCATATCTGAAGCTGCTCTTGTTGTTAGTATAAAACAAACAAACTGCAGTGTTGTTGTTGTGGCTGCAGCTTACCTTGTAGGACACCATGCCCATCTCCGATCTCTTGCTCTGAGCAGCTTTCCCATCAGTCTGGGAAGCAGTCTTGGACTTCTCTCCTCCAGCAGACATGACTGAGACCCAGAAAAGAGAAGCTGTTCTCACCCTCACTATAATTTATGCCATTTCAATGAAAAAGGGTGCACAGTGTGCACAAATGTTCATTTAGAGTCCAAATATCCAAAAAGAAAATAGGGAAAATGGGTATACACAAACACACCTCACAAAGTATGATCCTCCTGAAAGTATCTACAGCAGTCTGGCCAAAATGCTACGTTACAACTCATATTCAACTTCCCAAAATTTTTCTTTAAATGAACAGTAAAGGCGCACAAAGCTCTTGATAAGTTAGTGAAACAGTGGGATGTAGCAAGTACTGCAATATTCAATTAAATTAAGCTCAAATGCCCTAATGTAACATCCATTTATCCATTTTCTTGACCCGCTTTATCCCTTTTAGGGTCATAGTGTTGCTGGAGCCTATCCCAGCAAGTGTTGAGCAAAGTTGGGCTACACCCTGGACAGGTCACCAATCTGTCACAGGAACTTCATGTAACATGTTGCCCTCATTTATATTTAAATTTCAAACACATTTTTGGATACCACCCAATAGGACAAAGCAAAAATGAAGACATTTTCCATCAATATTAGTAAAAGTATTGCATTACATCTGCATGAGCAACACATTCTCATCCCCAAGTCGTCACATATTGACGTTTGGTCAAAGACCTTTTAAGACTTTGGGTGTTCCCAAATCGTCATTTTGTGATGTGCTGGCTCCTCCAGTTAAATCAGGGTCTGGTCATTTTGTCGGACACGGAACAAACCTCGGGACGCGGCCGGTACCTTAACCCGCGTCTGGTACTGCATCCAGAACAGGTATCGAATAGGTCTGGTCCGGAATCCGCGTCTGGAACCCGTACTAATCTTAGTCCCATACTGATCTGCGTTTGATACCGATCTACGTTTGATACCGGGTTAATACAGGTTTGTGGCCCGGAGGTTAATTTACCTTGATTTCATTGGAATAGCCAGCACGTCAAAAAAAACGACAACTTGGGACACCCGGAACGTCTATTTTTGACGTGGAAGGGTCGTTAACCATGCGTCAGCATGTGACTACTTGGGAATGAGAAACCGCTTGTCTTGCTAATACTTTCTTTCTTAAAAAAAAGGGACTCCCCAAGTTTTGTTTAGTTAAAAAAAGCAACAAGTGTTTTTAAATAAAGGGAAAGTCCATCCATTTTCTTAACCCACTCTGTCCCCTGTGGGGTCACGGGGTTACCAGAGCCTTTGCCGGCAACTTTTGGGCGAAGGTAAGGAACACCCTGGAAAGGTTGGCAGTCTGTCACAGGGATAATCACACATCTACACCAACGGATGATTTAAAATAATCAAAAAATGACCTATGACTCTTGTTTTTGGACTATTGGAGGAAGCTGAGAAACCCACATATGCACGGGGAGAACAGACTCCACACAGAAAGGTCCCAGCTGGGATTCAAACCAAGACTTCCTCTGTGGGGCAAGAGCAGTAACCACTGCTCCGCCGTGCAGCCCAAAAACACAAACTAACAAACTGAAACATATTTTGCTGGTACAAAACATATATTTAACATTTCCTTCTAAATAGGTTTCAGATTGTTTCATACAAAAATCTGTTTTACTTTTTTAATCTGACTGAAAGATGTAGTTTGCTAACATTTGATAAGATTTTCTGTACGAATGTGATATTAATTTAAAAACACAAAAATTTAAAAATACAGAATTTGGCACAAAAATGCAAAGATCTTGTAACTATAGTGATGCCTCTGAATTACCATTGATTAAAATTTGCTTTCAAACAAATAAGGTTGCTTTGCTTAAAGTGTCGTAGTAGTTTTTGAACCTGAAACCTGCTGTTTCAGCACAATAACAATTCAATCACGAAAATGACCTAATCCCATGAGGAACAAAATGAAGCTCCAAACTCAGAAGAAAATCCCACTTTAGCCATTAAATTAACATTTAACTCATCGGTGACATACATCTGTGATCTGTCGTCTCCGCATTGCGGGACGTTGGTCCACCGTCTTACCTGCGGCAGTGTGTGCGTACAGGAGTGGACTCGGGAAGGTGACGATGCTGAAAAGGCTCGCGGCCTCTTTGTTGCTTTTATATGCTGGCGCCCGGAGCGGGGGGATTACACGCACAGAAATAAAGTTGCTGAGCTCACAGAACAGAAACCCCACCATCATCAAAGAGAAAGAGGCGGGCAGGACCACGAGCAGAGGGAAGGAGGAAGCTACTCCACATTTGGACATCTACAACTCAATCAATCTGACCTCACTAAACAAACACAATTAAAGGAGTTCACTTTGATTAAGCTGAAACGTAAGCAGCTTCAGAATGAAAAATCACATGTCGAAGCATCATAAGTCCAGATTCGGGAGCCTGTGAGAGCGGTACCCCTCTGTGGTGTAATAAAGAGGCAGTGGGACAAAAACAAACAACAGAAGCAATAAACAATGTGAAGCAATAGCATTACAGCCCCCTGAGTGAGTGCAATAACCAGAGAATCTTCCTCATCATAGCAGCAGGACAAGGCTATTAAATTTCTCCTCCCTCTGTCTTCTTCTCCTGCGTGGGCGGGCCTGAGATGCTGACAGAAAGTCCGTGAACTGCTTCGTTCAAGGAGCAGACAGCTGTGCAGGCGAGGTGATGGGAGGCGTGACGTCGGATCTTCAGAGGAAGGCATGAAAGAAACAAGGCCGCAGCTGTCGCTCCTGTCACTCCCATCACCGACGAGCTCATTCATGCGTAAGGCGACCTCTCTTACAACCTCTACAATCTGAATTTAATGAAAGCCCCCCCCCCAAACACACACTTCAGTGAGGAGCAACGAAAGTTCTGCTGGGGAAGAGGAAGGAGAGTGAATCACCAGGAGAGAATACAGCTGCACAAATTCAATTCATTTTTATTTCCAATGCATGACAAGCTCAAAACATTGAAAACAACAGCTAAAACGTAGAAACAATTAGAAGAAAACTCTATAAAATAAGTGACATTAAAAAAAAGAAGATAAAAAAGAATCTCATGCTGTGCCTGAAGCCTGACTTTAAAAATAGGTTTTAAAGAAATGAAAATGGTGTTTTGTAAAATCAGCAGGTCACAAGCTCCCTGCTCCGCTCCATTCTGATGCAAACACTTACAGACAAATAGATCCATGAACGTCTTTGTTTTCCTCGTCTGAACTGGCTCAAAACTGTACAGCTGGATAGCTCCAACATTACTTACCATTTTTGCTGCACTGCTAATGTTTGAAGGGACTATAAGCTTAAACTAAAGTGGGTCCCGTGTTCCAAATTTGGTCCTCCAAAGGTTATCTTTTGGCCAGCCTTAAAACACCTTACCCGTTTTGCATTGTTTCTCTATGGTGTTCCAAAACTTTACGGCTATAATATACTTTCAGCCTCCAGGTGGCGCTGTTAGCATTTTCTTTGCCTGAAGCTATGGGTGAAACAACCCACAAATGAGTCAGCTCTGGGCTTTTTTTTTTTTAGAAATTCCCAAGAGCCTTCAGGGTCACTTCAAATACTTTTTGCGTCCTTTTTTAGCTAGCTCCACGTCTCTCATTAGGACACCAGTTTGCCGTTTTCATTAGAAGAAAGTTTGTTTTAGCTTGTTTTTCAATTCAATTTCAAGTAATTTCAATTTTATTATTATAGCCAAATATCGCAAAACAATTGCCTCATTGAGCATAAACTGGATCCGATTTAAATTTTGCCGTTTTGAGTGAAACTGCTTGAGTACCCCTGGTTTAAAGAAAGGGACAATGGGAAATCAGTGCTGGCTTACTCCGCAATAACAGTCTCGCCCACAACTCAGAGGCGAATTTCTAATAACCTCCTGCCGATCTGTTAAGTATGTCTTAGAAATTGGCACAAGATTTTTGATTTGGACTAAAAACAGCATATCTATAATTAAAAGACCACTTTTAGATCAAAATGTGATTGCAGTAGGACTTTAGGATGTTTTTATTTTTAAATAAGCCAAATTAAAAACATCACTGGAAACACATGCTTTTTTCACTGGTATCTTTGAAGCCTCTTCAAATATGCAATTTTTTAAAATCTCAGCAAACTGACAACAGTTAATTAATATTTGGTCTTTTTGTTTGTTTGTTTGTTTCAGCAGCAGCCTCAGTCAGAGAATCTGAAACCAGGTCAGTCTTTTTCAGGGAAAACATCCCCACCACTCTGCAGCTGATGTGCTGCCAAATTACCAAGAGGAGACAACAATGGCCGCCTTTCTAATTTCCAATCTTTGTTAATGAAATGTTTTTTTTACCTGAAAAAAATGCGTCACAACCTGATGCAGAATACTTGTCTATTTGGTGAGATCAATCTACATTTAAGTTTTTTTTTGCTCTACCTAAAAACATCAGAGGATTTCACAAAACATTTACAAAGATTCCAATTACCTGTTTTTGTGTGATCAATATCCCTCTGTCTTTTGTTCTTCATCTTTTATTCCTTCATAATTACGTTGTGGTTGTTGCTTCCTCTGTATCTTGCTTCTTTTGCTTCTACAAGCTACAATGTTCCAACAAGGTTTACTATTCATTTGTTGGTTAAAAAAAAACCTGTTTCATATGTTCAGATCTGTACATTAACTCCAGCTCAAGAGAAGTTTTAAGGCAGTGTGTCAGACATGTCTTGCAGAAGTAACACAGTTTGAGTTTTGTTTAAAAAAATCTTAAACATCCACCAGATGACATTTTAATAAATATAATGATAAGTAAAACACAATCAGCCTTGGTTTGATTGAACAGCTCTGCCTCAGGCTTTGACACAGCCTGTCCAAATCCTCCTCATTCTATGTCTATAGCCTGCCATTGTTGCTCTATAGGATGGCTCTGCTGACCTGCATTGATGGACCACAAACAGCCTCGCATCCACCCCCCCGCACCTCAGTGCCCGTGCTCTATATGATGTGCTGAGTCGACAGGGTGCGAAGGGTTGCAAAGACAGAGACAGAGGGCGCCGCGCTCTGCGGCCGGCATGCAGCGGACCGCAGGAGGGCCAGGACTCAGACCAGCGGGAAACTGCCTGGTTAACTGAGAAGGCTCTGGAGTTCATCTGAGGTTCTCTGCAAACTGAAATGGAATACAGTAAAGTTATGGCTTGTTAGACGTCATGAACACACAAATATGAGGCAGCTTGAAGTGGAGAGTTAAATGGTAACAAAACAGGGTAGTTGGAGGCTGACTCCACCCACAGCCAAAATGTGAAAATAAAGTCAGAGAGGTGAAGATGGGGAACAGTTATCATTACTGGAGCTGCAGATCATGATGTGGGACCTAAATGGTTTGACCAATCATGAAATTCAAATGTGATACCTCATTTCAACATGTAGGGGGCCGTATACAGCCAGTTTTTGACTATATTTTCAAGAATTAAAAAGAGTTTATTTTAATTTGAGAAAAATTTGCCAATGACCAACAGATAGTTCTTTTAGTCCCATTTATAGAGTTCAGCTAAAAAAATTGTGATTTTGAGTTCACCTTTTAAGGATAACATGGTCATTTTGTGAAGCAGCTTATTCTGAATAATTGAGTTAAGTTTATTGGAATTGATTTAATCCTGGAGTTCAGTCAAAGAAAGGACATGAGAAAATGAAACAAACATAGCATCAAAGTTCAACTCCCACGCTGATGATCTTTTGATTTATTTTAAAAGTGTTCCCAGTGGTATTTTAATTATGATTTCACTGTTTTTAGGCAAAATCAGAAGTCCACCCTAATTTCTGTCACCTACGTGTTAAACTCTCTCCTGCTAACTTACAGCCCTTCACACCCCCAACCTAACATTGCTGGTGCAACAAAAATATTGAGCAATATTGGAGCTGTCTAGATTGAACTAGATTCCAGCTCAGGTGAGGAAAACAAAGACGTTCACGGATCTATTTGTCTCGAAATGGATAAATCAGAATGGAGCCGAGCGAGGAGCTTGTGGCCCACTCAGCCATTTTTCTACATAACAAATGAGCCTTTTGTCATCCATGTTTTAACAATTTGAGTAAAGAAAAACTCAGAAATGTAATCTTAAGCCTAATTTTCTTTGTATATGTCCGCCATCAAACACCAAAACATCATTGTTATTGAAACAGGTCTATAATTAGGAACAATACGATCGTTTTTTTTGTTTGTTTCTTTGTTTTTGTCCTAATTTGTTCACAATTAATGATATGAAATGTTTGCTATCTGATTTGGGAAAAGCCAGAATTTATCATGTTGAAATTAACAAGCCAAATGTAACAGTAACACATAACAAATTATATATTTATCACATTTTTTAAGGATTTAAAATGATCTCAATGGCAAAATATCGTTAAGTTTACCCACCTTACAACCTTTCCAGGCTGCTGGCATGCAAACAGACTGAATGAATGGATGGGATGATGGATGACAGACAGAAAGACGAGTGGATTCTGGGTTGCTACATCCTGACTGGCAACAGGGGAAAAGTTATTTTCAGACACAAGCACTAAATCCCTTCAGTTCTGTGGAACCTGGCAAGAGTTTGATGTTTTCATCCCCATAAGAACGATAGTGAGTCAGAATGGAAGCAAAATATTGCATTAAGTTCTAGTTGAAACAATGATAAATAGTGTATACATGCAGTATATAATGCTTTACCTTCTTTAATAACCAGAAGCTGTTTACAGTCACTCCAAAGATGTCAACTCCTCTACCAAATACTGGTGCCAACCAGTAGTAATGTGGGGTTCAGTGTCCTGCCCAAGGACACTATGACAAACTTCAACAAGATTGCCGCAGTGAGTGTTAAATGTAAAAAACACACACTTCTGTCTGGTTTATGGCATATACATTTTGCAAACGTGTGTCTTTATCTGAGAGTTTTTCAGAAGTCTGAATTTCAGATCCAGCTGGGAGGTCTTCAGCTCTTCTTTCTCCTGTCATGTCATCTTACCCCAGCTGCTGTGTTGTGACTTACTGAAGGAGACGTGGAGAACTATAATGAAGCAGATAGAGAGGAAGTAAAAGAGCAGAAACAATCTGTGGAAATGAAACCCCAGAGAGTAATAGAAGGGAGTGTGTTGAAGAGTAAGTACGACAGCTCAGAAAAAGACGTGACACAACTCTGTCGGAAATGTCTGGTTGCCTTGCACCTGGCTGATTGGACCAGCTCTAAAGTCCTTCAAGTTTCTCTTTCTCACAGTTTGGGTGAATGAATGCTAGCTACTAGCAGGTTCAGGTCTCATGGACTGCTGTTCCTCTTCACCTTCTTGTGTGGAAGAGCCGAGCAGCAGGTGCTGTGGTGTTACCAGGTGGCCTTTTTCTGAGGGCATCTCAGAGTTTTAATGTCTGGCCATATTAAAGCCACGGATCACTTCCATCTGGGCTGAGGAGACCATTCTCTCCTCGTGGATGTGCTGTGTTTCTCTTTAACTGTTTACCGTTTTCCATTTCCCATCTTATTGCATCTTTTCCATGAAAGAGATGTATTCAAATTAGGACTTGTCCTCTTCCATTGTGTTCTGAAAGCATTGCAGCTGATTCTAACCCCCTAGACGTGTCGGAAACCTTTAGAACCTGAACAAACATAGATCAAAGTCAATATCAAATTGAGCTGAGAAGTTATTATTTTCATCTTGGTCAGTGGTCGGTAACCTTTACAGAAATAGAGCGGTTTGGGCTCATTTTCTACTGATCAAAACCGAGGAGGAGCCGCCTAGTTTTACTTTAGCCTTTAAGAAATTTGGATTGGCATTCATTACCTTCTTTTTTTATACATATATAAATATGAATTATGTGTATTTTTTGGCACGAACAAAAGCAACAGTATAATAAGAAACTAGCATTTTTTTATTTTATTTTTTTACATTTGACAGAAGTTAAGATAACTTATTTTCAAAATAAAAGATGGTCTGTGCCAAGCAGCATTAGTGTAGCTCTAGACCGCTATCAGCCATTGTTGTGCAACATAAGATACATTAATATGTGTTAATTCATAAAAGATAAACTTTTTACTAAAGTTTATCTTTTGTTCATTCTGGTGGTAGCGTTGAGCAAACAATACGTCTTCAGGTCGACAGGGATGTAAACACCTTCAGTTTGTGCACCTCAGCCATCAAATTATACATTTAACTCATCTAAATTAAATAATAATGCTAATTAAGTAATCCTTACTTAAAAAAATGCTATTATTTTATTTTTCTTCAGCCAGAGATAGATCACATTCCGGGGCATATAGCTGGTAAATATGTCTGCTTAGGTTTCCACGTTGAGGTTACAGCCTTGAGGCCGTCTTCTTTATTAAAAACTTGGTCTTGTTTGTTGCTTGAAGAACCATTTAGATGAAAATTGTGTTTTGACTGTTTTTAAACATGTTCTTGTAGGCTTTTTGTCACAATGGAGGACATATATATAAAGAATATTATGTTTAAAACTGCATTTCTCTGTAGACAATCAGGAGCAGACAAAAAAATATCTTTGGAAAATAATTGTATTTGTAATGTTGAAAATATGCTGACCGGGCCACAAGCACCCTGCTCTGCTACCCAGTGGAGAGGGGAAGGGGGGTCTCCAATAATCTGACGCCTGGTTCACACCAGATGCGGGAGCACTGTGGAACGGTGTGAGACGGAGGCCGCATCCACTTGGCGTCCTTGTTATCCATGGTGTACTTCAAACAGACTCGGAGCGCCGTGGTCCTCCACAGCCAGCTCGAAGCGCTCAGCGATCATTACAGCATCTGGTTTGTCTGGTTTATTTCTTGTGCAAGCCACAAGTGACCCACGTCAACTCTGGCAGGAAGCTACGCCAAGGCACACGAGAAAATCTGGTCAATTTTCAAAATAAAACTAATTTTTCACAATAAAACACCGCAATTGACAAATGTGATCAAATTTTTTGCATCTAAACAGACTGTAAAGATGAAAATAAATGCACAAAAATAGCACACACATGCAAACTGCACACACACACACACACAGGAAAAATAATGAGGTATTTACAATGAGCCATTTGAAAAATTGCACTGATTCTGACATCTGAGAAAATTATTGCGCCAATAGATTACATAATGTAAAGAGATTATGTACAAAAAGTCAAAGTCCCATCTCACCTAAGTGTGTGAAATTTATTGTTTCCTTTCGACCCCTTCTCTGGGAGAGTGGTGAACTGCAGACACAGCTGCACTCAGGAACAGTTTGATGGTTAACTCTCCAATCCATCCCCTTAATGCTGAGAGTCAAGCAGGTAGGCACAGGGTCCTATTTTTATAGTCTTTGGTATGACTCAGCTGTGGATTTGAACTCACAACCTTCCAGTTACAGGGCAGACACTCTACCACAAAGCCAAGGTGCTTGAAATTAACAGTTTTATAGTGGTGGGGCAATAGATGGCGCTACAGTGCAGACTTAATTTTTCAATCAACAGTGTCATTTCAACTTTAGCCACTCAGATGCCGCTGTTAGTTCTATTTCAGATTGTTTTAGTTGTAGAGGAAAATAATTCAAAGTAGAAAATGTCTTTTTCTACTTTGTAATAGTTAAAAAAAGTGAAACTTTGCTAATTCAGGGATATCCAAAACTTTTGAAAGGAGGGGCAGATTTGGTAAGATTAAGATTTTTAAGGGCCTGCCTGGTTCTCAACCTCATTGAATGCAAAATATAAATGTATTTACAAATAACAAATGCAAAAAAAGGGGCTATTAGTCCACTTCCAACAAACTTAAACATAAAATACATTTATTTTTAAATGCAAGCCTCATAGCAAAAGAAATACTCAATTAAATTTATGGTTTATTTAAAAAACATAGAACAGTATATCCTGAATTCTTAATACATTCACACAACCACATCATCTGTTGAGGAGCAGAAGGCTTCATATCAGTTCCAGCACAGAGGAAAAAGAAATCAAAGAGCTTTCCATCCCATCAGCACATTTACACAAGAGGAACGTGACAGAGAAACCAGACTCTAAAATACTAAAGCATGTGACGTTCCCCACCATGATTTAAAGGTAAGTCACATACATGTTAAGTGACTATGAACATAAAGTCTTTTTACGGACTGAAACGCTGTGGAAGTCTCAGAGTTGTATTACAGCTACAGTACTACAAATCAGATTTTTGAAAGATAATTGCAAAGACACAAATATATTTAAAATATATATTTGGTTATATCCTTTTATTCTGAAGGCACAATACTAATCACTTGTTGCTTATCTGAAAGTGAGGAGGAAACTGAAAAGATGCTGAATGTTCTGAGTTTATGACTTGTTCTTTTAATGATACTTTTTACTGCTAAAGACATGTCTATTACTTGATTGGGAGTGATAATTGACTAGTTATTGGCTTTATATATGAATATATCTTAAAGAATTCTTTGCAATTTTACAGTTTGGTCCAAAATAAATTAGAAGTGCTGTAAAGGGTAGAAGTAGATGGAGAGACAGTATTAAAATTATTGAAAATGTAAAGAAATCTTCATCGATTCACAGCAAACGAGTTACAGAATCAGATGTTGACAAGATGACAGTTACAGTGGTGATCACTTGCTACGGTAAGCAGCACAAGAGCATGATAGAAAAAAAAACATACATTTACAGCATGAAAACATTTCAAAATGCTATAAAAATCCTTCCATGCTGCAGATGTCTTTTTAAAATGTTTTCATTTGTGGTACGTCATCAAACAAACACGACTGGGCTATAAATCTTTAGCAACCAGTTTTCATAAAAGCTCATTAGCCACAATAAATCGCAAAAAATAAAACATATTCTGGGGAAAAAAAAAACATATTTACTCTAAAACTTTATTCATCGTAAAATCTGGATCAACCCAGCAACCACTAAGTCATTCAGAGGAAATAGACTTTGCCCAATCACCTCCCACCCCGTCTATACGTTGACCTGACAATAATATACAGTGGGGTTAAAAAAAAAAGTTTTTTTACAGCTTATAGTAACCGAAATGTTTCTGTTTAATATATATATATATATCTAAGCCATGTCAGTTTCCTCTCTGAAATTATGACCTGGAGACGTTTGGACACAATCAGAGACACCAAGATCATCATTCCTCAGTTTTAGCTTATTTTCATGATTGCCCCCATTTCCATATCTAGTTGCTTCCATCACTTTATTTTCCTAAACTCCTTGTGCACTCATCAAAAGCAGCCATCTTGACGAAATGCACAATTCTCTGTGGAGGTGAAGGATAACTGATTTATTAAGTGTTTGGATCCTAAAAATCTGTGATTTTTCTTTCCTGTGAATGACCTAAAGGATTTTTAATCTCAGCGTTCTTGCGCTCTCAAATCTGTTCTGTACATTCTTACAAGCTACTGCTACAGACTGTTGATGCTCTTCTAGCCCGTCATCTAAAGGAACAACGGCTTCCTTTCAAGTCCCAACTAAAAAAATCCACGGGTAAACGTGGTTCTTTTATAAACATCAACATATTCGTGTCATATCTGTGGATTGGACAAATGTGACTAAGAACAGGAGGTTGCGTCTGCAACAAGACATCTCACGAAGCGCTCACATCGGCCATTACCATCCTGCTGGTGGTGAGGATTCATGTGAAGACATGTTACACAGATGTGTTCACCACATTACTTTCAAAATGTTGCCCCAATCTCAATAAACAAGCTGAAGAACCAAAAAGTTAAAACCAGTGCCTCACTAATACATTTAATAGGGAATTACGCACTCATAAATTGGGGCGATACTTATTTCTCTCCATACATGACCCCATAAGGGATAAAACATGTTCAGAAATGGATGGATGGATACAGAGCTGTCAACCAAATGCACCTTTCACAGTTTTTATACCATTTCTCCAAATCTGCACAGGTATTTGGCCAATAATCCATAAAGCGAGTTAACAGCAGGATGCATTCTGATGACAGATTCCTGTGAGGTAACTCTAGCTGTTTGATATCTCTGTCCATTTGAGTTACAAATACAACAGTGGAGCGCTAACTCTCATTCCCTGAGATGTTGAAATATACAAATCTCTGCTTTATTTAACCCAAATCTCTCACTAGCATCCACCCTTCTCCCAATACTTCCAAAAATTCCCAATAGAGGAATCCTGATGTCATATTGTCAGAGGGTCAGAACCGGACAATCCAGGTATGGCACGAATTTCTCTGTGTACCCCATCACTTCCTTAAGACCACCATTTAACCAACTAAAGGACACATTTTGATGAGACCGCACATCTGCGTTAATATTTTGAGAACCTGGACACTGTTTAAAAGTTAGTTAACCACCGAAAACTTAATCAGACTGTTGGAATGAACACGGCATGTTTGGCAGCTCTGTAAGGACAATGACAAGATTTTACTTTGAATTTTTAAATCACGTCAAAGCTTTTAGACAAAGGCAGTGTAAGGCATGAATAAAATATATTTATTTTTTAAAACACTGATGATAATGCACCGCAAAAAATGTGCCTCCTGTAAGTTGAAAGGTTTAAAAGATTTAACTTTGTGCAACTCTTTGTAACTCGAGTCTCAGGATACAGAAGCATACATTCATAATCACTTCTTCAAACCCTGGGCCTCATTTGTGCTCTGGGTCATCAGAAAAAGGTACATAAACTAATACAATAGAACAACCTTTGTACTTCTGGCTACTACTATTATTACTATTACTATTACTACTATTTGCTCAGTTGAACTAAAGCTCAAAACAAAACTAAAGGAGAAAATTCTGAATTCTTCTACATTTCTTTTGAACTTAAGTCATTTTTAGCTGAAGTGCAAAAAACTATTATTTGCAGAAAACAGGAAAACCAAAGATTTTTCCATTTTTCCATCCACCATCAGTTGTCTTTGAGTTTCTAAGAATCATCAACAGTGAAACTAGACCACATCACTGGTCTCCAAAAAGAGTTCCATGTCTTTTTTTATTTCAACATCATCTCAAAGACACTTTAATGTCCACCTAAGAATAGAAATGAAACACCAAGAAGTTTTTGTGCTTTAAACCAAACACCTTCCAGCACTTTTAAATGCATTTGGAGCTCTTACTGTTGACAGCAAATACGTTTCACGTTGAGGAAGTGGATTTTTTGTGAAACTTGAAGTGAGAACAAAGATGGATCCTCTTTCAGATTCCCCAGAGGTACTACGTCATCAATGTCACACATTATATAAAGAAAAGTCCATCTGCTGAAACTGTCTTTTGGACGTAAAGGCGTGAATTAATTTAAATTTTTTACGCCTCAATAACAGTAACACAGAAGTGGCTACAGCTCTTTGTCCCTCCCTAATTTAGGTTCTTTGAACAAAAACGTGGAATCTAATTTACACGAAGGTGGACTCTGAACATGAAATCTTAAGGGTAAAAAAGAAATTCAGTCACAAACATCGTCTGTGTATAAAAACTGGACTGAGGACCTCACGTTTCAAATAGGAAGTACCAGATTCTCCCGAGCCTGCTTTCAAATGGGAGGGGTGTGGATGCAGCTTAATCCTGATTGGTGAGAGTGGTTGCCATAGAAATGACGACTCAGACTGACTGGGACCAATCACTGTCTATGGATGTCGTCTGGCTCCAATGTGGTGACATCCGTATTGTGAAAAAACTGTGGATGAATCGACTTTATTGGTTGGAGCCGGCGGTAAGCGGTTCTCGATGCGTGACATCGCACTCATTCAGTCCAGTTCTCTTATACAGTCAAAGATTGTAAGTTCGAGCTTTTTTTTACGTAAGGCAGCTGGGGAAAGAGAAACCCAGTCCTCTGAAACATTTGAGACAGTGATCTTCCTCTTTGGGTATACCAGGCTGGATTATTGCACTTCCTCATTTGTGGGGGTTGGCGTTTCAGCCACTGCCCGACTCCAGCTGGTCCAAAAGGCAGGTGCATGTCTTAACCACAGTGCAGAAAAATGTGGCATTTTCTCTATTTTAGCTTCATTACACTGGCTTCCCATTATCCAAGTTTTTTCTAAGTTTTGTAAAATCCTCACTGGGAATATTTTAAATTCTTCTGTAACTATTCATTGGAACATCATACCTTTCATTTTGTATGTTGTTATTCTTCCAATGAATGTACTTATTTTTTTGTTTATTTTAGGGGTAATGAATAAGGCCAAATGTAGTCCAGTCAATTAAAAAAATTAACATTCCCATCCTGCAGTTCCCAGACTCGTCTTCCCGTCGCGTCCTCTCCTATTCTACTACTTGCTTGTCCTCGTTCTCTGCCCCCTGGAGATGGCCATCTTCCCATCTGTGCTGCTGACCCCCGGCTCCTCTCCTCCAGACTCTGGGTGAGTCAGCCCCCACTGACCCAGCATCCTGTTCCTCTTCCTCCCCATCTGCTGATGGCATCTCTTCTTCAAGGTTCTCATCATTCTCCTCTTCCACACTTTTCTCTGAATCAGACTCATCCGAGTTGTCCTCTTCCAGGTAACGGTAGCCTTTCACCTGGGAACAAGAAAAGGAAGAGAATGAATCTGCAAGCACAAAAATGCTATTCAAAATATTTTAAAAAATGATTCACAATGAAGTTGCTGGTAAAAATGATCTAAATACTAAAGTCCACAAGAAGCTTAAAGATCAGAAAGTGCAAACTGCAAAAAGCAACACCAGAACTCAGCTAATAAAAGTACAAGAAGAGTTTAAAATCTATCAATGACAGAAACAAATTAAACTAGAAAAGGTGCATCTCCTACAGTACATTTATGCAAGTGTTAATGATTAAAGATGATTATGGTCACTAAAGATAATGAAGCCGTTTGCTTACATTTCTAAAGGGATTTGCTGAAAATGCTGCAGAAGCTAATAGTACAATAGGATCAGAAAGGATGCAAAGTTCCCTTGAGTAAAAATGTTGAACACATTACTAAAGATGTTTGCTGAATGGGAAAATATTTGCAGAATTCAAAGTTTCCTGTAGCAAAAATGCTAAATAACTTAAAAAATAAGTAACTTAAAAGCACGATAAAGGATGTTAAAACCTACAAGTTATGCAGCACATTAAAACAAATAAAGATTTTTAACAATAGGTCATTTTAAATCAAAAAGGATGAAAGAAAACGTGTAAAAAGATTAAATAAATGCATTAAAAAAAGCTTGTTGTAATTATGAATCTGTTTACTGCGTAAAGATTTGAGTGTATTTTCCATTGTAAAGTAAGAATGAGGAGCTGCCAATGTATCACCAGTGTATCCATGAGGCAGAGGATGCAGATCTATTAGTAAAGATTCTATGTGAGCACCTTAAATAAAACCCAGAACAGCAGACAAATCTTCTCCCCCGTTTGCCCCAAACATCTGAACACTGCAAACCATAAGTCCAATTATAATCATTTCTGTCTTGTAAAGCCCAGACGAAGACGAATCTGGCAATATAAAAGCATTAAGTCTTTATCTTAAATGGATCTGACGTGTGAAGACTACGTAAGCTCTTCCTCTGAGCTGAAAATCCCAAACAAACTGGCACTTTTCACTTGCTTCAAACGAATGTTTCCATCTTCAGATCTACTTTATTTATCAAAACCTTTGAAATAATCCCACCTATTGGGGTTAAAATGTGTGACGGTTCTAATGTCTCTAAGTTCAAGTATATGTTTCTCAGCATTGCAAGTTAAAAGCAGGACTTGAGAAGTGAAACAGTCACCTGATGTAAAATGGTCAGATATGGAGCTCAGTATGGTTGTCTCAGATTTAGGGCTCTGGGAGGAAGTGTTTGACTCACTATTTTGAGATTGGGATTTTATGAAACTAGAGGCGTATTCTTATGCTTTGCTGAAAACAGGATAAAGGTGACAAACACTGTCTGAATTATGGCAGTTTATTGGAAAAAAAGGTCTTTAAAAATCACCTCTTCTCACTGTAAGTGCCTGAACATTGACTTCCATTATAAATCCAGAAATGATCATTTAAATAGAACTGTATTAGTGTAATAAGGGTTTTTACGAAAGCCCATACCCTGCTGAACACTTTAACAGTTGAATAGTTTCTATTGATAAAAGTGTCCAACAAAGTTTTAAAGGAGTTGAACACTTTCACATTCATTCCTGTGGGGCTGAAAATGTATCAATATTTCAAAGACTATAAAAAGATATATATATTAAAAAAAAAGTACAAGTAGAATTTTCCTAAACAAGCTGATGTTTTGATATCAACATTGTTGTAATACCTCAGAGTATGAAGGAGTTTTTAAATGCCAAAAAACATACAATCTCAATTGTGTGAATGCTTTGAAGCAAAGGTGTGAGAATCCTATATTTATACGGGCCAATATCAGCCCCAAAACTCTTCATCGGATGTTCTTGGACTGCATTAAAACTCTCCCACACAGTCAATTCCTCTCTGGATAGAACTTCACTTCTATCTATCCTCTCCAGCACACCGAGAGCCCAGCTCACGTCATCACTACTGTAAGGGCTTTCATAGGAACACAGCAGAAGCTACTATATAGGGAGCAGTGTTTTTCAATGTACTCATCGACCAACCTCTTTCGGAGGTGAGTGTTATAGAGTTTGACCTGTTTAATTAAACACCTCTAACCTAAACTCTGCTCAGTTGTCATTACAATGTCGACAAGATTAAATCCCTGAAGCATAAACTGACTAATTATTATTTACTGTTTATTACATTTTTTACCTCCTTAACTACATTTTTTTATTTCACACTTTAAATAAATATACATTTCTTTTTATTATTTTTCAAGGATTGTAGGATAATGATACTGCGATGAATGCAGGATTGTTTTTAGATCAGTAAAAGGAAGAAAACAGGTAAATAACCCGATACAAGCTTACAATGTATGTAGTGGAATCCTTGAAAACACGTATGCGATAAAATATACATTTATATATGAAATACCTCTACATACGAGCACATATGAACTAGAGCCGGGAATCGATTAAAGAAATTATTTAATCGCAAACTGGGAAAAAAATTAATCGCGATTAATCACTATTAGCTTTTTTTGTTACAGTACTTGCTGACCACTTATTATCTGCGAATGATCCCAATATAAAGTTACACACAAAACTGTAAATTTAAAGGATTTATTTTAATTAAAGCTGTCAATCAATTTTAGAAAATTAGATTAATCACACTTTTGTGTTTTGATTGATCACTATTAATCACAATGTTTTACTAGGTACATTTTATAACAATATACACCTTTTGAACAAGCCGTGGAGGCCTAAATCAGCGAGGCAAAGCGAAGGACTACTGCTCCTCGAGCTGCAATTCATTTACGTTAATGAATATAAACGCATTCATTCTGTTTGATTAATCGCGTTTGTTAACACGTTAATGTTCACAGCCCTAACATAAATATATGTGTGTGTGCTTGTAAGTTTATATCTTGTTATTCTTCATGTTTCTTTACCTCTATCATGAAAAAACCCTAAACTCATGTTTGGAGGCGATAGAATGCTATACCAACTGTGTAGCATGGGGGTGGTAGCATCATGCTTTGTGGCTGACGAATCCATGTAAAGGAAAGACTTAATGATGAGATTTTGAGAGAAAATGCTATGATATTATCTCTGAAGGTCTGTTAATCTGTAGTGCACTAAGCAGTAACCACATCCATACTTATGAGGAGCACCATATCATCTTTAGCAGTGAATTTCCTCCTCTGTGAGTTAGTCCTTCAAAAACTAATTGACTGTAAAAAAAAAGTTGCAAATTAAAATTGTGGAGAGACAGATTTTTAATTTAAACTGAAGCTGTTGAAGGTGTGTGTGCTACTTTACCAAGAAGCTCTGTGGGAAAACAGAGACCATCTATTAAAGAAAACGCCTCAGTTTCTGATCGTGTCTCAGATCTCATTAACTCTCTGAAGTCCTTCCTCCCGTTTACACCCAGGGGATCTGCCCAAACCTGATTTCAATCTCAGTAATAGAGTGAAAGTGCTGCAGTCAATCCACATTAGTTCATACATATGACGTACATAGACAGCCCTTTCTGTTTAATCTATTTGTACAGAAATCCGTTTGAGGTAGCTGTTACTCCTTCCCAGTGTGACAGCAGTGATACTTCACTTCTGTCAAATTATGGGATGGGAGACACGGGACGTGAGGAAGACTGAGCCGGAGGAGAGGTGGTGAAGAAGTTTGTCAGGAAGAAGGATGGGCTGCAGTAAAAAAGGTCAGCCTTTAACACATTCTTTCCTGAATGAATCAAGGAGAATAGAAAGATAATCCATCATGTCAGAGTGAGAAAGAAAAGTTAACATACTATTTCTGTCAGAAAGTGCATTGGATCACAAAACAAATAATAGAAACAGGAACATAGAATTTTGACAAAAAATTCTCGAGTAGAAACCACTGAATTCTTCCGCCCTCTAAAGAAAGTCAACAATAGGGTTTAGAGAAGAGCTTAAAGTTCCTCTCTAACCTCATATTTTCTTTCATCTGTAAAGTATCTTTTCACTTTGCAGTTTTTAGCCTAAATCAATATCGTTTTTTAAGACATATTTCATGTCCAGCGGCAGTAGCTCATTAGCAAAACAATTTTGGGTTGTGGGCGGGACCGTTGGCTCGGAGCAACCCGCCCCTCCCCGTCGCTGAGAGCGCTGTTTGAGCGCTCATGAGTGATCTTATAGCCTCAAGCTAGCATTAGCAGTGCAAAACTATTGGCGAGCAGTACTGGATCAATCCAGTAAGAGTTTCATTAGTGCTGGTGGAAAACTGCACGGCTGGATAGCGCCAATATTTCACCCCACTATTGTTGCCGCTAATGTTAGATTTGAGGTTTTGAGGGGCTCCAAGCTAGCAGGAGACCGGGGGTGGGCCAGACCAGTAACATAAAAACAAAATAACCCATGGTCGGTCAGCTTGTTATCTGCAGCTTTGCTTTTGTTTTGGAAAAAGGGCTTCAACCAACTTAGTAGCCTAATCACATATTAATACACTGTTCATTATGTTTCTTTCTTAATCTCTTGTCATGCTGGTGTAGGTACTGTGTGTTTGGCCTGCAAGATTGGTACAGGGACTTGCAACTAGTGATGACATCACACTTCAGTAACGCCACTTAGATTGTGTCCAAATTCCCCCTCTAACTACTAAAAAAACTATATAGCGTGGGACTTCATAGTGCCCTGGATTTTAGAGGTAATTCGGACACGGATTCACTCACTACTTTTCTTTCGTCTTTCCAAACATTGGATATGACGTCACCGATTTCACTGTTTATTTATGACACCACGGTGTTCTGATGGTGAAAATGTGGATGGTTTATTCAAATATTACATTTAAACATGTTTTTTTTGTTCAAAATGTTTCAGTTGCAATGCATTGTGGTCTATATTTGCTAATCCAGTGAGAATCAATGCAGGCTAATTTTTCACAAAGACTTATGGGAAATTTCGAGTGCACTCGATTTTGGAATTAGTAGATTCAGACAGCACTAGAAAGTCTTCAACGCATATATAGTGATTGGGGGAGGATTTGGACATAGCCTTAGACAAACGATTTAGTGTCGAGATCTGCTCAGGCTATTATTCATTATTTTGACAGCTCCTTCACTAATGGCTGCTCTCCTCAGTGTTTATGTCACTGAGCAGAAAATGAGTGCTGCATATTCTCCGGTTCGTGTGCCCAAAAAGAAGTTCAACACTGGCAGGACGGATTTAGAAAAAAAAATTACAAGAGAATTTTCACTTTCTTTGTTTTTCAAAAAATGTGCGACCAACAACAAGCTAGCATGCTACTCGCTAGCACCCACTTTAGCACAAACTTTACGCTTCCCAGCCTGATTTCTCTCTATTGAAATATGATTACTGTCCTGTGAGGATTCCCCTCGATTGGATTATTTTGTTGTCAAAGTTTTTGCGGTTGATTGCTAATATTGCACCCCCTTTTGTGATTCTGTGCGTACTTGTTCGGACCTCCTCGGTTTTTTTCTCGGGAAGACTCCTGCATCATAAGGGCACATGTCATGTGATGGTGGTCTAATGGTCCAGATTGATCGTAATCTTACACGTCATCAAGTCATACGCCCCCGTACCCATCTTCCATATGGTACCTACACCGGTCTTGCGTTTCCTTTGCTCCCCCTAGTGGCAGAATGACGCATTGCGGTCATTTCTTTAAAGAACCATAACTCACCACGGTCAGGAATGGGCTACAAACTTGCCTTTTTCCCCCCAACACCTGAGGGCTGTATGGTTGCTCTCTGCAACAGGGAAGGGGGGATGGGCTTGCTCTGTGCCAACGGTCAGAGGCAAATTCCTCTCCTGCCGATCTGCAGAAACTATGTCCTTGAAAATAACTATTTTCTTTTTGCTGAAATGTCGTTTAGATAAACTGAGAACTCTTTAACAATAGAATTAAAGATAATTGGAGTAGTTCTTTCAGAATCACGTCTGGTGTTATTTTATCTTACTATTATGAAAAATAGAAAAACCTTTCTTCTTTAAGGCTAAAGAAACAACAACTCAACTCAAAAAAACATGTTGATTTCTGTCCTCCCACACAGAGAGAAACACCACTGCAGCGTCAGAACTGAACACAGTCCAGGGAGAAAACAATATTTCTACTCTTAGATACAAAACAAAACATGATTCACACAGTAAGAAATTGTTGCTTTTGAACATGAGAGCATAATCAACACATATTTACTGTTTTAATGGTTTTCCTTCTGCCCTCATCTCTGCTCTCTCAGTTTAAATACAGATGGATTCATCTTTAAATTGAATTGACAATTTGCACCTTAAGTGGCAGCTCTGCAACTACTAATGTGTATGCAGTGCACTCTGGGTCTGAATAAAAGTTTTCAAAAACTACTATATACTGTATGCAAAGTTTTCTGTTAAATTTCACAGCAGTCCTTAAGGACATATATAAAAATCCTTGGTAAGGAGTGAGTCTAAATCAGTGTGTGAGATGAAAACGATCTGACCTGCTTTGACACTCAGCAAGTATTGTAGAGTTTTCTGGGAGGTTTACAAATCCCAGACTGAACAGATACTGAGGTGTTGAGCATGAACGGGAGCTTTCTTATTGCATTGCTCTTCAATGTATCAGTAAAGAAGACCAAACCAAAGCATGTAAATAATAAAAGTCACTTGTGCATATACATGCATCTCAAGCTTTAACTGTATATGCTAACTGGACAAAGTGACCCCCCTCCTCCAAATAGGAAGTACCCGCTGGCTCCAACAAGTCAAAATGTCATAGACTTCTACAGAGAAATAAACAGCTATTACTCAGTCATTCTATTAGTCAAAATTGACCACATTTTTTTCTTAATATCTTCTTGATATTCCTATTCTTCTAATAATATTTTTTCTTTATCACCAGTTATACAAATTTTAATCTGACTAATCAGTAAAAGTCTGAGTAAAAGCATGTGATGCTCACTTGACAGATTCTCCCAAGCTGCTTTGAGTAAAAGGGGTGTGGTCTTCCAACAAGCTCACGCATGATTGATGACAGTAGTTACCATAGAAACGTTGATTCAGCCCAACTCGGACCAATCGCTACAAGTCATTTCACTGGAGCCAGAGGTAAGGCATTTTCAATGGGCAACGCCGCATCCGCTCTGTCCACTTCTTTATACAGTCAATGATCTCAAGCTATGTTCACATTACCCATGGCAAAAGAAAGTCTATGTAAACACGCATTAAATGCTTTTATGGGTTTTGGGTTCCATGTTCAAAACTCTTGTAAGATGTTTTGGGCTCTACGTACAAACACCACCAACAGAATTTGCCCGGCTTAATGACTCAGAGGGAGTGAGGAGGGGGAGGAGCTCTTATCAAGTGCAGAGTTCTCTTTTCATTTACTACATTTTACTAATTTTAAATTTAAAACAAACTGGCAAATATTAAACGGCAACGTGTTATAATAATGTACTATGTGACTGATGTCTATTGATGTAGTTCAAGGCCCGGGGGCCGGATCCGGCCCTCTGGGCAATTCTATCCGCCCCTAAGGATAATTTTATTAGATTAATATTAAAGTTATCGATGTTATCTTTCGCTTATTTTCTAACTAATGTTGATAAAACATATTTTTATGGAGAGTAAAACATTGAAAATTATTTAAGGTTTAAGTTGATTTATTCTGGAATAATATTCCTGCCTTTTTATACTCATAGAGACGTTAAAAAAGCAATATTTTTGAAGTTTTAAAAATGTAGTTTTAGTGTGTCTGAAGGTGTGTTTTGGATTTTGGCCCCCTGTGCGATTGAGTTTGACCCAGCATGAGGATGCCTCAAATCTGTCAGGATTCTGACGGACAGCTCCAGATACTACAGGATAGAGAAGTCCAGCTGTCCCAACACAGGAGAGACGTCTCCTTCTACAACTCATGGAGCAGAGAACCACATGAAGTTAACATTAAACATGTTTCTTCAATAAGACCACACGTCTAACAGGTGTTCTTCACTCCAGCAAACAGCAGCCACATTTCCTCCAGATGTATCATTGTGGTAAAGAGTGATCATTGCGTGTGATTACAAACTCTCTACAAACACAGTAATGCTAAAGAGATGTATCAAATAGTTTGTCTTCAAAGTTGTGGCTGCTTACTTTGTGTCGTGGACGAGGAATGCGAGGCAGTCGGTGCTGAACTTTTTTGGCCACACGGCGCTCCATCACACAGTAGCAGTAGCAGGACAGCAGTAACGTGGCCAACAGGATGGAGAGTTTGGCCTGCACAGACAGGGTGAGATAAATACAGTGATCATAAATAAGGTTTAAACTATGTTTTGAATATTGTTTCCAAAAAGTGTCATTTACCCTCATAGGCAGGTCAGACCAAAGGTAGACGATGAAGATGGCGATGGCCTGCCACCAGTGATAGATGGTGTAGATGAAGTCCAGACGCTCTTTTTCTTCAGCATACAACATTCCAAGGAGAGCTGCAGCACACGGAAATGATGAGATATGAAAAAAGGTACCCAAGTGTAAATTAAAAAAAAAGCTTTGAAAAGAGAAGAGGTAAAAACAACAAAATTTACTTTAAAAAAGTGAACAAAGAGCAACTCTAAATCAAGTTTTTAGTGGTCAGCTACAGCTTATAAAAGCTTATGAACTTGATCTCAGAGAATTGACCAGAATTCACAACAGCTCAACTCCTAAAAGACAATGCAATTCAGACACCATGCTCACTACATCTCTATTTTGAAATAGCAAAACTGACTTCCCAAAGTAGAAACCTAATAAATGTGAACATTATATTAAGAGTATTTAAGAATTCACGGTGAACCACTAATTAACACATGGAGGAAATATATAAAACAAATTTAAATACATGTTTTCAAATGACAAATCATTAAAACGCAGTGCATTGTGGTCTAAATTTGCCGATCTAGTGTGCATCGATGCTCACTGGTTTTTAGCAGATTTCCAAATATCCAGGACACTGGATTTTAGAATTGAAGGTTTAGTATAAATCAATAAAATGGTGACATATTATTTCTGGTGTCTTTAGACAGCTCTTTGATCTTAGTGGAGTGTGACTGTTTGAGGTTGTGGACAGGTGTCTTCTATATAGATAACGAGTTCAAACAGGTGTCATTAATACAGGTAACGAGTGGAAGACAGAAGATCCTCTTACAGAATAAGTTACAGGTCTGACATTCAGAAAAAACATCTTTAAAAATCAGTGTGATTTTTAAAGATGTTTTTTCTCATTTTGTCTCTCATAGTTAAGGAATTATGAAAATTACAGACGTTTATCAACTTTTTAAGTCGAAAATCTTGCACAATTGGTGGCTAACTACATACTTTTTTGCCGAGCGTCAGGGCTACTGCTAGAGATTTGGAGCCCCATGAAAATAGTTTTGATAGGGCCCCTAACACAGTGGCAAATTAGCATTAGGAGCCTTTATTTTTGAGCAATGTCTACCACAGAAAATTGGTTTAATGTCAGTAAACAAAACCAGAAATCATGCATAGAGTGGATTATGATGAGTCAATTTTTTTAAAAAAGTTGAAAGCATATTCAAAAAAATTGGGGAAAATATGGTGGAGGATGTGGAATGGCGCCCCCTAAAGGGAGCAGCAAAAAGGTAAAGAAGAGGATTTGATGTTGTGCGATGGTCACTCTCTTTTTTTAGACTTTGCTAGAAAAAGTAATTGAAATACATATCTTTCTAATTTTTACAACACTGCTGTTCACGTCTGTACATCCGAGGATACTCACTGCTCACTCCTGTCTTGTTCAGGGCGGTGCCGAGGCCCCACAGCACAGAAATCACCAGCAGGGGACCCAAGTACTCTGGTCTGTCAGGTTTGGTGGAAAACGCCAGGAGGGCAATAATTAGCACAGCATGCACCGCAGCCCCCCCAACCAGACACACCCAACGAGGGAGGCGCAGCAGGAAAAGAGAAAGGGCGGAGAAGATGGAGCTGGAGAGGCCGTAGACGACGATGAGGAGCCACAGGTGTTTCAGGCCCAGAATGCAGACGCCGTACGACTGCAGAGGACACGAGATCATCATCTTACACTTGATTTACCACATTTTGGTAAGAGTATGTTTGGGTGCAGTACCAGGGAGAATCCTGTGATGGCGAACAGCACTTCCAGTCCGCTGTAGATGAAAAAGGGGCAGAGCAGCCGCAGCCGGTAGTCTCTCAGGTGTTTGAAGGGCAGCTGGAAGATGTTTCCCCAGCCAATGCTGCGAAGGTCAATCTCCTCCGTCGGGCGATAGGCAGGACCACACAGCACCAGGAACTGTCGGCAGAAGCACAAAAATCAATTTTACAGATGATGCATAAATGGTGTTTACCCAAAAAAATTATCTTCAAGATTGATGATTGTCAAAGTAGCTCCTAAATCCTGTTTATGATAATGATAATGCAACAATCCGTCAGGGAAATGTCTCACAGATCCATTGATGTTGGGGGTGAAAATCTTACAATAATCATGGCGAGGAAGGCGAAGCCCATGAGGACGCTCTCCACCTTGATGAGCAGCATGGAGCGGGGAAGGTTGGTCAGCACGGTGGTGTTGAAGCCCGGGATCATCCCCTTGATCTCTGCGCCTGCGTGTCAAAGCAAGAAGAATAAGAAGAAAAGGCTTTTATGTCAGATTTTTACATTTATTTTATTTTATTTTAAATTTGCAACATGTTTTGTGAACAGAATTATTTGATATGAGTTATTTTGTCACATATGCAGGTCCTGTTACCAACAAAGAGGATTATGGAAACTTCAATGAAATATTTGTAATGTTCTCTAATGTTGGATGCCGCTGCAATTATGGAATTTAAATCCAACTTTCATGGTCTGATCTTGTAGCCGAATGAACAGAGGTGGAGTGAACTAAATCTTAATTTCTTCTGTGACTTTAAATGATCTTCTGTACTTATTTTTTATTGCTGGAGGAGAAAGGAAGCATTTTTTAGCTACAATGACCTCATGTTCTTGCCGTTACTATGGCAGCATCTAAAAGGACTTGAATTTTTTTTTTTTTTTTTTTTTAATCACTCATGTGTGTGAGTTTTGGAAAATTGCTTTGACCTAAGAAAGATGAAAACACGAATAAAAAGCGGTCTTAATCATGCAAAGAGACAGATCTTCTGCAGGGACAATGGAAAAACAAAAAGGAGGAGGAGGCAGTCATTACCGCAGATCTTCACGTTGGCGAGGATGTGCTTGTTCTCGTGCAGGTGGCTGTTGAGGACGAGGCGCATGGGAAGCTCAGCGAAGACTAAACTCAGCTGGCATAAAAAGAAAAAAAAAGTTTTTGTTGAAAAAAAATGTATTTCAACTGATTTCCATTACTTTTTCATTTCAAGAATGACTAAATAGATCACATGAAAACAAACTTGCTGGGCTCACATTGAAGATGAGGTAGAAGACGGACTGGAAGATGATGATGTAGCTGTGACACGCCCCCTTTGGAAGCCTCTTCTGCTCCTGCACGTGCTCCTCCTTGTAGTTGACGTACTCGTAGTACTGCTGCGCCATCCTGCACCACAGATCATGAGAGAAACACAACGTCTCTATACTTCTAATGAAAAACTTGTACTTCAAGCTGATATCAGCTTTACATCTCCAAGAACCCACAAAAGGTCTTTTGAGAAGAGCGACTCTGCTATTAACTATATATGAGAACTAGACTAACTGAGTGTGATGTCACCCACAGAAAATGAGTTACTTCTAGGTCCAATAAAATTAAGTCAATTCAGTTGGCTTTTTTTTTTTTTTTGCAATACAGGCATCACCATGTTGGAGCCAGACAACATCAGTAAGAAGTGATTGGGCCCAGTCGGTCTAAGTCAATGTTTCTATGGCAACCACTCTCACCAATCAGCGAGTTTGTTGGAAGGCCACACCCCTACTACTTGAAAGCAGGCTCAGAGACGTTATGAACGTTGGATGCAAGACCACATATTTTTATTGAGGCTTCTGATTGGTCAGTTTAATACTTAAATAATTTGCGCTACAGAACGAATATCATGAAAAAAATTAGTATTACAAGAAAAATGTTTTTTTTTAAATGGTGGCAAAGCAAGAATGGTTATTGTGACAAATGAAATGACTGAGTAAGAGCTGTTTATTTCTCTACACATCAGAGTGAAGACTTCACATCAAGAAGCTCCGTGGAGTCTGGTGGAGATTTTCCAGCGTTCTCAGTCCTGCTACCGTAAGTATTGGATGAAACTCACACCAAAAATCCAGTGACGCTGATTTGACCACATCATCTTTTGTTCTCTGGAACCTGAGCTAGGCACGCTAGCCGGATCAGATGAGGGTTTAGTGCATGTGCAGCAGAGCAATCGTGATGTATTAGCTGCTCATTAATTCAAACAAAGATTTTCTGCAACAGTTTGAATGACAGCGATTTAAAATGAGAAACACTCGGAAATGCAAAAGCGAAATTATTTCTTATTATATTTATTCTCTTTCATAAGAAAAATGCCACACAGACATGTTAAAAAGTCAAAAACATGATTTTCATCTAAGGGGAACTTCTTCAAATAAGTAAAAAAAAAAAAAATCTTCCAATGGGGCAAAAAGATCGTCTTACCAAGGACTCTTATTTTAGAAAAAACATTCTAGTCATTACACCAGGTTTTCTCAACCTAAGATTACAACCTAAGAAAACTGCAGGTTCTGCAACAAATAAAATCAAAAACACTTTCAGACAATGCAGCTTTCATTAGAAGTCCCGGGATATGATTTAGTCACTGAAAGAATTTGCAAAAGATTGCTTAAATTAGACTATATAAGTCATAAAAGTCATGGGTCATATTTAAGAATATTTTATCAAAAACAGCTATAAACTGTCAGAGTTCAGTTAACGATGTTTAAAATATATCAAATAAAAGCCAGTTTTGCCTGCAACTTTGAGCCTCTGAAGAGTGATATTAAAATAGCATTTTTATTTGTTTAAATCTGCCAATCATTTAAAAATGTTTGATTCAAATTTCCGTTTACATGTTGATAAAAGTTCTTTTAACACTTTGATGCGTTGCTGATGGCTAAACTAATGTTTTCCTACATTTTTGTTTTATACTATCCATTAAAAGATCTCATAATTTGTTTAATTTTGCAGAAGAAGCTTCCCTTTCTATATGTGCCTCTCACCTGGTGATGTAATTGCCCAAGGATGCCCAGAGCGGTACAATGGCCACGCCGATGGCCACTGCTGACGGCACCAGTGTGTAGTAACGCTCCCAGTAATTGGTTGAGACAAAGAGAGCGTAGATCCCGGAGGCCAGGAACATCATCCATTTGGTACCGAGAAACCTGAGATGATCGGAGCGAAGACGTGTCAGAGGAGTCAAACAAAGAGAGAATTATTCCCACGTCTGTGAGCCTGCACCTGATGAGGACGGGGGTGTACAGGAGGCCAATGATGGGAGTGACATTGATGCCCATCAGCATCTTCCGGTCGATGTCCTCCAGGCCGAGGTTACTGTACTTCACTTCTCTGTAGGTCATGTCATAGTGGAGGATGAGCTGCATCTGCAGCAGGCCTGCAGCACACACCACCAGGGGGCGTCAAAGAGTCTGACTGACATCAGACGTCTCATACAATCTGATACAAGGAGATCATCTTCTGGAATTGATTAAAACTCCAATCATTCTAGATTTTTGAGAGCATTTTTGTACACGTCAAGCATTTCTGATGCAAGAAATAATTTTGAACATTGCTGAAAACATTAAAATTCAAAAACTATAGTGGCTAAAACTATGCAATGTCTTTGTATGTTTTTAAAGACCCACTCCCATAAAAATTGTATTATTTTCATACGTTCTTGTAGCATTTTTCCCATAATGGGTCATATATAATTTAATTTAAGATTAAAGCTGAATTTCTGAGCTTTCTTTGTTCAAATTGGGATAAATCAGGAGCAGACAAAAAAAAAACAATTAGAAAAATCTTTCAGTTTTGATGTAGAGAAACTGCTCTGCTCCATTCTGATGCATCCACTTATAGACGACTAGATCCATGTGTGTCTTTGTTTTTCTCGTCTGAGCTGACATCTGGTTCAAAACTGTACGACTGGATAGTTCCAATATTGGTCGACATTTTTGTTGCACCGCTAATGTTAGCTAATGGTTTTAAGGGGCTGTAAGCTAAAGCGAGAGAGTGTAAACAAAGGGATGATGGGATGTCAGGGGAGGCTTACTTCCATGTCAACGGTCCTGCAACTCACAACTCAGAGGTGAATTTCACTACATCCTAAAAAACGACAGATTTTTGATTTTTTTTCCCCTAAAAACAGCATAAAGATCTCTGCAAGCACTTTTCCAATAGATCCAAATGTGATTGGAGTCGAACTTTTAAAACTCACTAAGTTATGGTCAATGTTTAGAACATAGAGATTATTATTACTCTTATTTTAAACATTTTAACTCTCTTTCCTTATTGTTAATTCTTAATTTACTGATGCATCTTTTAGTAGTTGTAAAGTATTCTGCTGAATGTTTTTTACTTGACCAATGATTCACTATTTATGCATCTAACTGTTAGGTATTAGTTGTTTTTAATGACTAAGTCATGCACTTTTTATTTTCTTCTTGGATGCAAGTGAATTATTTGATTTTTAATGGCTGAAAAACAAACTGCAACTGTTTGCTAGCTGTGACGGAGTATAGTGTCACCACGAAAATACTATATATATATATATTTATACAATTTATTAATTCATCATTTAATGTATACTTTATTAACTTATTTATTTGACAGTAAAACTGTAAAAGTATGGAAAAAAGTAAAAAATTCACATTAATAAAGTTGCACAAAATGAGAAAAAAAAGTAATAATTTTACAAAGATAAAATCTTAAAATTAGGAGAAAAAATGTCAACATTGAACAAGAAACATTTTACAAAAGAATGAGACAAAGTTGCAACTTTATGGGATTAAAGCTGGAAGTTGTGAGAAAAAAAAGTCATAATATTAAAAGAAAAAAGCCTTGCTTTTTCAAAACTAAAGTTGGTTGTGTTAAGCCCCCCCCCGCCCCATCTACATTACAAGCCCATTAAATTCATCAATGCAGAAAGTTACAGCGACGCCATGATGTTTTAGTTTATCATAGGCGCTCGCTGGAAATCCTCTCCTTGTAGTTCGAGAATCTTTATTAACAGTGACATAACCCCACCGAATTGTTCATTGATGTAACCAACAATAATCCTGAGAACAGACAACTCCAATCATTTCTTCTTCCATGAGACACAATTTATCCATACATCTGCGACATTTTTCTTCTGAAGTGACCCAGTTTCCTGTAAATTTGTTTCAGTGTTCTAATGCTTATCATTAAAATAATGTTGAATCACTAATTGATTGTGAAACTAATACTACGGTTACAATGCGCTCCATGGGTCTCATAATGAAACACAATATAGTTTCTTTTTGTTGTTGTTATTATTAGTAAAAAGCCCTTAGCCTCATAAATTTATGACTTGATCTTGTACATTTAATTTATAAGATTATAAGGTTATTCTTGTAAAATGTTAATTTTACAACTTTATTCGTGTAAGTGTTTGACTTTATTCTCATTTTTTTTTTTGTTTTTTACATAAGAAAACTGTTGTAGCTATCAGTAAAACCTTTTATTTTAGTTTTTTTAAGGAATGATGCACAGAAAAAAAAGCCTTGTACATGTAAGAATGACAGTAAAGTAATCTGAAGTCACCCATGTAAACGCTGTAAACCATCATGGCTCCTAAACTGGCTGCAACCACATTCTTGATGACTCCCAGCCTCTTTCTCCTGTAGTATTTCCTCTCCTCTTCCTCCTCGTTGTACTGTGTCTGCGGCCCCAAAAACTCCTCCATCTGAGAACACGAGTCAAATAAAAGTCAAATAATTAAAAATATATATATTAACAAACTACAAGGGCAGAGTCACATGCAGGGCAAATAAAAAATAAGAAGTATAAGATTCTTTTATCAGATCCAAAAAGCAGCAGTTTAGTTTTCTCACTTGACCCTGGATGTTATCCTCTTCCCCCACATTCAGCAGTTCGTTCATTCCACCGTTAGGGGGCGCTACGAACTGCCCGGCATCAGCAATGAGGTCTTCCTGCTCCGTTGCCTCCATCTAGTGGACAGAAGGAGGTAGTGCAGGACAGAAAAGTTTTCCCGCATCAGGAAAAGATCTATAACGATCCCGGAAACGTAACAAACTACAAAAATATGATACAAATTAAATATCATGTTAAAGAAGAGAATAGTGTAATTATTTTTGCCATTGTATTATAATAAAGAAAAATTAATTCAATGGATATCCATCTTGATATTTGCTGCTGTGGTTCAGGTTCTACTCGTAAATCAATAAATCCTGATTGTTTTTTTAAGGCGGTTTCCATGAAATGATACAAACATGTTTGGTTCTTCCGTTTTAATATATTAACTCTAAAGAACTTTCTAATATCAGCTTGCTTCCGTATAAACCCCGCAGGCAGACAGACTGCAGCCGGTGGGTTTAGGTTATAAACTCATCAGCAATACACGTTTAACACAATTTTCAAGTCTTTTATTTAACCATATAGATATTTAGAAAATGTATATTGCAGAGAGGATTGTTATATTCAGCAACTTTTAAATGAAGGTCTCCACTCTTCTGTCTGTCAGCCTCACCTGGTTTGCAACACCTATGTGACGAATTACGGCAACACTGTCCATAATAGACATTATATTACGTCCAGGGCCATCGGTCACTTACCATGCTGAAGAGCACTTCGGTCCCTCTGGTTGCTGGTTCCTCTTTCCTCCGAACATTAGAAGGTATAAATACAATGTTCACGAGGAAGCGAAAGTTTGTTTTCTTCCACTTCCCCCATTCTTGCTGGCAGCCTCTCTTAAAGGTACAGGCACACGTTTGATGCCTCAGGTCAGGGGACTGTAAAAGACAACTGGACTGAGCAATTCCTCCCCCCTTTTTGTTCCAAACAGGAAGTACCTGCTGGCTCCAAGAAGCCAGAATCCCATAGACTTCTATAGAGGAATAAACAGCTGTAATTCAGTCATTAACCATTCTTGATCTGATACCTTTTTCTTAACATATTTTTTATAATCCTCCTTTTTTATTATTATTATACATTTTTTTTTCTTTTTTGCAAGCTATTGTAGTTATAAACTGACCAATCAGATGCCTCAGTAAAAGCATGTGGTGCCTCCTGGACCCCACCTTGAACTCTTGACTTTCAGTGGAGGTGTGGACATAGATCTATATTACTAGATTGGCCCTCACGTGACATCAGGCACGACAGTCATGCCGTATTACTTTGCATTGGGTTTCAGGCAATTTACTTTCTGCTCCATCACAACAAACATATTTTATTGGAGAATTCAATGTTAAATTAAACAACTTATCTGATGAAGTCACACAAACAGAATTGGTCCATGAATAGCACTGCAGCCGTAACACATCAACCAGCAGAAGATCGACCAAACCACACCTAAGATGTATTCTGAATGTTCATGACTGTTTTCAGAAACAAAAATGTAATAATTTTACATATTGATAGATTTGTCACAATCATTTTGATAGTGGAATCTCTTCTTTGATATATTATTCCTTTAGATATACAAATTTAAACATTTTAAATTTTACAGAAACTGATTTGAAACAATTAAGATTTCAGGTATTCACTTAAAGATGTGATCTGATGAAAATTAGGTTTTTTTAACATGTTTAAGCATTTTTCTCATGGAGGACATGTATAAAGAAAATTCAGTTTCAAATTGCAGGACAAGTCTATTTTTTTGTTTAAACCGTTGTGAAACAGGAGCAGACAAAAAAAAAAGTTCCAGACTCCGCCTTCCTTCGGGTGTGCGAGGACAGGAGAGATGATGGAGAATCAGCATCTATGTGCTGTAGCAGGATGCAGCTCTAATAAGAGATACCAACTTTCAACACTAGAGGGAAAGGGGGGGCGGGGTTGCTCTGCACCAATGGTTGCACCCACAACTCAGAGGTGAATTTCATAAACTACTGCCGCTCTGCAGAAACTACGTCCTACAAAACAATGTTATTTTATTTTTTAAACTGTAAAATCCTTATTAAAACCAACTAGGAACCCTGTGAAAATAGTTTGAAAGACAGTCAGAGTTAGACTTTAATAGTTTTTGCCAATTATGTGGTTGAATTACAAGTATTAAAGAATTCATACGAGCACAAAACTCCCTAAAATACATATTTCAAATTGAGTTGAGAAAAATTATTTTAGGATATGTATAATAACAAGCTTGTGAAGCTGGTTGTTACTTAAATATGTGAAAAAAAATGTGAAAACTGTTAACAAGGTGTTTTTATCTTGAAACATTTCTAATACAGACATGAACATTTCAGACACAAGAAAACAAAGAATAAAAAGCCTGAATCTATGGAGGTTTTACAGGAGGATGTGGATGACCAATATCTTTTTTTTTTTTTTGCTTTAAAGAACATAACATACAGTTGATTAAAAGTTAAATAGGTTGATGGAAGCCGGAGAGCCATCAGTCGTGTTCACGCTCACAGAAACAGTAACATCTCCCCACATGCATGTTTTATGCTGTGACATATGAAGAACTGATGATGCTCTTCTGTCCCACAAGTGTTTACCTTCAAAATAAAAGCCCAACAGTTGAATTCAAAGGGTGATCCCAAACTAAATTCACTCCGATTGCTTTAACCTGACATTAACACATTGAACAGCATCAGCAGCTGCTGCCTCGAAGCTGCAAAATGAAGAGGAGCTTCTACGTTCCAGGCGGTGTTCAGCAGCCGATTGCCTCTGAGGCCGTGCTGCACGGAGGTAAACGGATTCAGAGGCTGAAGGCTTTTTTCCTCATCCTCTTCTTTTGAGCAAAACAGGAGGAGGAGCATCCCAGTTAATTCTTTTTTCATGTTTGTTATCCATCATTAAGACATTTCTCTAATTGAAAGAATCTCCTCGTAGCTCCGACAGCGCTGCTCCATGTCCTCCCTCATGGCTCTACCCGCTCCCCGTGGCTGCTTTCCTCATCATCTCCTCGTCTTGGACAGAGAGCTCCGTCAGCTTCCGTCCCAGCCTTTCGTGGAGGTCCAGGTATTTGGCCACGCAGCGGTCCAGACAGACTGCCTCTCCCTTGGTGAGCTCTGCTTCCTTGTAGTGTGGCGGGACGCACTTCCGGTGGCACGCATTGGTCATTCTGGAGAAAATAAACATTGTTTAAACAAATATTGTTTAGCTACCAAAATTATTAATTCAATATAAACAAACTAAATCCATGCATAGTCACAGACACCTGTCATGTTATTAAAGACCCACTTTGATAATCTTTGATCATGTTCTGGGAGAGAGGGTAGACAAAGGGATGATGGGAAGTGTGGGCAGACTTACACTGCACCAATGGGATGTAAATAGTTGCATAAAAGCTGGTAAATACATAACAAAATGCTAACTTGTGCCCTCAAATTTTAATAATTGGTCACCAAATACTGTGTGCCCCAAAAATGATAAAGTGTGCCCTCAGAATAATAATTTGTGCCATCTTTAAAATAATTTGTTCCCTTAAAAAAATGCTGTGTACCCTTAAAATGCTTAAGTGTGCGCCCAAAATACTACCGTTTGCTCTCAAAATGCTAATGCGTGCCCTCAACATACTAATATGTGCACAGAAAAAATGCTAA
>NC_050512.1:8796920-8840066 GCF_002922805.2 Oryzias melastigma | reverse complement strand
TGGATGTAGTTTATATGACGATACTGTGCAGAAATAAGGATTTCCAGCTGAGGCCTATGCTCCATAGATTTGGACATAAGGCGGTTTTGACGGTAATAAATAAGACACTAACGCCTGATCCTCTTCACCCTGGCCATGGTGATGGTCGGAAATGAATGAATGACGGTGCTGCTGAATCAGAATCCGCGCGCACAGTGCAACATCAAGACGCACCGAGATGAAGACCTACCGGTTGTACATGTCAGCCATCATTTCCACCTCCAGCTCCGCCGCCAGCTGCTGCGCCTTCATGGGGTCCATTCTCGCCCTCCGTGTCGTCTCACAACCGAGCACACCCCCGGTGACCCTCTGCAGCTGAATTACAGCGAGCTGGGACCGCTACTGTCACCTTCAAACCCTAAAACACGTGTGATGTCCCGTCTGTCCGACTTCCGTTATAAATAAAGTTTTGTTTGAAAAGGTCGTCTCAAAAGTAAGGCGCCCTCCAGTGGACAACCTCTGAAGTGCATTGGCATCTATGCCTCCAAAATCAGCCATTACTTAGTCAATTTGTCAGAATAACCATACTTTATCTGATACCTTTTACAAATATGTTTCTGATAATCCTAATTTTCTTCATATTTTTTATTAAAGTTATACATTGGCCAATTGGATGTCTCAATAACAGTATATGGTGTTTGTTAGCAGCTTCAAAGCGTTTGACATATTTTAGACCAATCCCTGCTCACTGACAATGTTTGGCCCTTGAATTGATTCAATTAGAACTGGAAGTAAGCCATTTTCCATGGGTGATGTCAAGTATTCTGTCCAGTTCTTATACAATCAGCACTGATATCCATAGCTTCATATCCATCTTCTATGCCTATGTCTGCCTGTGCGGAGTAACAGGGATGCTGGAGCCTTTCTGCCCATCTGTGGGTGAAAATTATGCAAACTTGTACGGGGCACACAAAAGTTTACGGTCCTAGATTTCTCAGTGAGCCTGAAGCCAAAATTGTTCATGCACATTTTTTTCTTCAGGCATGCTGTGTGTGGCACACTGCAGTAAACAGTTGAACCTTATGTTGTGCTTGGGTCAAATTTGACCCGTTTTCAAATGTGAACATGGGTCAATTTTGACCCAAGGACAATGTAGAGGTTAAATAACATGTAAGGGTGAAATAGGTGAGACACAGACATGCTTTGGACGGTGAAAGTAAGTCAAAGAGAGCAGAAAAGAAGCACCAAGAAGAATCTACACACTGAAAGAAACCACACAGGATTTGAACCAGGATCAACCTCCACAACAAAAAAGTACAACAAATGAAAACTGACTTTTTCTTTTTAATAAACTGCACATAAAACATGCCATGTTTTTTTTAAATTCAACATCAAAACCAAACTCCAAAACACACATTTAATTACACCAGCTGAGCTCACTCAAAACAACTAAAGGAAAAAAACAATTTATATCTCACTGAGATGTCAAATTTATAGATAAAAAAACAACAGTCATGCTTACTTTTTCTAAATGATTACGGAAAATGAAACGTCAGATTTGAACGTTGTGTTTGGAACAGAACATGGTGACAGCTTTTACTGGATATAAAGAGCTTGCTGAAAACTTAAAAAGAAAGTCACATGGCACAGGGATCTGAAAATGATGCCTAAACGCTCCTATGCTTCATCTCCAGTCACATCAATCTCATTCTCTTCTTCCTCTTCTTCATCTACAGTTATGACTATGCTACTGAGTGCAGCTCTCTCATGAGCTGCTTTCTCTGGAGAACATAGCAAAACATCTATTTCTTCATCCTCCTCTTCTGTTTGATCTTCTGTGGTAACCAGCGGCCTTGTTTTCTGGGGGGTTTGAGGCTGTGAGTTGTTGGTCACGGATACGTTGAAGTGGAGAGACAAGCTGTAAGACGCACCTCCATCACTGGGGACCGACTGGTCGGATTTGAAATCTCCAGTACAGCAGATCACTCCTGTATAGATGTTATTAAGAACAATAAATATATACTTTGAGACAAATTGATAAAACAATGACAACATCCCAGACAACAGTGTCTACCTCTCTGCTTCAAACTGGGTTCAGAAGCTTAGAGGTATAAGTGCTTTTGGATTTCACACCACGCCGATACAATTACAACATTTGACCAGAATTAGCCACATCATCTTATCCCTTACTTTTTTTTTCCATCACAAACATATTTCACAAAAAATAAAACCCAAAATGTTTTCAGCACAAAACAAAATCAGAGAGTTCACATTCCATTAGGGACATTAACTGTATAATAGAACTGGACTGAGTGACTCCTCCCCCCTCACTTTCCAAACAGGAAGTACTTGCTGGTTTCAAGAAGCCAAAATCCCATTGTCTCCTATAGAGGAATAAAGAGCTATTACTCTGTAACATTGATTCCTGTCTGGACATTTTTTTTACATTATTGATAATTCTAAATTTGTGCAGTGGAAATTATTCAAGTTATTAACTGACCTATCAGATGCTTTAATAAAGTAGGTGGTCTCATGTTGAACAGTCAAAACATTTGACAAATTTACCAGACAACGCGTTCAAGTTGTGTGGACTTCCAACAAGCTCCCCTCTGTTTGGTGAGTCAGTGCATACACGCTAACCAACTCCGGGCTCACACTGCATTAGTTCCAGCTCCAGTGCGGACGC
The DNA here is from genome assembly GCF_002922805.2 of Oryzias melastigma. Classification (NCBI taxonomy): domain Eukaryota; kingdom Metazoa; phylum Chordata; class Actinopteri; order Beloniformes; family Adrianichthyidae; genus Oryzias; species Oryzias melastigma. Next base: position 8,837,401 of record NC_050512.1, on the reverse strand, counting down.
AGGAGTCTTTATGTAACTTCAGAAGTGCTGAATCCAATCAGATACATTTTTTTAAATAAAACCTATTTTCCGCTGAACTAGCTGTTTTCACATTATGTCATTGTGACTACCAACCCTGGTCTCCCTTATCTGTTACACAATGCGTAAAGCATGAAACGTTAGCGTCCAAAGGTGCTGCAGGAATTTCCCAGGAGGGGAGCGGAAATGAAGCACACGACGGCCCGTTGGCTTCAAACACACAGCAAGTCAAAGACTGGTCTCGCCAGTTCCTGAATAGTGAGCGCCTGCATGGAGAAATGGCATCAGCAGACCCGGAGGCGGCTCGAAAATGTTCTGATAATAGTGCAGGATAATTATCATCTGGAGCAGGTAGTTTTTTTTTTTTTTACAAATCATGATCAGAAGTGTTTTTCATGAGTTTGGAATTGGTAACAGACATTCTTCGGTTGTGAGGGTGGGTCGGTAATGGGGGTTCGTATTTTCGGATGTCTCCAGTCCCTAACCCCCGCGAATAAGGGGGGGATTACTGTACTTTCTATATAAATGGTGGATTATCCTGTGAACCTATGTGAGTTCGGAGTTTTGTGAGGTCGGTCGCAGTAGCCAATGTGAGTCATCTGCCGTAGCTTGACCACACCAGTGTCCGCACCAAAATGGTTCCAGTGTGAGCCCGGGACGTCACCTCATACCCCCAATCTAACATTAAAGGTGCAACTAAAATAGTGAGCAACATTGGAGCTATCTAGCCATACATTTTTTTTTAACCAGATACCAACTCGGACGAGAAAAACAAAGACATTCATGGATCAATTTGGCTACAACTGGATGAATCAGAATGGGGAGCTTATGCCCTGCCAATGTAGATTTTATTTAAAAGCTTCTTTCAAGTGCAATTTTGCATCTGTTTCTAATTCACAACAATTTGAACAATTTTCAGAAACATAGTTTTAATATACAAACATAGAACAATAGCTACAAGAGCATGTTAAAAACACCAAAAACATGATTTTCATCAGAGTGATTCTTTAAAATGCAATTTACTATACCTTCATCTGTGTTCCTCTGCTCTGTCTTGGGTGTTGCCTCCACCGACTCATCCTCCAAGCAATCCTGAGCACTGACAGGATGGGATCCATTACCATAGAAGTGTAACATCTTAGATCTTCTGTTGTCATCGTGGTCTGTTTTGTTGCAGTGAGCTGCAGTTGTGTTACATGGCTGATTGTCGTAATCAGCTCTGTTGGGTTCTTGATCGTTAGCTTTTGATGTCTCTTTAGTGTCGGTTTCTGTCTTTGTGGCAGAGTTATACCCAGCGCTCCCTTTCTTTCCTCTATCGTCTCCTTCTGAGTTCGTTGAAGGTTTGGCTGCTTCCTGGCTGTCTTTTACAGTCTTTGTTTTTAAGTGTCGCCGTTGAACGAGCTTTTGAAACTCCTTGAGTGTGTTCTTCCATGATGGCTTGGATCTTCCTGTGCTTTTTTTGCAGGTTTTTTTAGAGCTCATTTTCTTTTTAGGACAATCTTCTTCCACCATTTTGTCATGCTTGTCTTCAGGGATGGCAGGAATTTCACCCGAATGGTTTTGCTCAACCTTTATTTTAGGCGGTCTTCCGCGTTTCTTCTTTGGCCGTGAGATTTCGAGTTTTTTCCCATCTCTGTAGAGCCCAGCACCTGTGTAGGTCATTTCTGGGGCAGTGCTACAAGCCCTCTGTAGATATCTCTTAACAAAGCCTCTGGTCCGGATCCAGGACTGCTCGGCGCTCTTACTGGTTGCTTCTTTTTTAATATCTCCCACAGTATATGTTCCATCCGTAACCTTTATGTTTATGGGTGTCAACAAACCATTGTTGAAATCCTGTAGGAGCTCTATTTGCCTCCTCCTCCTCCTTTTTTTAAGAATGACCTCATGTCCTTTAGAGTCGTATTTGCGTTTTAAGGTGTCCGCCCCCTCGGGGTCCAAACTCTTCACTGAACAGGTTTGTTTCCTGGGATCCTTAATTTTTTGGTTCAAATACTGCTGATAGAACTCTGAGCCACCATTCTTGTTTTTACACAGTAGAGAAACGTTGCTGTTTTTTATGATGGTGCTGCAAGGAAACTGCAGAGACTGAGGGCTTTCGGCAAGCCAGGCCCGCTGATGACGTCGACTCTGAGCTTGTTTTTTATAGTTTCTTGGGAGGTTTGGATGTTTTTCTTTTGGAGTGGAAAACTCTAATGGAGAGAGGCATGGAGGAAGCCTCATTTCATCCATCCAGGGTAATGAAAAAAGAGAATCAGAGTGGCCATCATCTTCATGTAGAGGTAAAAAGCCCAATATGCTCTGGTCTTTCCCAGAGGATTGTTTCTGTTTCTGTCCAGAGGTACATGCTAAAGGTAAGGCAGGTTCAGCAGGACACTGATGTTTGGAAACTAGCATTCCCGGATATCTAAGTGGATCTGTCTGCCCCAATGAGCTCACAGACAAGTTGATGTGAGAGTCTTGCTGCATTGGAAGACTGGGCTGTACAGCTGAAGGGCTTGGGAAGCCTGACCAGTTCTGAGCACAACAATGGAGATCTGCACGAAAGGAAAGACGATCATGTTTTCAGTTAAAATGACAGACACAGGACAGGGGCCTCTTCTGTTATTATACCACAGTCTAGTAAATTTGCCCTTGATTTCTCAGCATGTTTTGAGCTTACAATTAGGGTATATTCAGACTGGACATATTTGGTTCACCTAAAGTGAACCAGAGTCCATTTTCCCCGATAATCCAGAATAAAGTTTCAGTCTGAATACGCACAAATGAATCCTGGTCCAGGACCAGGAACCGCTCTGGGACCCATCTTTCGAAGTGGTCTCGGTTCGTTTCCAATCAGACTGAGCTTCAGTTCACACCAAAATTTCTCAGTGCGAGTACGATCCGTTCTGAGGCCAAAACAACTGAACCAAAACGGCCACCGTAGCCAGTAGGCATGGGATGTAAACAATTAAGGAATAACGCAATGGATAAGCCACGGACAAATGTAAAGCAACAATTGTCATGTTAGTAAACTGGAAAAAAAATTGTACAACTCCTTACATTTTAGAATGTTTGTTCTAACACTGCTAAAAAAATGCTTCTTAAATGCTTTCCCGTTTCTCGTTTCGTGGCACACTTCCTTCTGCTGTGACACCATTGCAAAACCTACCTGGTAGTTTGTAAACAGAATTCTCTTACAAACAATCCCACAACACCACAACAATGACACACAGGAACTCACTGAAATGTGGTTGGATGACCGCAAGCTGATCAATCATCTGAAATAATGACTCAGATGCTTGGAAAATGCATATAAAGGGCCCTAATTTTCTAAATTTCCAAAGGGGAGTGGCTCCAGATGCTCCCTCAGTCAACACCCTACACCTAGTACTGGATAATCCAGATGAGGATTCGGATAATGTCATATGGTCTGATGAATGGGGCTATAACAAGTATCCGAGTGCTCGGATATTCGTGATTTAGCTCCCGAAAATTCGAGCATGAATATTTGTGACGTCCAAGATCACTGATTCGCGATCTTTATAAATACAGTAGAATGTAGTAAAATATTATCTGGGGACGATGTATTTTTTGTTCTGAAATACAGAATAATGTTGGATTTGAAGTTTATAAAATAAAACAAAGCTGAATGAGCAGCGCTACTGTCACTGGAAGAAAACAAATCTTGGTGTCGGTGAAGCTTACGGTTTTCAAAGTAAAACTAGTGAGAGAGGGCTGCACGGTGGCGCAGTGGTTAGCACTCTCGCCTCACAGCGAGACGGCCCTGGTTCGAATCCCGGCTGGGACCTTTCTGTGTGGAGTTTGCATGTTCTCCCCGTGCATGCGTGGGTTTTCACCAGGGACTCCGGCTTCCTCCCACCGTCCAAAAACATGCTTCATAGGTTAATTGGTGACTCTAAATTGTCCCTAGGAGTGTGAGTGTGTGTGTGTGTGTGTGTGATTGAGGCCCTGCGACAGACTGGCGACCTGTCCAGGGTGTACCCCGTCTTCGCCCTTCAGTAGCTGGGATAGGCTCCGGCACTCCGCGACCCCGAAAGGGAAGAAGCGGTTAAGAAGATGGATGGATGGATGGATGAACTAGTGAGAGATTTTTTCCACACAAAAAATGAGACTGGAGGGAGGGGGCTCACAACCTGCTCTGCATAGAGATGAAAATGCTCGCAGGAGGCAGACAGACTGCGAGTCAAAAGGTCCGAGCTGTGTCTGTATTTTTCTAAAGTAGAAGCAGACAGCATGCACTGTTTTTAATGTAACATTTATGGTTTTTGACGGCAGTAACACCAGTAACGTATCCAAACACCACGCTAAAATCCCCCTGATTCTAGCGGAGTAGTGCGCAGCGTCTGCCATCCAAATGAGATGTCTAGCGGAGTTATTGATCCAACAGGTGTATATGCTAAGCGGTACGTACACACGTGGAACACGTGACTAAAGTGTTGATTATCAAAGATAAGTGAAGGAAATGTTTATAAAAGGTGGAGGGTTGAATATGGATACTGGCACTGTAAAAAACAATGATCATATAATATTAACAGGCTGAAAGTTCATATCGTGCCTTGAAAATGATCAATTATCTGACATAAAATTAATTAAAATGCAGCATTATGAATTTTTATTTCCACATTTATGGCTCTTTGAAGTGAGAAGGCTATTTGATAAACTCTGCATTTTGCTTCTTAATTGAAGCTTTGTTCATATATGTCATCTTAAAATGTATGTAATTATTGTAAAGACATGTTAGTATTTATTGATAATTTTATTTTACTGTTGGATAGAGCATTAAATGAACATATTGTCTTTAAATTGTTCTAAAAGAAGGTTTTGAAGAAAATAAAAATATACATTTGTTTTAAAAATAGTTATATATCATAGATTACCATGGCGATATATTGATTATTGCAACGTTTGCCATATCGAGATACTATCAGTATCGTGAGCCATGTATCGTGAATCGCATCGTGAGTTACCCTGAGATTTCCAGCCTTAGATTTAATACATGTAATTTCAATTTCCATACACCCAGTAAAAAGTTACACACATAGCAACAAACATTATATTAAAAAGTAAAAATGGTTGTTCGATCCCAGAATCGTTGAGCTCGATTTGTGAATTGAGACGGATCGCCACCTAAGCAACGATTCACAATCCTACTGATGAAATCAACTTGTTGTATTTGGAGGAGAAAGAATACTGAAGGGTCTCCAAAGATCACCATACCTACTGTGAAGCATGGGGGTGGAAGGATCATGCTTTGAGGCAGTTTTTCTGTAAGTGTACCAGAACAACTGAAGGAATGAATGGGGCCATGTATGGGGAGATTAAAAAAAAAAAAAAGAAAGAAAACCTCTTTCCCTCAGTGTGAGTTTTGACGATGAAACATGGGTAGGTCTTTCATTATGACAATAATCCCAGATGACAGCCTGACAACGAAGGAGCGGCTTCGTAAGGAAAATTTTAAAGTTCTGGAGTGACCGAGCCAGTTTCTGGATCTCAGTGCAATATGTTTAAAAGCCTGCATAGAGATTGTCAAAACAAAAAACATATGTAAGACTCCCAATCTATGAGAAAAAAAAATTATTTGGTTTGATGAGATGAGCCAAAAACTGAACTTTTTGATGTTAATTCCAAGTGTGTTGTGTGGAGAAAACCAGGCACCGATCACCAGCCCAATGCAATCCTAACAGTGAAACATGGTGGTGGCAGCATCATGGTTTGGGGGTGTTTTTCAGCAGCAGGAACAGGACGGCTGGTATCAACTGAAGGAAAGATGAATACGGCTACATACAGTGATGTATAGGAATCCTGTTTATTTCTATGCAGGAATAAATTGTAGCGACATATTAATGTTAAATTAGTTTTACATTTGTTCCTTTTTTGTGTAATTGTGCATGTTTGTAGTCTACAACTTTTATTCTAATTTGATTTCTATTCCATCTGCATCCCTCTAAGATTTTAAGCAATCACTTTGATATTTGTGAAAGAAAAAACAAATACATCAAAATACTGACCTCAGAGAAAGAGTTTGTCATTTTCTAAAAGCGATTTAGGTAACAGAGTAAAGAGCAAACCTGGGTGTGCTGCTGGACGGCCTCTCTCCACCTCCAAATCCTGGTAGAGGACACACTCTGCTGGACTGCCGGCTCCATAAATGGGGCTCTGTCTAAGATCGCTCCCTGCAGTTTGGTGAAAATCAGATTCCCTGTCGTGGCCTGCCTGCAGCTTTTTACAGTCACCATCCAGGTTGGGCAGGATGTTCAGGCCCTTCATGATGTCCTCCAGCAGCATGTCGATCTGCTCATCCGTTTCCTCCTGGGGCTGGGGGGCATCCACCTCCAGCTCTGACTCCAACTTCCTGCTGTGGCTCAAATTGAGATCACCAACAGAAAGAGGATAGGAGTCTGAACCGTTTATAGGGAAAGAAGCAACGAGAGGTTGAGGGTTCCCAGCCTTTGGGTTCTGGACCGGGTCAGCAGAAGAGGAAGGATTGTGGGAGTCCTTAACTTGGGGTTTTTGTGTGGAGCATCCCTACGGAGAAATGAGCAGCAGTCAACATTTTGGTATAGTCTCTAAGAGGTTCATCGTATGAAGAACATGCTAGCACTAAACCAAGAGGGACATCACCGATGTCTTTGCTTATTTGTTTGTAAATAAATATATAGATAAATAAACTAAATAAATAAACGAGACTGTTCCCTCTCTTTTTCAAAGGTTGGGGACGTTTTGGAAATATGTTGAACCCCAAATTAGGAGGGTGATTGTTAAAAACACTTTTTCTTTTTACTTTCTTAAGATGGGAATAATTAAACTAATAGTTTGTCCTACTTATAACAAAGTAAAACAATTGAAAGTTCCTTGTTTATGCACAGCCTGAAAACTTCTGAGTTTTATTCTTGAACAGGTCTTTCAGTTTGAAGTTAGTAACACTGTTTGATTCACGACTAATCTTACCTTTGTCCTAAATCAGGAGTCTCAAACTTTATCTTGGGGTCACTAAAGGTAGAGTCTGGCTGAGGCTAGACTGCAGCCTCTGTGCGCATGCACGTACGTGCATCTCGTGGATGTCTACGAGTCAATGCCAGTTTGCATCAGAAATTTTTAAAAACCCAATCTCAGTTTTTTAATTTAGTTTCATAACACAAAATAAGACGAACAAGGACCCTGGTGTGAAAAAGTTGTGTTTAACTTCCAATCTTTAGTAGTAAATTTGTATGGAACATGTACTGTACTATTTACTGTACTGTATTATTAACCATTTTATGTACGAAATGTCTATTAAAACTCTCAAACAAATACAAAATGTATAAGTAAATAAATCAGTAATAAATGGCAGTTTTCCGTTTATTTAGTCTTCTATATCTGCTGTATTCAGATTTAAGAATCCTTATTAACACAGTTCTGTTAACACTGTTACATTTCGACAGTTCTTTAAGCTCAATCAATGGTTTCCTCTGAGCATGACTTTATTAGCACAGCTTCCTCTCCATAGTTGAGCCGCCTTTGGTTTGAGGGAGGAAGCAGCAGAGACCATCAGTGAAGCTGACTGTCAGTTAGTCTGGACCTGTAGTTGGACATCGAAGTTCAAGGTGGAGAAGAGCTGTTTGCACAACTATGTGCTCCTAATTTTGAATCTTTGCTGAATGTTTTTTTTAAGTTTGCTTTTAAAAATTGCTGAATCAGTGAGGGAGAAACTAAATTCATGAACCTCTTTTTGATTTAGTCTTTCTTATGACTTTTCAAACATTTTAACCCTGGCAACGAGTTATTTTAGAGTAGCCGGTCACTCACTCCTTTATTTTTGAAGTCTAATTCAAACTGTGGTTGGTTAAAGAACGGGTGCCGTTCACTGGAGATCAGAACAAGCGTCACACATTTCTTGAGTTTACAGGAAGTCTGATGTCCTTCATACATTTACTAGTGGTGGGGGTAATACTCAATTATTAGATGCGACGATTACTATCCATAAACGATTCTGAATCATTTTAGGAATTTTAAATAATCAAAAAATGTATATAGTTTAAAGTAAAAGTAACAAGCTCAACTAAATGTGTTTTTCCTCCTGACATTTTTTGAAAAGCACACAAACTTGGCTAACCTTGCAGATTGTGTCATAGGACCGGTGTGACATTTATTCTCCGCAGTAGACCCCCCTCAGCCATATACCCCACCACGACTGGTCAGTTCGTTAGCTCCACACACAAATTGTCTCAAAAGCGCCATTCATACAAAATATCGTCTTGAGGACCGCCAATTTGAAGAGCCCTGCTCTAGAATGTGGTTCAGGAATTCAGTTCAGTAGCCCCTTGACGTGGTATGTGAACTACAGAATCCAAAGAGAGTCATTAGCGTCTACCTGTCTCACTGAAGAAACAGGCGACACTGTCTCATCTTTGTCTTGCATGCGCGCCACCTCCCAAACTTCTCCTGAGGGGGTTCTTCTTAGCTTCACCTGCAGAAGAAACAAATATTTATATCTATTAAGGGTACGACTTCAACGTTTGTCAAAAGGAATTCATCTGTGCATGAAAATCTGATGTTTTGTCTCTGCTTGGTCATTTTGGAGAAGTTTCTGACAACAGTTGCATCAGAGTTTGGAATTGCATAGGAAAAACCCAGTTTTGACAGCAGCTTCACCTTGATAGAAGTCTCTGTGGGGTCCATCATCTGCTTCATCTTGGCCAAATTCTTGACTCCAGCCTTGCAGATTGAATGCCTCCCCTCTTTGTTTTTTTCCTCTAACATTTGACCTTTGCTGACCTGATCTTCATACTCCGTCACCTTGCAGCTCGCCGCCTCTTCTCTTCTTTCCAACCCCTGGAAGTTGTCCTCGAGTGACTGCTGGAAACAGCCTTCTTCCTGTGACCTCTGTGAACTTTCAATGAAGCTGTCCGTTTCACACAACAAAGCAGAGGACTGTTTGTGGTTTGTGGACAGCCCTGCATCAGATTCTCCATCACTTGTGATGGTTGGACAGGGAGTCAGGCACATCAGCTTATCCACCGGCATGTTTTCACAATGCGACAATGCAGAGAAACCCACAGCAAACGGGACCTGAGACGTTTCCTTATCAAAGAGCACAACTGTTTGGGTACCAACGGAGGCACAGCTCTTCTTCTCTGGAGAATTACGATTATTTACAGCCATTTCCACTTGAACTTGTGCATCCATCATTGACATGCTTCTGTACGTCTTCCTGTAGCTCGGTGTGCTCTGCCATCTAACTCCGTCTTTACAACCTTCTACAAGATTAGAGAATCCAAACCGGCTGGCTGCTGCCAACAATTCGCTCTTCTCCTCATTTCCCTCAACTTCCAGCTCTCCTGAATACATGAGACTGACGAGCTTCAGCAAGACGTGAGCTGTAACTGTGTGGAGCTTTAACAGGTGTTTCTGTCCAGATGGAGGAGATGGAGATGAAGACAACCTCTGGGAAAAATAGGGGCTAAGAGCTGCCAGGATGCAGCTGTGAGTTGGGACGGAGATCCCTTCATGAAAACAGGATAAAGTAAAATGAATTAGTTATCATTTTAAAAAAAATGTTTTTTTAAAGCAACATACTTTTTAGGGGGTTCTCACCCTCAGTTTGCAGAAGAGTGTCACAGAACTGGGCAGTGTTCTGCTGCTTCTGCAGTTCTCCGAGGAGTTGCATTTCATAGTTGGGCCAATAGTACCTCTGCATGTCTGCACAGGAAATGAGGGAACACGGTTTGACAGAAGCAATAAAGTGTATGCTAAAGATGATGTCAACAAAAACATGATAAGAAACCGAAAACTTTCTGGTCTGAATTGTTTTAGAACCAGTGAGGCAGTCAGGAGACGAAAACTCTGAACTCTGTTTTTGTCCAGGACTTATTTTAGATGCCAATCAAACCAAACTCATCCATGAAAAAAAGACAAAATTCACACATTTAACTTGAGAATAAAAAAAGGAAAACACTCATTTAAAAGCAGAAATGGACTTAAAATAAAATAAACATTCCTACATGTACAACTTAATTTTTAAAAAGCACTACTTTTTTTTCTTGTAAAATTACAACTTAAAAAAAACATGACTTTTTTATTATTATAAAACATTTCTTTTTTCCCTCTTTTTCCAATATTTCTTTAAAAAAATACTTTTAATCGTGGTCCATATACTTTGTCACATAATTTTGAATTTGTGGCGAGTAAAAATTATTCCACAATATTTTCTAACTGATCTTATAAAACGATAGGTAGCACCTGCACCAGCAGTCTATCCACGTTTCTGTGGCTTACCTGTCCACAACCTAGCACAAACATTTCCAGAGGACAGTTTTTGGCCGCTGCTGACGCCACGTGGAAAATAAAACAGAAATTTCCCACAAATATCGTCCACATTTAACCAACTATAGTCTACTTTTGGCGTGCTGACCTGGGTTTAGCCAACAGAGGAAGCTGTACAAGCTAGCTAGCTCGGAGGAAAACCGCGAAAATTGAAGCTCATTCAGGTTAGCTGGTAAAAAGCCGGATATTATCAAAAATAATGCTATGATAAATCATCCAGTTACTCACCGAGACTTTATCAGTTTCAAAACTCAAGTTTTAGAATTCAAAACCAACAATTCATCTTAAAGACTTAAAGAGAATATCGCAAATTTTGTGCAAAGTTCCGCTTCATGTCGCTGTAGCGACACCTAGCGGCGGCTCCAGCGCACTGCACACAGATCCGTTCTGACGATTTTATTTTTAGATTTTTTTCATCATGAAAAATGGTTTTGTTCGTCTTTATTTTTTAATTTATTCATGTACTTTTGATAATTTTCTATTGGAAATCATGCAAATTTACAAATCACAACTGTAACCAATCAATAACTAATGCCATCTTTCAAAAAAGAAAAGCGATTACAGTATAGAGAAAGATAATGGGGGACATGGCAATCAGAATAAAATAGTTTCAAGTAAGAAAAAGATCCGTTCTGAAAATAAACACAAAAAAGTTGCAGAAAAAACGTCAAAAATATAGATAATTCATGTGTTTTTTATTGAAAACAATATAGTGATGTTACATAAATCATTCACAAATGAGACTGTCTAACTTTTAAGAAAATAACTTGCAGTCTATAATCAGAGCATTTTTATGTGATCTCAATGACAGCATCCAAAGCTTTGCAAAGTTTATAATTAAAGAAAATCAAATGGATTGTATATCAGTTCACCAAAAGCACCCAAAAAATAACCCAAATCCTCATATATATTGTATATATTTTTCTAGTACATAGTGTATGCATAGTGTGTCTTTTCATTATTTTTCCTTTTAATTTCCCTTCTATGCCACTTTAAATTCTTTAACAATAAAAATTTCTCAAAGTCAGTTCACTCATAATGACAGTTTTTGGAAAGTGAGGCTTAGTTTATCACGAACAATAAAAAATCTTGAAAAAAATATCCCGCAAAGGAGTTTCGTTTAATCTTCCATTCAATATATACAGTACACTCAGTATAAAGAAATAATAATAATAAAAAAAACAGACATTACTTGGTCATTTCTGAACTGTCAGAATAAGTTTGTAAAAAAAAAAAGACTTTTGTGGTTTAGAGCATGATACAAAAAAAATCCCAAACATGGAAACCAAGCTTTGGAACAGAAATCATACACAATGTTTTTGGATATAAGACATTCTAATTTACTCTCTTTCAAAACAATATGCATTTTCATGAAGACCAGTAGTTACAAGCCAGGAATTAACCAAAAAAAAAAAATGGAGGAATCTGTCCTCCCATCCTTGGTAGCTGCAGGAGTAACCTTTGGCAGATATTTGCCAAAAAAATAATAATACAGAGCAGATCAACTAGTATGAACACTGAATCTTTCATCAGCAAAGAAACGATTATTTAAAATGATTTTTTTTAAGTTTAACAAACATTGAAAGATAAAATAACAAAGTTGTGGGTTCCCTTGATTTCTTTATTGTTTTTATCACGAGTGTTCGACTTCTCAGATTAAGTCAAAGTCTCTGGAAGAGCGTTTGTGTGTTTCCCTGGTTCGCTGTAGGCCTTGCGTAGAGATGTACTGGTGTGGCCAAAATATTACCATCTACATGCCCTTGTTTCATTAATCAGCTCATGTGACTGAATCTAACATAGAGACAAAAATGACTACAAAAAACCTGCAGTAGAGTAAATAATGGTCAGACAGGATGGTGTTGGAGACGGGGATTTGTCACATAGTTGTCATGGTGATTGGCATCATCATTTCAGCGAGGCCCGTGGGTAGAGGCATGCTGTTGTCGAAATGTAAACAGTTATTTTTCATCCTAAAAAATAAAACATAAGAGAAATGAATTTATATAGTAGTTTGTGTGGACACTTTTATCAACAAATAATTAGAGGGAAAAAAAGGAAAATTAAGGTAAAACTGAGTTTTATCTTAATTTTCGTCACGTGTTCTCCATCGTTTGATAGATGCTAGAAGAACATGTAAAAAACACAGTTTTTATTGGAGTGGGACTCAGTTTTTGGTTTGTCTGGGCCTGTGGAGGTCTGTAGACAGGAGTGGTTGCATTCTAAGACGGGCGCAGGCGTGTCTTGTAGTTCCCTTGAGCGGCCACCTCACGGGATGTCATTAAAAATGAAATGTACAATTCTACGTGTCGTAAGATTTTGTGAAGTATTTGTAAGAATAATGTAAGTTACATGCACTTGTGATGAATGGGTGATCCTCTCCTATAGTGCCCTAACGCCGCACTCTAGTACGGTAGTTGGTAAAGGTCGCATTTTACAGAGTTTTTCAACCTTTTTTGAGCAGAGATAAACCTTTTCCTTGACAAAAACAACCAAAAAATGTAAAAAAAAATAATAGAAATCCTGTAGTCGATCTCACATGCATTTTATTGTAAGAACTGAGGCACAAAAAAGGTCCAGCTGTTTTCTCTTAAAAGTTGTGATAGTTGCCAATAATAATTTTCAACTAAATTAGTTGAAAGTTTAGCCATGTTATTGTTTTCCCTCCAGTTTATTGCAGTGCAATTTCATGTAACCTCGCAAAAAAGAAAAAACAAAACAAATAAAAGCATATTCATTTTTTCTAAATAGTATTGTATTTATTTAAATTGTTTTTTTTATACCAAAGCAACTGCAACATATGAAACATGATTTAACATGCTTGATGAATCTTACACAGCAGAGACCAACATAATATTCATGTTCATTTACGTTTTTCATTTGTATAAATAGAAACATGTAACTAACAAAAAAAATAATGTTTTTTATTGAATAAACTCTTTTCAAATTAGTTTAAATATGTCTGTTGGCCACTTAACCATAATCTTATTTCTTATTAATGTATTTAAACTTGACTTAAAATTTTTCAAAAGTGCTTAAAGTTTGAAATTGAATTTGTTTGTTCCATATTTGTATTTTGTTGCGCTTCATGACAGTTAATAGCAGCGCAGTAGGAGATGCTGTCACTTTCCACCGATGAATCATGGGAGATGTAGTGCTAACAGTGGGGCTGAAGCAGGACAGACTCATGTCTTCAAGGTCTTTTTACATGGTCTGGAAACAGATCCTGAGGGAAGCCACACCGAGTCATCGAGGAACTGAGCCATGTCTGCACCAGGAAGTGACGACGTTAAACACGTCTGATTGGTCAGACTGATCATGTACTGCTCAAACCTCCAAGAATAATTGGTGGAGAGAGTCTAAGGTATGGGACTTCTCAAAAAACTGTTATATTGCACACAAAGTAAGCTCTGATTCTCTAATTTCCTCATTTCATTGTGGGGGCCACACAAAACACTTGAACTACACTAATGGGTCCTTGTAAAGGGCACAAGGTTCAGTTGGGTTGAAAGAAATGAGAAATTCGTATGACACACCTGTTTCACCCACTTCATCCTTACTTACCCTTACGTGATCACTATGACCTGTCAACCACACCATCATGGTCTATTATATTGATATTGCCTGCAGGAAACCTGCGTGCCCCATACAGTTTTTGCCCATTTTTTTACCCCAACCACCCATGAGGACATTGTGACAACAGAATACGATACAGTAGTAATCTCATGAGATCACCATACCTCTGCCCCTATCTCAGTAATGTCCAACTGGAAATCTTGGTTAAGCGTGGGGACTGGATCTGAAACATCAAAAGACACATGGAAAACTATTCAAACAAAGACTAGTCTGTAATACAAAAAACAGAATATTTATAAGGACTGGCTGGTTTGTCTGTCCCATAAAGAAACAATAGTGTGTTGAGTGTGGATGTATTTTTTGTCGTTTTGAATCAAACTTGCCTTGTGCTGAATTCCTGTCACTTGGCTCGTCTTTGTTACCTGAAAAGCAACAAGATAGGAAAACACAATTGAAATATATGAAAAATCATGAATAAATAAATAGACTGATAGATCTTTTCTGAGTTTAGAAAAACATAGAGGCGTACCCCTAAGTAGAGTAACAACAGATGGGAGTATTTTTATAAGGTTTTGCTATAAAAAAGCAGAAATATCTAAATAAAGAACGAATCTCATCCTTACCCTGTAATAGGTGGTCCGTTTCTTTAGAGTTTGTTTCTTCATTGGGCTTTCCTTCAGAACTTTCTTTGGTTTTTTTCTTGCTTGGAGGGTTTTTTTTCATCACAAAGTCAGTCTTTTTATACTTATACTTCGTTAAAATACGACGCACATCTTTGTGATCCCACACTTTCTGCAGCATCATGCTGACTGTCCAAATCTCACGCTCTGAATGTCGGTCGCTGCCAAAAAAGACATAAACAGAAGGAAAATGCTCTTAATTGAACATGGAACTGGCTAAAAACCTGAAAAAAAAGAAAAGTATAACAAAAATGAACCATTACCTTGCATTTTTTAGCTGCACCAGCTTGTTCATTCCTGGGAATTGCTTCTTATCATTGGGGACCAGCAGTGTTTTGGTGGCTTCAGGACTCTGGCTTAATATCATACAGAGGGCACTGATCACAGACATCCTGGTTTGTGAAGAAAACGACGAGTGACCTCCATCATCGGGCAGCTTCGACAACAGCTTAGGAAGGGCGGTCGTACCTTAAAACAGAAATGCTTTTTCAGTCTGAACTGATCACCAACTGAAGTCCTGAGGCTACAGATCTTGGCGTCACACAGACCAATACAGCCCTTGAGGACTCACCCAGTTCTGTTGCGTATTCCGGGTTCAGGGCCAGGTTACACAGGGCTCCAGACATGGCTCGGACCACTGGCTCATTCTCATGATCCAGGTATTCCACTATTTTGTCCCTGTATTTGTTATTCATAATAGTGGCACGGGTTTTTTGTCCAGGCTAAAACAGAGAAGAACGGTCAAGGTTTTTAGTCATTCTAAGCCAATCAAAATTCATTATTTGCTGCATTTGAAACATCACAGGTTTAGATCCCTTAATTTGGACAATGGGGAGGGGGTAAGACAGGAGAACATTTGCATTTTAGGAGATACTTCAAATAGATTAAGTATTTTCAAATGTATTTTTAAGTAGGGGTGTAACAGATTACAAAACTCATGGTTCAGATCGTGTCACCTTTCGGATAATTTATTTAGATCAGAAAACAAAGAAAAAAACAAGATAAGATATATATGTATAATCCTGTGCCCTGTGATGTATTTCTGACAGTTTGTTAACAGGAGAAATTCGTATTCAAAACAAAGAAAAGTAGTATTCAAAAGAGACATGTTAAAAGTAAGAAGTTGTGCACAAAATATAAATGTATGCACAACTTTGTATTTATGAATACAAATGCATTTTTATGAATATAAAATATTGTTTGTAAATACGTTTCATTTGACAGTTATCTTACCCCATACTAATCCACTTTTAAAACAATCTCACTTCATATGTAGCACTGGTTTCACCTTTATCCTCATTGAAAACCTAAACAAATGTTTTCCTCTCTTTTTATATGTTGGCCTGTGTTGTAAAATGAAACGCTTTAGGAACAAAGACAGCACCACTTACAGTCCAGTTTCCAGCACACAGGTTCTGGATGGCTCCAGCTGCCGCCTCCAACACGAGAGGGTTTTTACTAGAATTCAAAAGATGGCCGTATGCTTCGATCACGTCTTTCTGAAACAGCAGCTCACTGCCTGCATGACACGTCAAAGGAAAGAGTAAGATGGGACTAGAAGCAGCAAATACAATAGCAAGAAAGCAAACTGGAAAGGAAGTGAAGAAGACAGTACGCCATCATTAAGCCTGAGCTCACCTTTAGCAGACATGTTTGTCATAGCCACTCCATCATTCTCTCTGTTTCCTAGAAAACAAATCCAAACATAAACTACAGGCAATCCAGTCAATCAGGACATTTGATGGACTTTTCCTTCAGTTTAGTGAGACCAAACCACATGTAACAACTCATCCAATTTAAACAGATTTACTAAGAAAACAAGTGCATGTTAGAATGAACAAATCCCGTATGAAAATACGTCCACAGTCTACTGGTGTTTTCCCTGAGGCAAGAGCCAGCATCGAACAGTAAAGGCAAACCCATGAACACAAAATAAACAGAGGACTTTTTAAAAAGAGGAGTATATAAAAAACACTTGGTTGACAATACTTTTGAGTGAGTGTTATTAGCTGCATTTTCATTAACGATGAAATTATAAATCAATAAATTTGGTAATTGAAACACCACAATTTTGAAAATAACTCGCATTTATGAAAAACGTTTATGCGCTTGGAGGTGGTGGTATTGGGGTGTATCAAAATGGACATATTTCACAAAGCTGCAGTGGAAACACTTTTCTAATTTAATGCGGTTCTTGTTAGGAAGTGGCTGCCCTGGCAAATGCTCCCTTTTGGTGAATCGACTTAAAACAATACTTGCTCTCATCCGTCCCAACAAAAACAACTTATTGGGTGAGTTTGTTTGTGCTTATTTGTATAATTAGGATTTAATGAAAAACAGTGTAATTCCGAAATTGTGTTATTTTTTCAACACATTCTCTCTTTTCTCAACTGGTCATATATGGATGTGTGGTTCAGGCCTCCTCCGCACCACTTTTTGACATTTTAGGTGTCCCTAACTTGTCGTTTTTTGACGTGGTGACTGTTCCCATTAAATAATGGGACCCTCAATCTCCGGAGCCGCTTGGTACTGGGCCACAGACGGTCCCCAATGGTACCATGTCCCGAGTTGGGGACACACAAGTGGTGTGGAGGGGGCCCGAACCATCCATATATGCCAAGATGGGAGTGAGAATATATGCATTTTTTGACATTTCTATGTGTAACGGAAATGCGGCTACTGCTAGTGAGTGAACCCCTTCAGTGCTCCTAAAAAAAAGAAGAAATACTTTATGAACACAGACTTCTACTCTTGCGGGAGCCGAAGCGCTGGGGGGTGGCGGGCATCTCCTTGTAGCGTTCAGGATTTGGGATTTCACAGTGCAGATGATAGGACAGGTTCCTCAGCACACAAACACAGTTCTCTGTCAACTGCAGACATAGATAAAAACGTGATGAGTGAAACACAAAATGGAAATCGTCAAGTTTTAAACCATCAAGCTTTATTGCATCACAAATAAAGATAGACAAACTTACTTTGCTGTTCAATTTCTCAGGGTCAGTCTGTGAAGGCAAAGTTTGTATTAAAAAGTAATAAGGAAAAAAGTCACTGGAAGACAGTTAAACTTTATTAAATCAAATACTAAGATAGATAAACTTTTACGTACTGCTCCAGTTGAGGGTTTAGTCTGTGACTTCAGGAGGTACACGACAGAATCAACCAGTCCTTTGTATTCCCTTATATGTTTCCTGTGCTCTTCATTTGCAGCGCTTACATTTCTTTTAAAAAGGGGAAAGAAAAAAAAGAATCATGGAATTTTTTTCCAGCTCAACAAAAATTCCAATAAACAACAGGGGCTTCCTCAAGTTTCACTGTATAAGATTCACAATCTAAGTTCAAAGCGGCTGATAAGAAAACTCTGATGAACCAGCATTCTCGCAGCATTTAAACGCAACATTTAAGGACATACTTGGAGACGTGAAGAGTCCCACATCAGATTTGTGCGTAAATGTGGTTTAGAGTGTGCGTATCAAGAGATTGGTGGGTAATTTTTAAATATTTGTGCGTATAGTTCGTTTTAAGCTGTTATCATTTTAACTTGTGCATGTGTAAATTGTATTTTGTGCTTATTTCATCATTTTTGTCATTATGCACAAAATGTATTGTACACACAAATCCAAAGTTACGCACAAAATTCAAGAATTACGCACGCACAAATCAAAAATTCTAGAGTCTATTTTCTCTCCAAAGACATCCCATTATACGTTAGCATCAAGCTATCGGGCTTTACCTTTTTTGTGTTAGATAGATCTCTACTTTTATGGATCGACTATTGATCTATTAAGCTTAGATCGATTCAGATCGATTTTATCAACCCAGCCCTAATTTTTATTATCTGACTTTGAGGCAGCAACTTGGACAGCTCAATGACACTGGCCAAAATTTTAGAGCAGTGGCGTCCAAAGTCAGTCCTCAAGGGCTGCTGTCCTGAATGCTTTCCAACCAACCTACCATTATTGGTTACACACACCTAATCCAGGTAATCAAGGCAGGATTTCTAGAAAATCAGCAAGAGGCCGGCCCTCGAGGACTGACTTTGGACAACCGTTTTAGAGAATTTCAATCAGTAGATGACTGCTATGAAGAGTTATTGCTGACATACTGTTAATTCTCTGCAGAGCTTAGATGCTAATGGTACACTAAGCAATGTTAACGTAGGTGTTCTAATCCCTTCTATTGCCAGATCTATATGAAATCAAGCCGCCAGACTTCTGCAAACATTTGTACACAAATGGGTTGATTTCAGAACCTCAGTGAATTCTTTGATACGATAACTGTGATACAAGATTGGTTGATGGTGGAACATAATCAATCTTAAAAGATATTATAGAAAAGTGGAAGTGATTAGGAATGATAGCAACTCAGGCATAAAATGGTAAGCTATGTAAACTGACTGTGCATGGTACACAGAGGTCACCAACTTTTGCAGTGTCAACCATTACAGAACTTCCAGATTAACTCAAGAACAAAGCACAGACAGCTGTGTGGGATGGGTTTCCCTTTCAATTTAGCTGTATCAAAGTTCTCAGGAAAGATGAGTCATGCTTCTCCATCTAGTCTGGGTTTGATTGTTGCCACAAAAATATTGTGCCAAATGTTGAGCTTGGTTGGAGGGTTCCAGTCTGGGCTTGTTTCTCAGGGGCTGTACTCAATATCTCAGAGAAACAAGAGATTCATGACCATTCCAAGCTCACAGTTTCAAGACATATGGTGGAGGAAGTTTGGCGTGGAAAGACCAGCACAGAATCCTAACTTCAACCTGACAGGAGACCTTCATGATGAACTGGAGCAAAGGCTGTTGTGATCCAGACCATATAGTTAAAAACATCAATGATTGACCTCACAAATGTTAATGTCCAAGTTCCACAGAATGCTTTATGGAAAAAAATAAATAAAACAAAGTAAATGAATTATAGAGTACAGCTATAATATAATAGGAATTCTACTTTTTCTTTGTGACTTATTTCCACTACCTCCTGTGGACTGGGGGGCAAAACAGTTAACAACAGTGGTTGTCGACGAGCACAATGATGATGTTAAAGCATCTGTTTGTCTTCAAGTGGATGCATCAGAATTGGAGAGTTTGCCCGCTCATGGCAGTCACTAAATCCCAAAACCAAGCTTTTTCAAACCACAAGTGTTCTTCTGCTCCCGATTCAACACAAATTGAATAAAGAAACACTCAGAAATGCTGTTTTAATCTTAAATACTTTTATATATGCCCTCCATCATGAGAAAAATGCCACAAGAATATGCTAAAAACACTCATTTAATTGGAGTAGGTCTTTAAAATCACCATACAGAAGAAAGTCGTAGTCCTGGGTGCTTTTATCCTGAAGAAAGTTAATAATGTCTCCTCTGTAAAAGCTGTCAAGCTTTTAGATAACCCCATCCTTTATGCATACCTCTAGACAAGAACACTAATTAGCCACATGACAGAGAGAAACATGCAGACGACGATAAGAAATAAGTCCCAACGTCATCTACTTAACCCCATCCGCCATTGACCTCCCATGTTTTCTTGTGGTCCCCCTTTGATTCTTTTCTTGATTTATTTATTTATTTTGCTGTAGTGCTAAAAGAATATGTATCATAAATCTCTGTTTTTTATATTTAATTATCAGTCTATAAGCGTTTACATAAAGCCAGATTCTTCCTAAATGAAGTCAAGCAGGTTAAAAAATGCTCAAAGTAATAACACAAAAAGTTTTTAAATCATTTTTAAACTTGTGGAAAAACTAAGAAACAAAACAAACAATGCATAGTGTCAAACTTCTGACTGCAGTGTCATTCCCCTCTGTCTTCCGTCTGGCCTCATTAGTCCTCTTTCAATTCTTCTTGTGGTTCTTGGGCTGTCAACTGTCTACATGGTTCCCCAGACTTTCTAAACTCTCCCCCAGGATCATCAGCTGTTACTCCCACCCACCCTCGTGCTTTTGGTCCGTACCTCAGAAATCCTGTACTGTTAATGAAGGCCTTCTCCCACTCCTGGTATGGGGATTTGCTGTCTCCCTTGCCTCCTTCTGCTCCATTGCTCTTCTGCTCCACACCTGAATGAAGCACTAGGACCTCATCTACAACGGCACTCAGAGGTTTATCTACAAGATCCTTGATAAAGTCTTCATTAGACGATAGGTTCCAAAGAGTTCCTGGCGGAAAAAAAAACACACAACACATGCAATTAACGAAAGGATTTCAGGCAAACTGCTTTATGAATGAAGAAAGACTTCAACCATGTTGCAACTTTACTGTTGAGTAAAACCATGAAATAGACCAGGAAACATTTAGCACTTAAGATAAGATGCAAAGATAGATTGAAAGATTTACGGAAAAGATGATCTCCAGGGTATGTATTCATCGACCAATGCTGCCATTTTCAGAGCAGCCTGGTGGAGATTTTTTTATAATTTTCTGGCTGCACTAAACTCCAGAAGTGCTCAGAATGCTGCCGTGATTTTATCTGAACATCATTGTGGAGATTTAGGACTTCCATCTCCACAGGATCAACAGAGAACAGGTCAACATCTGTCCTGACAACTCACTGATGTCCACATCCAGAAAAGGTTCACGATAAATGTCACACAAGGGTCCAGTTTTTCAAAGTCGCAGAATCTGTTTGAAAACTCTTCTACCAGCTTGGACAGATATCACAATATTTCAATATTTTTGAATATTAAGGAGTTTTTCTGCCCCTGAATCTGAATGAACTTCCAGCATCTTTACAACTGAGGGGAAGTGCTGACATCTTTTGTTTTTGATTCGCTGGATGAATAAATTCAGCTTTATTTGAAGACCCTCACAGCACTGATCATGTTTTTACCTTGTAATTGTTGGTTCATCTCACTCGTGTATTGTCTGCACGAGAGCCGCTTCAGCTGTTTCTGAGTTTCAATGCTGTTTTAACCCGAGAGGAGGCAAAATGGCGACCTTTTTTCAGTGAACCGCCGCGCTGCGACAGGACCAAACACTCATATTTGATTCGTATTTTATCCGCTAATCTAGTGCCTGAAAACGTCACGTGCCTAAAGCTGAGTTCCTGATTGGCTGATGAGATGCAGCGACCTGTCAAACTTGCGCTGAGTGGCGCGTGCTCGTGTGCCAATTTATAGTCAGCCAATTTATATGAGCCAACCCACTATCACACGAAAGGAAATGGGATAGGTTAAAACTTCAAAGTACTCAAGTGATTGACATCTCCAAAGACCAATAGACGTTCAATGAAACAAAGCACTGAAATGTGGCGCCGTTTGCCGCAGCTTCTTTTGGTTTTGGTAGAACGCGTAAATTATAACAGTTTCTACTTGGAACCAAACTTCGGTGCCCAACCATAGTTGCCACCAAGTGACAGATCAAACTTGGTCATCTATGTAGCATTGCAGTGAGCTACTGAAAAGGGTGTTGACGGGTTGGAGACCCCTGGTCTAAATATTAACAATCAAATGATTATAAAGTTTAGGAGGAGAATGATCAGAGTTTCCTCTATGTTGGTTTTGAACTCCGACCGCTGATTACATCATCAACAGGTCACAGGACAAAGTTGAGTCCCTTATTGGTTGTCGCGATGCATCTTCTTCCTTAAAGTTCAGATATTTGAACTCTGAAAACATGGCGTCCAAAACGCGAATCAAGTATCACAATATTCTACTAAATAAAATTTTCCCTACACCCCCAGTATTTAAAAACAATTTAGTTAACTTGAGGACTATTGTGTGCAAAAATAAATATTGACAGCAGCTTATGCATGATTCAGTGTAGAGCATGTGACAACATTAGCAAACATGGCAGAAATGACAAAGCATTATACAGGATGAAGATTTTACTGGATGTGTGTGTGTTTGACCTGTTAGGATCTCAATGAGTCTCCGATCGGTCGTCCTCCTTAGCAGATTCACTATGCAAGCAACTCCACCACAGTTTACAATTGTGGATTTAATTTCAAAATTATTGCCAAATGAAATATTTCTGAGTGCTCCACAAACTGCAAATCGAACCTGCGGGGACAATGAGAGTTTAGGTAAATAGAATGCAAGGATCACTACTTTTGGAAAGTTACTATTCAGGCCTAAATACCTTTTTCATATAAGACAGGAAAATATAGCTTATCTACATGCCACGTTTTTTACTTAAATTGGAAAACATAAATTTAAAGGTCCAACGGAAGCCATCATTGAAGTGTGGTGTTCCCTCGCTATATCATAGTTCACCTTTGAAAGTCTCGCTGTATGGCAGATTTTTCATATATATTTATGCAAATTTTTTTATAGCGTACTGTCTTTTGCTTCCTTGCTGCTGACCTTACTAATCAATCCATTAACATTGCATAAATTGTGTAAAAATTATGGTTATTCAATCAGTCCCATTTTAAACCCCAGTCCTGAAATCCAACCATCCAAAAGCGGAAGGAGAAATAGCTCCACAGTGCAAACGTGTCCTGTCTTCTGAGCTTCCGTTCTGATGATTCAACTGGGCTTTTACTTTGGCTGTAACCACTGAACATTTTGGTTACTAGTTACTCACATCTTGTCTTTATTTTCAAACACATTAGTCATTCTCTTTGTTGATCAAACCAGCTTTTTCAATCCAAGAACTGCAATTAACTGGATATTTTTTTCTCTGCTTCAGACCATTTTCTCTGGCAGTTCTGAAAAACTGAGCTTGCCCAGCACCAAAAATCACCACTTCACGGGTTTGGAGTCTTTGTTGTGGCAGACGCTGTCTCACAGTTCGGTGCAGCTGGTTTTAATTTATCATTGTGTCTAAAATATTCAAGGGACTCCGGCATTGTCAGTGATGTCTGGATGTTTTGGCTGTTTTCTGTGCGGTGCACTTTATACAAAAATGGAAATGAAAGCTCCATGGAATAATTTTTAAATCTTATGCTAGTTTGGACCTTTATTTAGTTAATTTATCAAAAATGCTTGTCTAAATGAACAAAGATGGCTCAGTGGACATCAACATCAACACTTTTTATACAGTTGTATACATCTGTATAAGGATAAAAATAAGAAAATGGGATAAATATCATAGATAAGAAAAAGCTGCTTCTTGGAATTTATATTCAATGATATCAAATTTCCAGAAAAAAAAAAAACAAAGAAGGGATTAACTGACCTCTTCGCTGGAATGGTTCATCAAGGTCACAATTGCAGGAATACCCTTTAGACGGCGAAGTTCAGATTTCACCTACAAGTTAAAGCATATATGGATTATACTATTGTATGAAGCAGGTTTACTGTTTTCTCCAGAATTCATCAGAACATTGACAAATCCTAATGGAAGCAATATTTTCATGAATATAAAAACTGCAAATAAAAAAATGTCGCAATTATTTTCTCCCAAAAGTATATAAGAATGAAATAAAAATTAAACATTTAGCAAAAGGGGTACTTACACACAATAAAACAATAAAAACAATGTATTTCAAATAATGTTAAAATAAGTTTAAATTAAAGCTGTGAGCAGTGTTGTAAGGTCTACAGGCACTACCCTCCCCCTGCCTTGTAGCCCTCACTAGCTGAGTGGCTGCCACTGGATTATTTCTGGTTTCAATTACGGTATAAATATAATTAACTCTATATATCAACTTTCCAAATCTCTGTGTATCATTCATGGTATTGTCTGATTTGGCCGCACGGACCCGGAGGAAAAGTTAAGGTTAGTATTAAGGTTACGGTTCGGGTTAATGTATCAAATGGTTCCCGATCACTCCACGCTCTAGCTGCGTAACAGCTAACGGGACTTTAGTATTAAATACGTGCAACCAGTGGCAATGTTTAGCACTTAAAATATATAAAACAATGCAGCAATCTGCATCTTGCCTGCATTACTGCATATTATATGGTCGGTACGTGAGCGGTCATGCAGAAGTAGGTCGTGCATATAGCCCCTTCCCCTCCCTGCTTGTGACATTAAAAAACACTTATTTCAAAACATTGACACTTCTGTTTATTTTATCTCCATAGCAACCATTTTATTTTTTGGTTGTCTGGGGGTAACAAACAGGCTAATGCAATTTTTAGAAGAATTGGCAAAACTTTTGGATTTCCTTATAAACAAAGTTTTTGTAAACCACACCTTAATGGTTCATACCGTGTGATATCGTTTTGTGCAGCCTGAGCCACCAACTTGTATATTAAACTCTAACAATATTTCCGTAAAAAATGTGAAAGCAGAAGGAAAGCACCCCGTTTGGAAGCTCGCCACGCTAATGCTGTTCAAAATCTACAACTTCTAATTCCAACATTTTTTTCCTCAAGCAGCTTCGCAATGATGCTCGAGTAGTTAGGAGAAGATAGATCGCTAGGAGGAGTTTCAATTTGTAGGAGGTAGTAAAGGTGATTTAAAAAAAAAAATCAGGATAGTGGCTTCTTCCCAAGGTCAAAGGTCAACAAAAAAAACAAAAAGTACAAAGACGTCAAACCACTACTGAAAGGTCAGAGTTTTCATTTCAGTTGAGCTAAAAGGAAAAGTTCACATACATTGCTGACATAAATAATCTCTTACTTTTTCGTTCTTGTAGGTGAGGTGCTGCAGGTATGCAGCTGCGTTGACTTTCACAGAGTCCAGTGTATAGTTTAGCATAGCGATGACTTCTGACAGTTCTGGCTGTCGCCAGCCATCGGGGCCTGGACCTCTCTTCTGGATGCTGTCGAGTGAGGCCATGCTTCCTCTCTCACCCTGAGCCAGAGGAGCTCCTCCGCCCCAGAGCAACTCTCCAGCACCACTCATACGGTCCAAAGTGCCCTCGTAACTCCTGATGTAGGACAAGAATATTCATGATTACTAAGAAGAAAAAAATAATAATTTTGTCTCTAATTGTTTCTGTTATGTTAGCATTCCACTTTGCAAAGCAACTACTGTATGTCAGTGCAGACATACGCAGTTCTGTGAGGAGTCCCACGAGGGTAACCATGGTGGTTTTGCCTTGGGTACCCCATGCCATAGTCAGAATCTTCATAACCAATGCTGCGCTGATCATCCTCCAGACCGTACGAATCAGCGACAAATCTCGGAATCGAGGACATTTCCATTGGATTTCCCATACGTGCAACCTAGATGGAGACAGGGATTATAGTGAGTTGACGATTAAAATTCCTAAAAGAAAAGTCCCAAACAAACAATGTGGAAGCTGCTAATAATACCTGTGGTTGAGCAGCGTAGGAGTCCAGCTGGTTTCTGCTGGAGGCTTTGAAGCTAGGATCTAGAGTCCTGTACCCATCTGGATGAACCGGTCTGAGAAGAGATAACACAGACGTGATGTAGAAGAAGCTACACAAGACAAATGAGAGTTGAAATGTTCTTCTGTTTGAAAACTGACTCCAGACATCTAGAAAAAAAAAACTCAACAAATTGGTTACCTGAAACGGGGATCCATCCGAGCTCCCTTGTTAAGGCTTGCATATGCCTCAGAGTGAGGTGGAGTCGGATAATCATTGTAACCCCCTAGGGGTCCATAGTGATAATTTCGGGGGACAGTAGAA
Source organism: Oryzias melastigma (assembly GCF_002922805.2). Classification (NCBI taxonomy): domain Eukaryota; kingdom Metazoa; phylum Chordata; class Actinopteri; order Beloniformes; family Adrianichthyidae; genus Oryzias; species Oryzias melastigma. Next base: position 8,811,348 of record NC_050512.1, on the reverse strand, counting down.
GTAGGATAGTCCCTGGGAACACCACCTCCAGGACCCTGTTTGTATCTAAGATCAATGGGTGTAGTCACAGAGCCTTCCCCATCCACAGACAGTACATCCGACACTGAGGGCATGACAACACGGGGGGTGGGGTTGTTCACATTTTCGTTCACCTTGAAAAGAAGATTCGGCATAAGAGGTCTGCAAACAGAACTTTACAGAACAGAAATGTTTACTGGAACATTAAAGACCCACTTTGATGAAAATCGTGTTCTTGGTGTTTTTAACGTGTTCTTGTGGTATTCTTCTGATAATTAGGCTCAAAATTACATTTGAGCATTTCTTTATTCAAATTGTTGTGAACGACTTTTGAAAAAGATTTTAGTTGTGACATTCATTCATTCATTCATATAGAAGCTACAATTGGCAGCCCGCAAATTTCCTGCTCTGCTCCATTTTGATGCATCCACTTGCAGGCAAATAGATCTGTGTATGTCTTTTTTTCCTCGTCTGAGCTGGAATCTGGCTGAAAACTGTACATCTGAACCGTGGCCTCTGATCCGTACGGACCACGGATTATCCGTGATCCGTTACACCCCTAGTCTTAACAAAAAGCTCAGTTATGGGTGATGGGAAGTGGGGGTGGGCTTGCTCCATGCCAAAAGTCCTGCCCACAATTTAGAGGTAAGTTTCAAATGAACTACAGCGGTTCAACAGAAACTATATCCTTGAAAAGGACTGTTTTTTTATTTATTTTTTTTATTTTGGGCAATAAACTGCATCATTATAATTAAAAGACTACTGGGAATGCTTTAACAGTAGATCAAAAGAGGATCAGAGTGGGTCTTTAAACCAAATAAAACAAATGATGTACATGTTGTCCTTGGAAGAAAGTTTTTTATTTGCAATTTCACAACATGCTTTTTCTGATTGGTACCCTTACAGGTGTTTCGGTGGTTCCATCGACAGCAGCCCCCACAGATATAACCGGAGGCATCTCCTGCGACTTGTCTTCTTCTATGAACGCGTCCTGCACCTGTGGGACAGCCTCCATCCTGATCTGCACACACATTGAAAAGAAAAAGTGGTTGAAATTTTTTTAAAGATCAGGGAAGTCCATTTTCATCAACAGTACAAACGCAAAATTGCCCCCTTCCCTTTAACCCATGCAATTTAATTGGTAAATCACAGGCAACTTGCTTTTATATGCACAATGTTTTTTTGAAAATTGGGCCCTAAAAAATAAGTCACAAAATTTGATTGGAAACGTATGCACAAATTGTGTTTTTTTTTATATATATATATATATTTTTTTAATCGAGGAACACACAGCAAACACATAGAAAAACAGCGATTAAAAGTAAAACAATAAATGAGAACACACTGTGATGACACTTCAATTAGCGCCCTGTGACCAGGGAAACTACCCTATTTCAGCTTTTTAATGCAGTATTTATTAATGTAGCTTTCAAATACTGAGTTATAATAAAGCTGCAACCCTTGATATTATTTTTTAACTAAAGAAAAATGGAGGGACTTCATTAAAAGACTACAATTGGTATTACTGACTTCTGAAGATCCATTTTGTTAGGACACCCTAAACATTTTTAATGACTTTTGAAGTTATTTCTCAAGCAAAACGTATAAAGCTGTGTGTGATGTGCATTGAATGTTAATGAGAATTGGACAAAGACTTGAGTCACGACCCACAAGATTTGACAAAGGTGGACAGGATTTTATATCTGCCACGGACACCAGTGAAGATAAAAAAATCCTTGAAAAAATAAGTTCAGCTTGTGGGTCCAGATGACCCTACTTTTAATGTAAACATGCCTAGGATAGCACAAGGGTTGAAGGGTTAAAAACAAGGGGCATGTTCCTAATGTTCTGGGAAGATGAACTTCACAGATGTATGAGCAAACCCCAAAAATTGCAACAAAACAGTAAATTCATATTAATGCAGGCAAAATTTCATTCATATGACTATTCAGTATTACACCATGTTCAGACAAATGTGTTCCTAAAAGTGGAACTAATACCACAAATGAAACCAAAACCAAACAAAAACTATGTTGTGTTGACATGATTAGGCAACTCCCGTAGAGGCACTGCCAAAGGGGAGGAGCTCAGATCTGTGGCTTTATCAACACCATCACAGGTGTCAAGCTTGCAAATGTAAAAACAACTTATTCCGGCGTCTGCACATTTTTTATGTCCCTACATGTTATCTCAAATGACGAAAAGACAAAAAAAAGGAGTAGAGTAGTAAACATTTCAAAAATTTCAGCTAAATGGATTCACGTTCACACTTGCCCACCTGACAGGCAAGAATGAACGTGCAAATACACATGAGCCAAGCTGAGACCCTGTTGCACTATCTCGACAGAGTGGCAAAGACATGCTGGGGCAAGAAGAGACGGCCGGCCATATTTTTACCCAGCTTTCACAAGACATGTACACACCATATCACACGCTAGTTTTAAGCTGTCTAAACCACGTAAGATGATTCATCTCCCTCTGAAAAGCAAGTCCAAGAAATTCAAGAGACAAAGAAAAAGCAGAAGATCTGGTTTGTAACCACTGACATTCAGAACTTCACTTAAAGCCAAACGAGGGTTTGATTATGAGCATGCAGTTCTTCAATCTTAGTAATGATGAGAAAGTAAAAGACTATATACTGACTCAAATAAACGGTTGACATATAAACAATAAACTAAAAACCAAAATGACTTTTAACCCATTAACACCTAAGGTGTCGCCAGTGACGTTTAAACACAAAGTCTTTAACATACTGTAACTTTCAAACTGTTGATGCGATCAACAGTGATCTTCCAGTAGATTCTGAAGGAGAAACGCGTCACGAGCTGCTTTCTCCTTCAGAATATTGGAATTACATTGATCGTGTTAACAATTAAAAAAATTATAGTAAATTAAAGAACATGAACACTGGAGCTCCGATGTTAAAGGCGTATACTGTACTTATATAGTGCTTTTCTACCTTTCTTGAAAGCCCAAAGCACTTTACAGTCACTGACCCATTCACACACACATTCACACACTGATGGTGGCTCCGCTGCCAAACACTGGTGCCAACCTCCCACCAGAGGCAATTCGGGGTTCAGTGTCTTGCCCAAGGACACTTTGACACATGCCCAGGCATCGGCGGGAATCGAACCTGTAATCTTCCGATCAGGAGTCGACACACAATTTGACAAATGAACCAATTAAATTCAGATGAAACTAAATGTGCAATGTAAAATTCATCAAAATACAATACTGTGCATTTTTATTTCCACTGGTATGTTCTTGGCAGTAAAGAGTCTATGTGATATTCTCTACATTTTGGCTCTTAGCATACCTTAAAACATGTGTCAAAGTCCGGCTCTCCAGATGATATTATATTATCATCTTATTAACAACCCAATGTTTTCTTGCTATCATATTGAAGGAACACAACAATCATGGAGGCTGAGAGATCAGCTATAGAATGACTTCTGACTCTATTTATTAATCATAGCATGTTACATCACAAAGATGTCATCCTCCTCTCTCTCCTTTTGACTCAAGGTGTTGATCAAAATAAACATTACAGGATAAAATAACTAAGAATAAAGCAGAATAGACAACAAAACACATTGGCCAAACCCACTCTTAAACCTCAATCTGCCCAGACAGGCAAAGGGAACAATATCCCTCTGCATGGCCCACAACTTACTTTTGGATTTTGGCCCCCTGCGCGATTGAGTTTGACAACCCTGCCTTAATGTGTATGTTATTATTACAAAGACACGTTGGTATTTATTGAGAGTTTTATTATAGTGTTGCAAAAGATGTTAAATTAATATATTGTTTTTTTATTTTTTTCTAAAATAAAAGGTATTGAAGTACATAGTTTGTTATTTGTCTTTTTCTTCCTTGTTTTCACACATAAAAGTATTGATAAGAATACCGCATCATTAAGCAGTATCTATAAAAGTAGTAGTATCAATAAAATTGTAACTATACTCATCCCTGATGTTCAGAGTGAACGTAGCTTTAGATATAAATTCAGCATCACATAGTATAAATAATTCAGAATCAACTAACCAACTTAGTAGCGCAAAAACAAGCATTAAACAAAGAAATTCCTTTATCCTGATGTATTTTATTGTTTTTCAGTAAAACTGATGGAGGTAAAAGATAAGATAATGAAAAGTCCTTTACTTAGAAACAGGTCTGAGCGCAGAGTTCTGAGAAGTGAAAAGCTTAGCTATCTCAAATGCATCTTTAATACAGTGTTCTCTCGCTATATCGTGGTTCACCTTTCGCAGTCTGACTGTTTAGCGAATTTTTGCTTCAGTGCATTTTATCACAGCAAAGTATGTTCTGTGTCTTGATTGGCTATAGAGCATTGTCAATCAGTCTCCTTCATCCCTTGTCTCCTGCACAGAATGTGTTCAGCTTTCCAAACCTACATACTGTATATCTTCGATCATGAATAGATCTTAGATTTCCTTCTTTAGTACTAGACCTGTTCTTTAATGAAGGTTTAAACTTTCTCTGTCTGAGAAAAGTGTATGAAGTTTGTAGTGAGGTGTTTTTCAACTTTAAAACATTTGATTAAACGTACTTTGCAGGTTTCATTCATCGCGTGTTACTTTTAGAACATAATTCCCAGGATAAATGAGGAAACACTGGATAAACATAAACAATGAAAACAATGGTACAGTCCACTGCCAACCATCCAGTCAACAAATATGAGATGGGTTGAGTCATCATGACTGACTTTGGAATGATATGGTGGTATGGACAGGGTTCACTGGGCTTTACCTGCAATTTGGGGAGGGGTGGGGGCAAGGTGCCGGAACACAACCTCCCCTATTCTTCCAGAGCTTGGCTCAGTGTCGCAAACTGCTTTCCTGCTCCCGAACAGAGGCCAGAAATGACCCGGCTCCTTCACCCTCCTGCATTCATTCGCTGAGAGCAGAGCAAGCACAGGACAGGACAAAACCATCACCAGGTAGCTAAGACACACCCCACCGACACCAGGATTTGGTAAAGGACAGAGAAAATCACATATGTTAATTCACAACCATTTAGAAGGGTTAGGATACCATGCACGTACAGCAAATCACAGTGGGTAAGTGTTACTAGTTATCAAAAGCATCTTGGGATGTCAAAAGTAAGGTCAATTAGAAAGAGAGAAAAAAACAAGAAAAATCGGAGAAGAACTGTAAGAATAAGTGAAAAAATTGCACAATTATAAACAAAGAGAATAAAATGCATAAAAAGCTATTCCAGTTTGTTTTGGAATGGCAGCATGTGAAGCTTGCTTACCTGCCAACAAAACAGCAAGAAACCAAGAAAGGGTGGAAGATAAATGTCAGCAAGCAAGAAGGTTTATGGGTTTTAGTCATTTTAAAACTTGACATTTGTCACACATTTTGAATTGAAGAAGGAACTTCGTTTAGTAATGTTGTTTGTAATGCTCCAATGCAGTGAAGTATGTAACAGTTAACGCCTCCTCATACCAAGAACTCCTTAGCAGTGTCATAAAAGTATTTAGACAAGTTTAGATAACCTAAATGCCGTTAGTACCTTCCTCATGTTACAGTTGTTTTTTTTCAGTAAAGCTGGTTATTTTATTCTCATAGAAATGAGAAATCCGGGTCTCATAAATGAGGGAGAAGATCATGTGAACCTAAGCTCAGAGGGCACATTTTTTTGCCTGAGAGCCATAGTTAAGCTGCCTGACAAAAGTCCCAACTTGTTTCCTAATCAGCTTATTAGGGAAGGGCGAGTCGGAGACAATTGGCTCCTAACTGATATGCACTCTTACAGGAAAGTCATACCTCACATTTTTTACTGTTCAGATAGAAAAGTTTGTTTTTTCAATGTATATGTGGTTGTTGTCGCAGACTATTTACTTGGAATAGAAGTTATGTCAAGTGCTAAAATCAAGCCTTCAAAGAATGAAGCAACTCAATTGATGTTTAAAATGGTAATTCAGTTTAGGCACTGGCAACAGATGACCATACCCATAATTACATATATACAATTATTGCCACTCTATAGACCTCAACTACAGAAGAGAAAATTTCTTAAACCTAAACACCAGAAATGTCGTCAGCGATATTACACACTCTTTGACACACTGTTATGGTGCATTCACACCAGACGCACCAAGCGCAATACAATAGAGGCATCAAGTTTTAATGTTGAGTCAAAGCAAAGAGGCAATCTGACGCGGCGCGATTTAGCCGCCAGGCACAGCAAGGTTGAGGGTTGCTGCGTAAACAAATCAGGGATTCAGCTTTGGACATGTGACGTTTTCAGTGACTAGTTCAAAGGGTAGAAAAGGAGATTCAATATGGCAATTTGATGTGAGGATTTTTTTTATCTTGAACTTTCATCCTTTTTCTTAACGCACAGGGCCGCGGGGTTGCCGGAGACTATTGCAATTACTGCAATTAAGGTGGGATGCACCCTGGACAGGTCACCAGCCCATAGAGTTGGATCGATGGTTACGCTAGCCAGCCGCCTGGTGTACAGCTTAGCGAACTAGCAAGCTCCAACGCTCAGGCTCCGGCAGAGCTGATAGCGATCGCCGCTGCCCAGGCGCACGGCAGATGTAGCGAGGTCTACTGCCCAGGCTGGGGGTCCCTGGGCAGCAAAGCCCAGTCTGCTTGCCCACCAGCGGTTAGCTGCCTGGCACACATGTTCCTCACACGTTCAATGTGAATCAGCTGATTCTGACGAGGAGAAAAGGGGCTTATCATGTCGACTTTAGACCAATATGCAAAATGTTACTCACATCTAGTGTTGAAAATCGGCACAAAACAGCTATTTTATGAGACACAATCAGCCAATTTACGTGGGTTGTGTAAGAACTTCACTACTGTAAGTGTTGCATTCAGAAACCACTGGAATTACATAAATTGTGTGAACAGTTGAAGGGTCATTGTTGTCAAAAGAATGTAAACACTGGAGGCCTTAGCTCTAGGGGTTAACTCAGACATTCTCCAACAAAAGAAACAGGAGTAAAAAGAGCAGAAACAGCTAGATAAAATGTGTTTACAAGTGTTTTATGAGTTCCATTAGGTATGTCAGTCAGTATGTTAAAGAGTATGCTCTAAGTGTGACTCGCCTGAGAAACAAAAATTTGTTTCTACCTCCAAGTTTTCTGACTCACAAGGATCAGACGTACGCTACGTCCAAATAAAAATGACTGAATTTACAGTCTTCTGTGTGAAGTTTGGAGTCGTGCTCATTAGATCTTTACAAATGTGTAGAAAATAAAACTGCTGTTTGGTTTAAGTCAAAGAAGTAGCACAGAAACCCACATACCATCACTGTGATACAATTCCACAGCGTGTTGTGTCCTGTCTCAGCTGCATGAGGATGTCCTAAGAAGGCAGGCCTTTACTCTTTTATTTTGCTGCTGTCACACTGATTAGAATGTGTATTGCATAAAGGGAAAGTAGTCATAGTTACATTACCGTAATCAAAGAAAGATGCATACAGTATAATCTGTATTTCACTGGAAAACCGGGGTTACCAAAAGGACCAGCATGCAACAGAAATGTTTGTGAGATCAAGAGAATTTAAGATGAACACAGCTCTCTATTGGAGCGTTCCCAAAACATAATCTTTATTATGTTGAAACGTTTTAGTGTCCATATAAAGAAAAACGTTGGAGTCTTGGTGAGAAATGATGCCGACCCGCATGATCTCTACTGCTACTCGTTCTACAACTAACATTGTGTGAAAGGGTGTGGTTCTGTCTGAGAGCTTTGAGTAGCTTTTGCCACTCTGAGCCTCGGAATCACCCGCTGCTCCATTGTAGGATCATTAGTAGTGAAGCTCAAATGCATCTGGAAATAGTAATGTCCTGGATTTAAGCTGCCAAGATACTTACAAAAAAACAAAGAGTTGGTTTTGCAAAAATAAATAATAGAGGTGTACTAAAAAAGTTGGTTATCTTCTACATTTATTCTTGCATTTTTTCAGACAAAAAACTGCTGTCCTTTAATTCTCAGAGTGAGAATGAATGTTTTTAATAATGTAACTTTGTTCCAGTTACAGTATTTAAAGGGTAACACAACAAGACAGTTGGAGGCTGACTCCACTCTCAACCCAGATTTGAAAAATGCCACAAAAAAAAAAGGAGGGTGGGACTAGGGGAAGCTACACTGCGTCTTCAATAGATGATAGTGATAATAAGATATGTCTTTGGTTTCGCCACAGAACTTTCTGTGGATGTTGAGGATTTTTCTCTGTGTTTAATGGCTGCAACATGAATGTTACAAAACAAATCAACAACACCAGCGACAGGGGATACAAATTCTGGCAGGGGATACATATCTTGGCAAAACATCTGGTACAACACAAGGGTTTGCAGGACCAAAAGGGAGAGTAGTAAAATGACGCTAGCATCATAGCTAATAAAGGCTAACATACTAAGTTAACAATCTCAAGTGAAATGTTCATTGCAAATCCTATCACCAGGCAGGAGTTTGCTGGATTCAATGCCTAAAACACTAAACTTCTGTTCCCTAACTTCCCAGTCAACTGCAAAATTGTGAAAGCCAGTAGACAAAAACACCTACGAGGCATGCTAAAGCTAACACGCTAACAACCGACCGTTGCTGATTCAAAAATGGGCAGTGCTTTTATACTGGAGCTGCAAGGCATCATGACGTGAAACTTCAGAAATGATGTGGGACTTACAACTGTTGACCAATCACAAAATTCAACTGTACTACCTCGTTTCAACCTGTAGGGGGCAGCACACAGGTGGTTTTTGACTATATTTAGCGGAATTAAATCTGTTTATTTTAATTTGTCAAAAATGTGGCAAGGACCAACAGACAGAATTTTTAAAGCCCCATTTATAGAAGTCAACAGCCAAAAAATATTGATTTAGTGTTTGGTTACCCCTTAACTTATTTTGTGAACTCGTTTTTGCAGTTGTTCAATTATGTCCACACAGGAAAATAGGTTTTGTATCTCCAAACAAAATGTGTGCTCTGTTAAAAAAAATAAAAACACAAGAGCAAACCATCTTGTCCTTTTGCAATCTCAATTTGTCCCTTGCAAAAATGTTTTGGGTCTTCAGCAATATTTTTTTCAGGTCTTTAAAACATCTCACAAATATATATGAGTGTTTTTTTCTAGACCAGTACTTCCCAACCTTGGTGCCTGAAGAACACTGACCAGCTTTTGTTCAGTCCCACCCTGGTCTAGCACACCTGCCTTTGATGAGTGCCTTTATCAGACTTCTGCAGGGCTTCACAATGACCTGAAACTTAAGCAGGTCAATATGGACCAGTTTTTTTTGTGAGGACCAGTGATGGGAAACACAACTCCAGACAAACTCCAATTGCAAACTCTGACTGCTGCACAAGAATACTCAGTCAGAACTGATCACCCCTTTCTCCCACAAACAACCAGTCATTGTGTCACCTCTCATGAGACAATCCGATTGTATTAATCAGTATAACACTTTGCACTATCATTTTTGTCACTAAAACATGGGTTGACTTTATGTAGTCAGTCAATCAAGTCATAATATACCCTCATGACTGATGACTAAAACAATAAAAGACCTACCCTAACCCACGTCCTATCATAACCACTTGCAGTACGTTTTTGGATTTTGGAAGATGTTATGCTTAAATTTGATATCCGTTATGTTTGCAAAATAATCCAATGTCCTGAGTGATTTCAGATTTGTTCTTAAAAAAAAAGGGATGCCTTTTTTTTACATTCATGATCACAATTTTACTTACTGATCCTGCACAGAGCCTGATCTTAAATGACTTTGCAATTATGTAAAAATTAAGAAATTGAATTAAGATGAAGATAACTTTTTGCTTTGGCTCATTCTGATAAATTACTTAAGTTTAGTTCATTACACTCACAATGCCTTGTTTCTCATATTGATATGAGAGATTGGCTGTAGAAAGTGATCCTGTATTTTAGGTACTAAAATGTTATAACAGCGGTTTTATTGTTTTCTTGCCAATAGTTTTTGCCTGGTTTAATTTATTTAAGGGAAATAATACAAAACAGTAAACACCACCAGGTATTTCTTCATCGTCAACAGCACTTCAACCTATGACCTCTGCCCTCCAGAAAGTGACTGCCAAAGACTACTATTGTTAATACTGAGCTATATCCCTTATTGAGCAAACATCTATGTCAAGCCTCAAAGACTGCTGTCCTACTTTTTTTTTCAAACCTTTTAATTGCAGCTTCTCATTGGTGTAGGACACATGAGCCAGGTAATAGGAAGTACTCGGTAGCCTCAAGAAGACAAAATCCCATAGATTTCTATTGAGAAATAAACGGCTATTACTCAGTCGTTCTATTTGTCAGAAAGTTGGGATAGCCACCGCTGTTCCTGTGTGTCTACCTTGCTCCCCCCTCTTCTCAGCTGGAGCCACATACATCTCTCATCAGGGTGACAGTATAAAGCCCAATTCCTTCAGTCACTCTGTGCCAGATTTTCCACTTATTAACTCCAGAACAGCCATTTGGATGTGTTGGTTCAAAAAACCTCAGTCCAGTGCAATGAAATCCACTCAGCTCCCAATAAACTGTCATGCACCAGTTTGCTGTTTATGATCCATCCAGCCCGCTCCTTACATCGCATTCTCGCATCCAATACCTTTTTTAACATTTATCTTCTTGTCCGCTTAGTCCCGTTCAGGGTCGCGGGGGTGCTGGAGCCTAACATGTTCCTGCAAATCCTAATTTTTTTGTCATTATATTTATATTTTTTTTAGTTAAAGAGTTAATCAAGTTATAAACTGGGAAATCAGATACCTTAATAAAAGCATGTGAAAAACACTCTTTCACCTGCTGAACTTGCTTTCAAGTGGTTGAGGTGTGGAGTTCCAAGAACTCCCGATTGGCGAGAGTGGTTGCCATAGAAGCTATGATTCAGACTGACTGACCAATCCCTGCCTTCGGACAACATCTGGCTCCAACATGGCAACAAAATGGCAATTGAGGCAAAAATGGCCATTTCCTATGGGTGACATCACACTCACTCTGTCCAGTTCTCATATACAGTCAATGGGTAGAATGCAGATGTCTAAGGGAAAAGATGTCAATGCCCCTTGATTTGATCAGTCCTAAACTATATGGTTCAGTGACAGCTGATTGAAACTGATTAAGAGGATCATTTGATCAGGGATGGAGAAGTTAAAGAAAGTTATCCAATTTCCTTTCACTGAAGAGCTTTCTACGACAATCATTCAAACTGAAGTAAATAGCTGAAAAGATACCAGAGGCCAAATCAAACACCCAAAATATGGTCAGAATAACAGGGTAGGATTCAATTTGCCAGGATTTTTTTTTAAGTTAGCTGGAAAGAGAATGTTTTTTTTTCTGTTTTTCTTTTATTTCAACATTATATGGCTTAACACACATAACAGATCTCCTGCTCTAAGAGTACTGCTCGAAAATGCCAAATGGTGATAGTCAAATATTAACCAAATGGTAAAAGAAAAGCAGTAACATTTTGCTGCTGGGAGAACACTGCTACTCAAACATAAATCCACTTTTGTTTTCCCCATTTAAACACTAAACTCTGTTCCTATAAAACTACAAATAAATGCCTCCTATGACCCCCTTTTTTAAGATATACAAATTAGTATAACTATAAAATATATAGTAATCTAAAAGTAGATGCATACAGGGAACTATCTGCTCTTGCTACCCGAAAAAGCGGAGTAGAAATCTGGTCTCTCAATTTCGTGCCACTCAAAAACTCAAATATCTTAAGGAATCTGACAATATTTGATATCTGGCTATCATTTAAACGGGCTTGGTATCTGATTTCTTGAAATATCTGATTATCCAAGTGACATGCACACCAAAATCTGAATGCTTTAGTCAAAGTTAGGCTATTTTAATATTATACATGTGTCATACATTCTCCCTGCAAAACAAACCCCCCAAAATTAAGGAAAAGAAATGTGTGACCAGTAGAAATACAGATATCAATCATAACTCTGAAACGACCATGGGACAGGTGTAGAAAAAGGAGCAAACAGAAGACAACTCTGGCCCTGTCAGGACACACCCATAGTGTGCTCTGGAAACCCTTCATTACTGACTAAAATCACAGCCCAGCTTGGAACAACCGTAGAGCAGCAGCTATAGCGGACAGAAACAAAAAAGACAACAAACCCGTTTTCCCATCACTTTCAATGTTTCACTTTGAATGGTTAAGTTTCTGAACAATCACCTGTATGAACTTGTCTGTGTTGCAACAAGTAGTAAAAGCAGGGAATCTACGGTGTTTGTCCAGCAGAGTACAGAACACTCTTCTAAACTAGTCTATATGCTCCCTGTGTCCCTAAAATCAAACACAAACCTCAAATGGAGGCCAACAATCCATTTCTGTGATAATAAAACACTTGAAATGGAGCTGTGAAGTGAAGCAGCACAAACGTCTGTAACCTTACCACACCCAATCTCACGGAACAGGTTCCTGCTCACCCTTCACCCCACAAATTCCGTTCCTTTCCTTCACTTAAGAGAACAACGAAATACTATGACGATAGTTTTCAATATAGATCGAATACATACTTGGAAAACGCCGTCGTCTTTCGTCCCAAATGTCGGTACATGAGCGGGAATAATCACCTGCAGGTTGCACGCGGGTTCACGGTTTACGGACAGTGGGCGTTTCAAACATGAAAGGGAAAAAAAAGTGTGGACTTTCGTACTTTGTCACTTCCGCGTACTCCTCACCTGTTCAGCCCAAACTCCAGGGAGGGGGGCGAGGTTCGTCCCATTTACACAAACATAACAGCAGAGTATTCAAATATTCAAAATTCAACGAAACTCCTTTCAAAGAGTTGTATCTACGTTTTAATAATTGTTTTATTACGCTCAAAAGTTCATCTTTTCAAATTTAGGCACTTCCGTTCTACCTGCGCGAGATCCTTTGATGTTAGATTAAAAATATCCGAACTGAAGTGTTTTTCTCCACAAAACAATAGTAAAAATATCGTTACTTACCTTATCGTTGTAAATATCGTCTTGGTTCGCTCGGGCCTCGCAGACTGATGCTGCTCCGTCTCAACCAGGCACCACGGCTGGAAGAGGAGGGACGGGACAACTCACCCGCCCGTTCCAGACTGAGCCGTCCGCCGCGGGCAAGGTGCACTCGAGCTGCAGTCTCCCCTCCTCTCTGCCTTGGCTTGCTTCCTCTCCTCTGGGGAGGAGGGATGGGCAAGGGGTCCCCACGGGGAAGGACGGACCGGCGAAATGATAACCATTTCCACAGATATTAAACTGCTTCAGACACTTTTGAAATGGTGTAGCTCAACTGCTGTCCATTGAAGCTTTTTAGTATATGAAACTATTAGGGATGTAAAAGATATTCGATATGTATCGAAAAATCGATTTTTTTGAGTAACATTATTATCGGCTTAAAAAAGATGTGTATTGAAAATTAATCGAGCAACTGCAGTATTATTTTAAAACCAGAGATATTGATTAAAGGGTATGAAGTCAATCAAGAAGGTTTTCTTCCTTTTTCCTTTTTATGTACATGCAATCCAGTATGTATTGTTTTGATGTGGAAAAACAACTGTGGGTTGAACTTCATGAGACTAAAATGTGAATACATTTGCCATTTGATTCTTGTTTACTTGTTTGCACACAAATTTAATTTACACTTGTTATCTTGTAAGAAGTACAAGGAATCTGGAAAACTTTACCTGCTCTGTTCAGTACCAGGTCTCTGAGTCACATTGGTTGAAGTTCTGACTGAAGATATCCTGGATTGATTTTAGTTCAGTGAAATACATAGTACAAACTAAACTTATAGCAACCACAAATTATATGTACTGAATTCTTGTTAAGACTAATTGCCTGCTCATACTGCCATCCATGTCTTTTTTAATGGCATTTCTAATAAATATCCTGCAATTATATTAGATTTTTTCCCAGCATTTTTCTAATGTGTTGCTGATTTTGGCTGAATGAAAACTGTTTTTCTCCTTATCATTGTCTATGACGCTTTCCTGTTGCTTAGTTTACACTAAATTGATTCCCAACTTTTTTTAATCTCTCTTAAAGCCAAGCAGGACACCTGTTTAAAGTAGCAGCTGTTTAAGTGTTATGTTGCCCCCATTTGGTCACAATGTGAAACTAGTATCACAGAATGGTTGATAGATCCAATTCATCTTTTTCTAAAATAAATTAAGATTTATATATATATATATATAAACATTTTGAGATATTTAAAATTTGCCTCATCAAACTTACACCTCTTTATTATTTATAGATTACACATCTACATTTTTTTTTCATAGAATATGACACACATTTGCATTTAAGAGGTACAAATGTGACGATAAGAAGCACTAGTGAGAAACTATTTCCAAGTTTTTTTTAAGTTACAATTGTGAGCGTACCAATTGATTGTACCAATAGAGGTGTAGGG
>NC_050512.1:8785597-8796722 GCF_002922805.2 Oryzias melastigma | reverse complement strand
AGAGGTACAAATGTGACGATAAGAAGCACTAGTGAGAAACTAATTCCAAGTTCTTTTTAAGTTACAATTGTGAGCGTACCAATTGATTGTACCAATAGAGGTGTAGGGAGAAATTGACTTGGTGATTTATAGCAATATTTAATTTTGTGATACTTGTAATGATTTAAAATGCTGACAAGGCAATATTTATTACATTATTTGTGAGCGCCTTCACCGTCTTCCTTTTGTTTATCACCTGAACCCCGACCGCTAGTTGGCAGCGCAGCACATTTTGAGCAGATCGCACCAGAAAATCTCACGAGAACCAGGTTGTATCAAATGTTCAGTCTCATTGGTTCAGTTAGACTCACAGATTTGTTGTTATGGGACATATACAACTTAGTATGACTTACTTTTTTTCTTTTGTTAAAATATGTTTTTATTGGTTTTCACAGCTTAACAAAAACATGGACCAAACAACAGAATAGTGGTACACGATTAAGTAATCCAGACGGTAAAATAGAGTACAGAACATCATTCACTTAAGTTTGCTCCTGTTCACTTCTATCATTAACCAAACTTATATAACAAAGTAATGAGGTCAACTTCTGTTATTAACTAAATCCAGTTTTTCTTCACTATCATAATAATGAATTCTTCAGCTAAACCCCACCCCCCACCCCCCACGGGAACCCCAGTGAATTTCTTCAATGGTTATCCCCTGGCTTCCTTAAGACCCATTATCACTAAATATTTTGAGAGGCTTATCCTATCTGTCAATAAAGCTCCTGCTAACATTGACTAGAACCAGTTTGCATACAGAGTTAATGGGTCAACAGAAGACGCAGTCATCACAGCACGCCACACAGCTCTCACTTACCTGGAGACACAGAACAAGCATGTCAGATTTCCATTTAACATACTTCACCTCTACCTTGAACAGTCATTCCTAACCAACTCATACCGAAACTGAGCAACCTCAGCTTTAGCAACTCCTCTGTTGCTGGATCCAGAACTTTCAATGCAACAGGTCACGACATGTCCAGATAGGAGATGTCAAATGACATCTCCTATGTTCCTTTGGAACATTCCTAGGAGAGGTTCCAGAATATGTTCCATCATCCTCAACTCTGGTCCCTCACAGGATTGAGTCCTTTGCACTCTGCTCTACCTCATATCCACCCAACTTCCTCAAACGCCATTGTAAGATTTGCTAAGCCCAGTAGGATGCCTTCAAACAACAATATTAGAGCCTAAATAAAAGTAGTCCTGTATTTGATGCAGTGGTGTGGACATAGACACTTTAAGACCCATTTTGGAGAGTTTAACATTATGGCTGCTGCAAATGATTATTTCAACAGTCAACTAATTTGCGATTATTTTTTCAGATCAGTCAACTCATTTGGGGGTGTGCGTAAACTGGACATAAAATACTCATCTTAACCATTGTTAGCTTTAAACTTGGAGTGTTTAAGCTATTTGCTAACTAAAAAAAGACATAGATGTTGATAGTTTACAAAACCTCTTGCCTTCATTTAATTTTTTCCTATAACTTCCTGACATCACTACTGACCCAGATTAACACTACTCCACTTGTGTGTGAAAGATAATGCCAGATGCAGTATTAGAAAGCACGCACCATAGTTCTGAGATTTAATTAAAAGCAAAAAAAAAAAGACTTATCAACTATTAAATTAGTTGTCGACTATTTGACTATTTTAATTTATTCAAGTATTGTTTGAAGTACTGTAAAAAAAATGGTTATTATATTAAGTGCACACAACACAAATGGAATTGATAGTAGAAGGTTTACAGTTGATGGTAGAAGCAAGCTTGTGTTTGGACGTCTTTTTATTTGCATCATATGGACATAAAAAGGCGAAAGCTATTATTTGATTGATGGAATTTATACTTTTTTCATCAACATAGTCTTGTTCATATCTGTTTCAGCCAGTACTGCTGTTATTCTCAGAACTAGATAAAATTTTCAATCTGTATCACTTATCCTTTACATACTAAATTACTCGGTAACACTTTATAATAAAATTCCTTAACAAGCTCTATTAACACATTAACAAACATTAATAATGTGTTTATAGGATGTTAATAAGACATCTATTAGCACAATAAGCAAATAAGGTTTATTAAAATTCTTAGTAAGATTAATTAACATGTAAAGTGAGACCATTGTCTACAAAGGCCAGGTTAATAAACGGTTTACAAGCTTAAAAAATGTATTAACTTCCTTTGTCAACATACTGAGTGTTTTGCGGCATCTCATCTGAAGTGTTACCAACTACTTTTTGTTTGTTCCTTTATTGCTTATATGATCTCCACACATCTGAGAAGAGTAGAGTTGTTATCCAGATTTTATTGTTTTGAACAAACATCTATTCTTGTTGTTGTTCACCTCTTAACATCTCCATTGAGGGGTCAGTGAATCAGCTTTCACTCATCTGGACATTTGGTTTGGCAGTTTTACCCTGGATAACCTTCCTGACACAATCCTGTATTTCATCCGGGGTGGGGACCGGCACAGGGAGACCCAGATTTGGGCCCCCTGTGGCTACAAAGTAGCATGGATTAAGTTCACCGTACCCTCTGGGAAAGGGACCCCAGCACCACTCCTGCATGCAGCCAACTGAGCCATCCCTCCACTTGATTAACTTCTACTCTATTGTATTTAATTAGAATTATTTACCAATTTCCAGATTTTTTATTTTTTTACATTCAGTCTCACAGTGAAAAGCACGTAAGATAAAGATCTTTCAGACCTCTCTCACATTTATATGTAGGACAACTTGCCATCTCAATGACTGCCAGATACTGCTGGGCCTCGGCAAATTTACGCTGCTTGTTCTTCTTAGTAAAGCAGACATGTGGTTGGTTGCCTAAATATTGAATTGATTTTAAATTTTTACTTTTTAAAACTAGTGCACCTATGTTCATCTCTGACCTTTTGATCCCTTACCCCTTGTAGTCCTCCAACCAACATCTTTCAAGCATTCCAAAAACCATCTTTAAGATTAGAGGAGATCTCTCCTTTCTAGCTGTTGCTCCTCGTCTTTGGAACTCCCTCCTATTGTTGAGTTTTCTCAATCTTTTCTATTCAGGATAGCTTTTAGTTGATTTTAGACCTTGTTTAACTATGTTTTTAACATTTACTATGATTTTTGGATTTTATTACCTCTTTCTGTTTTGACTTTATGCTCTTTTTGGGAAGAACTTTGTGATTCTTTCTGGAAAAAGTGCTATAAAAACAAATATATTCCATTCTATTCTGAACATGGCTGCCTGTCTATTGCTGCAGTGAAACAGATTTAAAATAAAATACAAAACTTGATCTCTTTAAAACCACTACGCTATACTGTTCTAAAACCACATGGAGTTCATACAATTAACTGCACCTAATAACCCTAACACATGTTGATAGATCATTGTTTACATTAATGTACACATTAAAGGCAATTGGTATAGATTTTCTGAGTTAAGTTTTTTTTACACAGTTAATCCTAAATATTTTCAAGAATTTAATGTGGACTTTTTGACCACAATGATATTTTTTTCCAACTTCAGATTAATTAAGGCAATGATTTTACAATTTTATTGCTATTAAATAAAAAAATACAAGAAAGTCACATTCAACCATAATTACATAACAGCTGAAAATAAATATATATTAAGAAAGTGCTGGTGCAGAAGACTCCTCCTTTCTCAATAGACCAGAGGTGCTCTTCAGCCTGCAAACGCCACACAAACGCATGTGGTTATTGTGCAGCAAATGAATACACACTTTTGAGACATCATTGTTTTTATAAGAGAAATAAATCTGTTTATAAAGAGCAACTGCATGACAGAGTTAAATCAGTCTATAATTGAACAAGTCATGTGACATACATGTTGGTTATCCTACCCAGCATGCCCTTCAGGTCATCCTCACAAAACTGTAAAGACTAAAAAAAAGAAGAAAGCAAACATGTAATCAGAGCTAATCGTTCATGAAGAAGTCAAAAAGAACCATCGTCTCGATTTGTCAAACATAGATAATAAAGTGAACATTTGGGTCATCTGTAAGATACGATTATGTTTTCAAATCAAATAATTTGTAAAGAGAAAACAAATCTGTAAATGGATTAGTCTGATTTCTATCAAGATTATATATTTTTTAAATATAGATGAACAAAAACATCAGCATAGAATGTCGTTTGGCAGAATACAAACATTGGTTTTAGACTGGACTGGAAAGAGACATGAAGAAGAGAAAAATGACTTCCTCACACCGGCAGCATCACAAATAAGTGACAAATGACAGACCTCTGGATGAACTGCATGAAAAGCAATGAAACAGATTCAAATAATCAACATGAAAAGCAGCACAAACAATTCAAGTTCCTTACTTTGGGATCTTTCAGCTCTAGTTTGGTTTCCAGCAGAAGAACTCTGCCCATCAGGTTTTCCCAGCTCTCTCTGGATATCGTGATCACTTCTTTGTCATTCTGTAATTCAGCATCGTACAAGATGGCCCAGAATAAACAATATTAAGCTAAATGTATAATTTGTTATGCTCTTTTCAGTTTAATTGTTAATTAACTTTACCTTATCTGTACTTTTCCAGTTTTTAATTTCATCCAGACGTTTTTCCAGAATATCCAGCTTGTTGAGTCCGGACAAAACCTGATTCAGCTGATCCTCCAATGTTGACAGTCTTCTATCCATCTCTGACAACTGGATCACATTATCATAAATACAAGTTATTTATAAAGACATGAATAATTCCAGAGTTTGATTCTCTGATATTCAGATCAAATGAATCCTTATCTATTTAGCCCTTTTCATCCCTGACAACCCAAAGGGCTGCATGCCAGAATAAATAATGAAAAAGAAGTTAATTAATTTTGTAGTTTGGGTTAATTTTTTAGTCAAAGTTTGCCATTTATTTTTAGATTTTACCTGATCTAAATGATGATAACAGGTTTAATCTATTGTCAGAATGGTTTCTTATTAGAATAAGCTTAAAACACTTATTTTTAATTAGATTTTATACCACAGTTATATTTCTATTCAATAAGAAAACGAAAAAAAAAGGATAAAGATGTATCAAATAGAAAAGTTCACGTTTGACTTTCTTGCATAATAAACTCAAATAAATCTGCTGCAGCAGGAGGATGCGTTTACTTTTGAAAGGAATTAGCATGTTTCGCTGTTAAAATTAAAGGAAGTTAAAACAGTTAAATATAGACAAATATAAGACTGTCATAATTCAGTTATTGTTCAGATTTTAAAGCTACATTGTATAAAAAGAAAATCTTCATGTTCATAAAAACATAAATAAAGGGTATTTTTCTAAAACGTTGAGGAGAGACTCTGTAGTTCTCGATCAGTATGAAACTGGACCACATGGTTCTTGGTTGAACCACCAAATGGTTTCAAGCACAGCTGGGACTAAAGATCCTGCTCCTTCAAGGGACGTGTCAAATGTGGAGCACAAAGTGGACCTCTAAATTAAGTATAAACAGCTACAATTAAAAAGAAGGAAGGACATTCTTGTTTATACCTCGTACAACATGTTGGCAGTTCTGATGCTAAATCCTGAAAACAATGTTTGTTATGGATTTTATTCATTTGACTTCTTTCCAAATACTCACACAAACGGTGTTTTCATTCCAAATACTCACACAAACGGTGTTTTCATTGGGCTCCTCTGCTCTTCGGACTTTTGTCATCTCATTTCTGGAGGGAATGAAGGAATCCTCGTCAGAGTGAGGAGTACGGGATGGAAACTCTTCAGCACTGGAGACCATAGTAGTAGGAGAGGACTGAGTTTCAGGAAGATTTACAATAAACGGCTCAGTGGAAATCTGAAAAAACAACACAAAATGTTGATCTTTTGTTCTGATTTTTACATTATAATATGTATATTTTTCTCAAAAGGTAGAGAAGATTAACTCTCAAATACAGTCAAGTCTTAAAACTTTTTGAGAAAGTACTGCTGGAATTGTTAAGTTACCAAGAGGGACAAATATGTACAATAATATTTTCTATATGACAGCATTTAGACTTACACTGCGAGCATCAGGGTTTGCTGTATGACTTTCCTCTCTGACATTACTGTGTGAGACAGGACGTCTGACTTTGGGCTGCAAGACACACACAAGAAGATTTGAGGACCCATTCCAATGGAAAGTGTGTTTTTGGTGTGTTTAACAGGTTCTTGTGGCATTTTTTGGTGATGGACGACAAATAAATAAAGAAAATTAAGATTAAAATTATGAGTCTTTCTTTACTCAAATTGCTGTGAAGCAGAAAACAAAAAAGTAATTTGAAAAAGCTTGTAGTTGTTACAATCAGTGGGCCGGAAGCTCTCTGCTCTGCTCGATTTATAAAACTCGACTTAAAAATTCATTTGAACACCTAATGAACTAATGTTGCTCTGCAGAAACTATGTCCAAGGAAATGACCAAAGTTATTTTAAATTTTTGGCCAAAAACTGCATATTCATAATTAAAAGACCACTGGGAACACTTTTAAAACAGTTCATAAGATGATTGCAGTGGGGCAGTAAAAAAAAAAAAAAAGTTCAGACAGTCAAACAGCTTGTTACAGAATTTGACTAATAATCATTATTTTTTTCCAAGACAACTTAAAAAAAAAAAAATTGAAAACATGCAGGAATACTTGTAGAGACTGAATGTAAATAGGATTGCAGTGTTTTTTGAAGAGTGCAAAAGATTATTGAATTTGTGTCAAAACTTTATGGACATGACACGAAGAATGATCTGATGTAAAACCAGATTTTTAATATGTCACCAAAGACTGACAGGTTTATTATGATGAGAAATAGAGGACGGTCTACACATGTATCTCATTAATATGAATTAATACAAAAGTCCACACACCTTTTTTAGCTGGTTGTGTTTTTGCAGCACCAAGGTAATGATGTCACAAATGAAAGAGATTTTCCTTTGAGAAAAGCCCAGCTGGAAGAACTGCTGTTTGGTCAGTACGGGCTTGTAGTAGAAAATATCCCGGAGCAACTACAACACAAAACAGATGAGATAAAGACGTAAGAAGAAGGGCTTCGTCGCAGAACTAGAGGATAGTCAGCTCAACAGTGCATTCGTGAATTTACCTTATAAAGAGTATCTGTGAAACGGAGGTCTGTTTTTCCAATCAGTTCAAATC
This sequence comes from Oryzias melastigma, assembly GCF_002922805.2. Lineage (NCBI taxonomy): Eukaryota > Metazoa > Chordata > Actinopteri > Beloniformes > Adrianichthyidae > Oryzias > Oryzias melastigma. The sequence continues at coordinate 8,789,561 of NC_050512.1, read as the reverse complement.
CAGCTGTCAGGAGCTGCTCAGCAAAAGGTGGAGAGAAGGTGGTGAGGGTGAAGCTCACTATGGGCAAAAACGCTGAGGGATCTCCTTTGGAAAGCCTGGAGTCAGACAAAATGAAAACCTTTTCTTGATTCTATTCAAAATCTCACAGCGGTATTAATGAAAAATGTTTTTTGAGACTATCAAGAGTTATAAGACTTATAAGTTATAAGAGTTATATTTTCCTGACTTTAACCCACAAACCTTCAATTGCCAGAGCCCCACCCCTGCACTTAAGAATCACAAGACAGCCCTAAATCTAAAATCTGTCATTTTCTAGGTCTTCGTTTCTGCATAGGGACAATAGCTCATTAGAAATTTGCCTCTGAGTTCTGGGCAAGACAGTCTGCTTCCACTTCCCATCATCTATCTGTTAAAGCGCTCTCCTGCTAGCTTCCAGTCCTGTCCAGCTGTGAAGTTTGGAGACAAATCCCAGTTTGGACGAGGAAAACAAAGACGTGAATGGATCTATTTGTCTTTCTGTATATACACAAACACAGTACATATATATATATGTTCTCTATCATCAGAACAAATGGCAGAAGAACATTCGTTTTTGAGATATTGGGCTATAAAAATACAAATAAATTGAATTCAAGCCTTACTTGTTATAGTCGAGATCCTCTGGGTATCTGATCACTCGTAAAAGGCTTTCCAGTTTACGAAGACCGCTGTGCACATCTCCAGTGGAAATCATGTTGAACTTATAGGGGGAAAATGGGAGGGCGGGTGCTTAAACAAGAATATAAACAATATAATACCGATATAATGCATGCAGACTGAATTCAACCAATATTGTAAACTAGCTAAACGAGCAAAGTAACACACAAACTGAGAATCTGACGATCACTCCGTCGACTCGGGTAAAAGTGTGACGAAGATAAATCCTTTTTTGTTTTACCTTTAGAGGTCTGGAAAGCAACACTTCAAACAAACCAAAAAACGAGAGAGCAGAAAAACAACATCAGTTCGCTCTTTTTCGCCGCCCTTAACTTTGTATTTACCGCCGTGTCAAAAGCATGACGTGAACTTCCGGCGCACGTTTAAAAAAAACTTTATTTAAAAGAACAATCATTCCAGTGCTGGTCAAAGAGGGCGTACCCGATCCAGAGACAGACAATTCACTGTGGCTACACTAACCAGGCTAAAGGCAAAATTACAACAAATTCTAACTCTAAGGCTTGACTGCCTCACTCTCAGCCCTCATCCTCTTCAGGGCCTGCAGGGATGTGCTGACTTCTGAAGCACAGCACAGGTCAACTGAATGAACCTGCAGCATGGCATGTGCAGCCTTCAAGGAACCTAAGACTTTCAGGAGGAACTTTCCTATTTCAAAGAAATGATGCATCTTTAACATCCTCAGTCATACTGACCCCTCTGTGCAGATGCTAACAGCAGCGGATCTGTGACCTCTGACAGGATCCTCATAATATCATCCTCATTCTCCACAAGATACTTGGTCACATCATGGTGGCTGGTCCACCTGATCTCTAACAGTTGTTTTTTGGATGGGACATAAGAAGTTCTGCATTGAACTGACTGAGGTCCAGCAGACCAATCAGGTGTTCCTCTGGAAGATCTTTACAGACAAATCTGATCATGACTGACAGATTCTCCATGTCTCATCTGTCTCCAGTTTCATCACTTTTGATGCAAAAACCAGGAGAATCTGCTTTTTCATAATTATCCTTGATTTGATTTAATAGCATTTTGGACAATGTTTTAATAATTCTGTTTTGGATGTTGCGAGAGGTGTATTTAGCATTTTGTGGGAGGCTTTTGTTTGTTTTGTTTTGTTGGGGTCCTCTGTCAGTGTGTAGTCAACCACATTTAACAACAGGCCTGCAGAGAAACCATCATTTGAATTTTCCACACTGCCACCAAGTGGACGTTCATTTACTGCAAGGAACTGAACGACGTCTCCAATTGTTTTTATATTATATTAATTTTTTATCAATTTGAGTGGACCCTCTTAGATTACTAATGGTTTCCCCTGTGACCTCTCTCTGGCAGATTCAGACCAGGATTTTGTATTTTTTTATGTGGCGTTGACATTGACACATGCTTTGTAAATCTCTTGTCTTTTTACAGTGCCATTTTCCAATTATTAAATCTTTGTTTATTGAAAACCAAATCCCTGTCCTTGTTTCCCCCAAATTTACGACACGGAAAACAAAAGCATGCATCAAGCTTTGCTGAATATTCCAGCCATGGTCTCCCACCATACCAGCCTGGGTAGAATGAGCGAGCGTTCTTACCAAAGTTACGTCTGGGCAAAACCAGAGCTGTGGGCTGTGAAGGTGTTAAAGTGTTCAAATCTGAATTTACATCATCTGTCATCTGAGGATGAGAATTTGTTAAAATAACGAGTGATCAAATAATTTCAGCGATTAAAAAGCCGACGAAAACTCTGTACAGCGACTAAGCTCAATTGGAAATTGCATCTGAGCTCTGCTGAGCTTGTGAGATCTACTGTGAGATCTGGAGTGAAGCGCGAGGCCACGCCCTCTCATCCGTCTACCAATCAGCACTAGCTGCTGCTTTGAATGAGAGCCAGAGAGAGCAGAGAGCGCTCTGGAAGGGTAAGAAAAAATTATGGACAAGTATTACGGGGAGCAGTGCAGCCTCAGAGGGGGGTTGGACAGCTTTACCACGAGGCAACGAGGCCTCACGGGGGTGTCAGACTGGTGGACAGCTTAGCCTGATCACATGATGGAGGGGTAGCAAAGGTAGCACTCAAACACACCCGCCACGGATTTTTTTATTTGCGCTGGCACCGTAAGTGTAGGTATAGGACAAACCCACGGGTAGGAAGGACTTAAAGAACTTCAGCCTTTTTTGATTGTAAAAAAAAATTCTAGTCAAAAACATTGCTTTTAACTAGTTGATCTAAGAACACATCTATTTGCTGAGTCTTGAAATAAAAAACCCCCGAAATATTTAAAACAGAAGATAATATTTTGGGGCATAACACTTTTCAGTTAGAAAATCAAGGGTTCACAGCAAATTCAGAAAGAAAATTCAAAGGTTTTAAAAATTCACAATCTGATGGAACAGAAAAACGTCCAATAACACCAAACCCAGACCTCACTTTGAAGGGGCCAGAGACCATTTGCAGCTGGCTGCAGATTGCTGGAAGAGATCACATGACCAAGAGGTATGCCCCCTCCTTTACAGGAAGGGCAATTGGTCTTGGTCAAGGCCCATGGTCCACTGAGGGCGGTCAAAAGATCCAGGACCTGTGGGACACAAGGTCCTGAGAGCACCTAGGCCTGGAGCAGGTCTGTTAGTTGTCATTCCTATGCTGAGCTTTTACCCATTTTAGGTTAATTTAAGGCAAACAACGATGACCACCAGAAGCCTCCCGACAGGGCTCAGAGATGGCAAACCGGAGGACAGGGCTCCAGGCAATCGAGCAACCTGGATCCCACACCCAGGGGGACGAGGTCTCCCCAGCTAAGATGTTATGGACTCCCCAACTGCGCAATAAAGGAGTCGCCATGCCAGGGGTGTCCATCCATCTTCTTCCGCTCATCTGACACCGGGTCATGGGGGCAGCATTCTAAGTAAGGATGCCCAGGGTTTGGGCTGCCGAAGACCTCGCCTTCAACTGCCATCCACATCGCATCAGTCCCTTCTGAGCTCTCCTGGAGGTGGTGCGCCCCCTGGAGAGCGATCCCACCTCACTTCTTCGGGCTTGACCTGACCAGGGCCTGTGGGAGGAGCCCGGTCACCAGGCTCTCAACTGCAAGTCCCAACCCCAGGCATGGCTCCAGGGTGGGGCCCTGGTGACATCAATCCGGGCAACGTTAATAAATAAATAAAAAAAAAACCTAAAATGTTAATAAATCACTTCTAATAAAAAGGTTTCTGAACCGCTCTTAGTCTGGCTCGTCACTCAGGACCTGTCTGCCTAGCAGAGGCAAAA
>NC_050512.1:8691546-8782852 GCF_002922805.2 Oryzias melastigma | reverse complement strand
TTTATTCCGTTCAAATAAACCTTTGAAATCTGCTCCTGCTTCGTCCAGTTCATTCTGGACTCCTGCTTTTTCCACTGTGCAGTCTCATAGTTGCATTTAGCTGTGACAGCTGTGTCACAAATATGACCAAACAGATGGGCCGTCTAAGGGCAGATGAGAAAATGACATTTGAAAAAGATCATATTTGTGAGGTAGAAAGTACACTGGTCGGGTCACAGAGCTCCCTGCTCCACATCCACATGCAGACAAATAAAAACCCCAACATGCCATTGATTGAGCTTCTCAAACCCGTCTGATATTACATGTCAAATGCACATATTTTATTTAGATCAATATTCTGAACAGCTAAAACGTTCTTCTACCAGATGGTGGCAGTACAGAACAGCAGGAACAGAATCAGGGTCCACCCAGATCGAATTCTAAAATGAAATGTTAACGTACAGCAGGATGACATGAATACAAGAACGAGCTTCTGCAGGAAATGAGACAGCAAATGACTGAAAACTATTCCAAGATCAAATAAAGCCGCTGGGCGCTTTGCAGACACAGTTTTGGGTGTAGATGTCATACAAGCAGGTTTTACTTTGGGACATTTTGTCTTCTGTAAACCCTGAAATCAATCAGATCAGGTAGATCTGGTCAGCTGATAAACCATCAAATCCACTCTAAACATTTGATTTTCTGTTAAATCAATTATAAATATAATCTCTGAGCATTGTTAGAATTACATTTTATAAATAAAGATGGGATATGTCTTCAGAAACAGCAAGAGGATGGTCCAGAATTTAAGTCAACATTGCAAAATATCATATTTTTTAAAGAAGTAAACATCTTTTTCCACCATGCAGTTACCATTACAGCTGCCTGAACCTGCAAGAACACAAACATTTCAGCCACATCAGGTCAGGAAGTGAAACAAAAACCATGAGGCCGAGTCAGTGGAATTAAGATCTTTAATGTGAGTCTTGCCTTCAAACATCATCTTACATTTTTATTGTTTCAGTTACAGGAAGAGCAGCTACAGGTGGAGCGGGACAGAGCAGAGGTTCCCAAACTGCTGACGGGAAGAAGGAAACACATAACCTGATGCTGAGAGCATTCAGACATTTACAGTTACACTCTGAAGGCCTTTTGACTGATTGCTCTGATATGAGGCTTCACTGTTGGAGGTGGGAGGGTTTGGGAACCGCTGTTCTGAGATGGAGCCCCCGACTGGGCCAGGTTTCAGCGAGTCTAACAGAGTGGGCAGCATAGAGGTAAAAAAAGAACACCACAAACGGTGGACATTAAGGTACGAAGTGAGGCTCCTTCAGACCAGGAGACAGAAAGGTCAGCTTCATTTAGCCATGATTCAGTCCAGAACGCTTCGTCACACATCCAGAGAAAAACCCAGAAACACTTTACTTTCTTTGTGTTGTTGAAAACAGGATGGAGACACAAAAACAGAAACCTCTTAATGGAGAATCCAGAGATGCTTTTCTAAATCCCACAGAATGAATTAATAAACATCAAGAACCACTTCAGTGAGAGCTTCTCCAACAGCAGCCTCAAACAGTGCTTCTTTAAAAAGACCAATGGGTCTAAATCAAAAGGGGACAGCAGTTTGTTAGAAAGAGGACTCTACCTGCTCAGAAACCAGGAGGAGTCACCATGAGAAGCTGCTGAGGGCGGCTCCTGACCACACCAAACCAAAGTACTGATGGACACCATTTCAAATGAACCTAAAATAAAATATAAGAGCCCAGATTCTAGTGATGGCAATGAATTGGAATAAACATACTGTATTTGAATTCACTTTATTGGACATTAGCCAATGTTAAAAAATGCGCTGAATCAATTCCCTCCTGAAGCAGGCCTTTAGATCTGCAATGAGAACCAAATGCAGGACATGTCAAACACTAGAAGAACAGCGTTTTCTACAGGAAATGTGACTGCTGAAAATCTGAGCTTGGAGCTGAAGACGCTGCAGATGATAATAACAGGCTCAGACGGCTGCAGTCGCTGGTTAGGATGTCTATACAGAGAAGCTGCTCAGAATTTGAGGATGACAAACTAACAGTGTTGCTTAAATGCAGATTTGGCGTGTGCTGTGGTTTAGCCATGCAGAGCTAAGAGTGAGCACAGGACTTGATGTTAGTCACTGATGTAGTCTGAAAACAGACAGAAGCTCAACTCTACTGCAAGCTGGTCATCAGACAGTTTGTGTTTGCTTTTCTCATCAAAGCAATTTAGAGATAATAGCACTTTACAAATGGATGGATTTGAGAGCTTGATGGTAGAAGCTGATGTCAGTCTCTGGAGAACAAGTTTATCTTTCTGCTGAAGGTAGTAAGCAACAGGATTCTTGGGTAGATGGATTAGTGGTGAAGTGTCAGGCTTTTTCCTTGAAGGTCTTGATAACATTATAACTTCTGACCCGATCAAGAATAGAGATGTCAGTGCAGGGGTGTCAAACTCAATCGCACAGGGGCCAAAATCCCTTAGGTCGCGGGCCAAACAGGATAAATATTTACTGAACATTCTAAAATTACATTTTTAAAACCGTACATTCTTTACATGATTATGAACTAGATATTAGCATTACCTGTGATAATGCTAGTGTGAATGCTGTAAGCTGAATTAGGCAGCTGAAGATGCTAGTGCTGATAGCCGAAGATGTTGAGATTGATAGCTGAAAATGCAGAAGCTGATAACCAGCTAAAATATTAGCTAAATACCAAACTAGCCTAAAAAACTTTTTTTAACTTAGTTTAGCCTGGCATGTAGGGTTAGGGTTATTTCCCATCAACCCTATGTTAACACTCTCTCTTGCTAGCTTACAGCCCCTCACACCATCAACCTAACATTTGTGGTCATCCAATAACATCCAGTGGTACAGTTCTGATGAAGCTCAGGTGAGGAAAACAAAGACGTTCATGTTAAATCATGATATAGTTTTTTTTTCATACTGTGAGATAACAATATATATATATATCACAAAATAAATCAAAAACTATATTTGTCAAATCTGAATGCTCTGTGGCTCATAAAAGCAATGTGTAATGATCAGCATGTTATTCAGATTTCAATATGCATTTCCTATCACACTAAACATAACAGATGCAACATGATGCCACATTTAAACAAATAAAAATAAATAAGAAAAGGCAGAGATTTGACAAGCACAACTGAAGGTTAAAGCAAAAGTTTTCAAGAAAAAATCTACCAGTAAAACACATTTTTACCAGCAAAATGATAATACCATTTTATACAGAAATAGCTAAGTCATGTTACTTTGGGACTTTTTTCTGATTTTTTCAAGAAGAATAAACTGCATAAAAATAATTTATGGTATGAACACATCTTTCTTTTCATTTAACTGTGAACTCAAGTTCAGACGTGGAGAACACAAGGACAGATTTACTAGGGATTTCCTAGTTCTGCCTCCAGGTGATCACATTTTATATTAAATCATAAAAAAACAGTATAATGCTTTGGATTATTGTTATTGTATTTCATTGACCTTATAGCTGCACCTTTAAGGGGCGGAGCATTCAGCAAGAATATCGTTATCGTTTAATCGCTTTTCATAGATCTGTTTGCATACAAGTAAATGCATCAGAATGGAGCCGAGCAAGGAGATTAGTCTACTGCAGAGGTCTGTAACCTGCAGCTCCAGATCCACATGTTCTCTTTCATCTCTCCATAGTGGATCCTCGGACAAACATAAAATAATTCATGGAAACTGCTGACCCAGACATGTCGACCATCAGAGTCAGCAGCTCCTGATAATGGCTGCCTAACCTAATTTTATATGCAAAGAAAAACTTTGGTAAAAAGTTTGATCTTTTATGAGTTAAAATCACAGATTATCTTATACTGCACAACACTGATTAATAGCTGTTCAGAGCTGAACTGAGAGGATCGTGTTTGGCACCGAGCAGCTTTTATTTTGAAAATAAGCAACAAAAAAAAACATTTTTAGAGATGCTAGGTTCTTTTTATATTTTTTCTTTTGTTTGTGCCAAAAAAATAGACATAATTCATACTTATTATTTTTTTTAAAAGACGATCATGAATCCAAATTTCTTAAAGGTTAAAGTAAGACAATGCGGCTCCTTCTAGGTTTGGATCAGTAGAAAAAGAGATTTTACTGTTAAAGGTTCCCGACTCCTGATCTACTGACTGCAGCATCTACATCTCAGTGACGAGCTTTATCTGTCATTTTTCTTTTGCTCCTGAATTCCAACAATTTGAATACAGAAATACTCTCTACTTACTTATCGTATATGTCCTACATCATGAGAAACAGGCTACAAGAACATGTTAAAAACACTACTATTTTCATCAGAGTGGGTCTTTTAAGTCTTAAAAGTTCTGGGGGAAAAAAAACTCCACATCATTCCTGTTTAACAGACTCTCCTGCGGTTACATCAAGGACAATTTGACGTTGTTACATTTGTACAGAAACCTTTAGGACTCGGGCCTAAGATTAACCATTGCTGGACCCCTGCTGCATTAAAGAAGCATTTTCGAATGACTCCTACAGTCTTGTGGGTCATAGGTCAGTCCAGACCTGAAAGACCTGCTGTGACCCCCAACAGGAAGGAAGCAGATCTGGAAAATGGATGGATGTTTAGATGTGGTTCTATCTGGAAGCAGCTTTGCGACTGCAATCAGTCCATCAAATGAACTTACATCATCAATGTCATCGTCGTCGTCTGCAATGTCATCAAACTGGATCTCATCGTCGTCTCCAGGCCCAAAGGTGTCTGTCTCGTTGGTTTTAGCTGTGAGGAAAAGGACAGACTTTAGAGTAAAGAGACCTGAGGCATCATCGGTGACGCTTAGACAACAGAATCTTGAACATACTGTAACGTTTCCACCATTAACAGGATCATTACAGTAGATTCTGAAGGAGAAGAATCTACTGAAATGATCCTGTTAAAAATTAAAAGTCCCAGTAAATCAAAGAACATAAACACTGGAGCTCCGGTGTTAAATGGTTAAAGAACCACGTGCACTTCACAGAACAACAACAAAAATATATATATATTTTTAAAGAATAAATATGTTTTTTCCCTCCTAGAAAGAGACAGCGTCTCCTTGTACTTGAGGATGACGTCAGCTTTGTTATCCTGAAACAGACGTGCAGATCAGAAAATACAGCTCAAAAAAGCAGGACTGGAGCTCCTGACCACAAACCTAAGAATATCAGAGATAATGTCTACATAAGAGACGACTGTTGATGCCAAATGACTCGACAACACGGGAGGATTTATTTCAGTTTACTCATCAAATTGGTTGGATTGAGTACAAATGTTGGTGATAGTTCTCATTCATCCTGGTGGTGCTGAAGTTAAGTCACAGCGACTGGATTAAAAAAAAAAAGGAAAAAGTTATTAAAATCCAGCTGCTATGACTCAACTTCCAAGACAATGAGTAAAAAAAATATAAAGATTTAATAATAATCTGCATCTACAAACTTTAGAAAAGTGCTAAAAAGGACAAACCCCAAACTGCAGAAGAGTTTTTGTTTTACTGAGGAGCAAACACGTATTTGAGAATCATTCTGTAAGTTGTTCCATTGAAGAAGATGAGGTCTGTACTGTTAAACACAGATCCATTTCAACCGTCTCTCTTCCACATCTAGGACTGAGTTCTAGAACCAGAACTTTCCTCAGAACCCTGGCTGTGGTTAAAGCAGGTCATGATGTTGGAGCTCCACCCCTGAAGGTCACATGTTATCTACAGCCACCAACTTTCATATCACATGACTACTTCAAATGTCAAGAGCGCTCAAGGTAACCAAACCTTACCTTATTTTGGCCAAATATTGTATTGATAAATGTAAATATACAAATGACGAACATTTGACCATTTTCTCTGTGATATGTTCAATAAAAATACAGGAAATAAATTATTAAGAGTTTATTTAGACAAAAGTGACAGCAGTAGTGGGTGGGGGGGAGGTGGGTCTCCTCTGAATCCCATGTCTTCACTGTTCCTCTCTTCCTGTTGCCGACACTTTCTGTAAAACATGAACATGATTCAACAGAGATAAGAAAAGACTCCAGACTGTTTGGTTCTCATGAAAATCCTAAAGATTAAGGAAACAATGACTTCACTCCTTCTGCTCTGATGGAGTTTTGTATGATAGCAATGACTGATTCAGTTACAGCAACACCTTAAAGAAAATGAAGAATAAATCACTGACCTCCACAATAAAACACCTGCCAGCATCAGCATTAATGGAAGATTTGATTCTCACATTACATGAAGATTGTTACCATGTATATAAACCTGCATTGAGCTGAATAGTCTCTACATTAACATTGTGTGATCACAATCACACCCTACAAATGTTGTAATTGCCCCTCCCCCTCTCACCTGTCTGACTGGACTTCAGGTGTGGAGGTGGTCGTCTCTGGAACCTGAAGATCAGCTGCAGAGTTCCTGCAGAAGCAGCAATGCCTCTTCTGTCCAGAAACTGAATCTCCGTCCATGTCTAAGAGAGAAAGGCCGGTGTGAATGGACTCTACTCTACACTGCTGCTGTCTTAGTGCGTTCACTCGGGTTATTGGGACTACAGTAAACAGCTTTGATGAAAACGAAGCGAAAATGCTGAAAACTTACTGAAGTCGTTGTCATGGTTTCACGAGGTCAGAAGGACCCAAGCTCTGGAAACATGTCTGTGTGTGAGGAAGTGATTTATTTAGAGATGGGGATGAATCTGTAGTCAGCGTGCTGGCAGGGGGGGTGGAGAGAGATTGAGAACCAAGAGAGGAGAGGCTGCACCGGGGTTTGCAGATGGTGTCTAAGGCTTGGGGAGGTGAGCGGCGTTCCTTTGTCCTTCTGGAACTGGAGGACACTGTGAGCAGGTAGAACCGAGTCTGTGGCTGTGAGTCAGCTGAGCAGAGAGGTCCAGAGATGGTTGGTTGTTGGTACTCGTGGTTGAAGGATTCTGCAGACAGGAAACAGTTCATGATCAGAGTACTGGAGGGTGAGGAGAAACTTAGAGTTTAAGCATAGACTGTATATAAAATAACTGGACAGAGCAAGCCCCCCCTACTTCCGTGTTCCATATAGGAACCACTGGGTTGCAAAAAGGCCAAAGTCCCATTGACTTACATTGAGAAACAGACAGTTATTTCTCAGTCATTTTATATGTCAGAATAATCATTCTTCCTCTGCTGCTTTCTGCTTAACTTCTTTTTTCTAATCCTATTTTTTTAAAGATTTTTTTCCATTATCACAAGTTATTAGAGTTATACATTGACCAATCAGATGGCTCAATAAGCGTTTGTGGGTCTGACGTCGACCGTCTGGAGGGTTTGAGTGACAGATGACGGGTAGCCAATTGGAGCAGACTTCATCAATGGGTCTGTGAAGACCTTTTAACACCTACTTTACAATTCAACAATGTACCAGTCATTGTCCTACTGTTGTTTTCCTCAATGGAATGTACCGATGCAGGAGTTTAAAACAACAAGAGGAGCATGCTGTCGACATTTTTAGATGAGGATTTACTCTGTAGAAATAGATTTCACTCTGAGGTTATGTGAGTTGGAATTTTTTGTTTGTTTAACGTTCGTTTTTCTTTATTTCACTGTTTTGATTGTAGCTTATAAATTATAAGTTCCATATATGCGCATAAAATCACCAACCAAAGTTTCATCTTCGCTGCACTTTTCCAGCTTCAGCCTGAATTAGACGCAGACGTCTGAGGAGCGCGAGACAAACTTGAAAGGACCTGGTCGTATTTTCAAACAGGAAAAAGATCCAGCTGTTCACTTGTTAGGATGGTTATTTATTTTAAATACAGCTGAACGCGCTTCTCACGTGCATCTGATCAGACTGTAACGTGGCAGCGGATGTGAAGAGACGAGCTGCGGCGCGCGCGAGGGGGACACGCGCAGTTCGGGCACGGCGTCTCCCAAATGCTCCTTTTATCTCGACAAAAAGGAATAAATGTAAGTAAATCCAAAAAGACCGCTGACAGAATCCAATGTTGGAATGGTTCTCCCTCAAGGGCTTCAGCAATGACTTGTACAATTCTCCCAAGCTGGCGTTATTAAAGTAGAAGATGTTTACATCCTGCGGTCTCGTGGTCGAGGCGTGGAAATAGGCAGACGGTTGCAATAAACTCACTCCTGATTGGCGACAGTACTTCCTGTAGATTCATGACTCAGCTATGACTCAGACCAATCGCTGAAGATGGGTTGCAAATGGCGGTATCCGTTTCAGGAATTGACGGTGAAAGCGGCGGCCTACTTTCACGAGGAGAGGAAGTAATGCATTTCTAATGGGGGACCTCAATGCTCGCTCAGTCCATTATTTTTACCGTCTATGGGTAAAAGCAGATAATTTTATCAAAGGTTGTTTTATTCCCCTTTAAGAACCAGAATGTTATAACAACAGCCACCCCAGTGATAAAGAGCAACTTAATCCAATAGCTCTGGTTTAGGCATTTGGTTTGACCAAAGCTTAGGTTGAGTAGATTTAAAAAGCTCCAGCAGTGACCTCAATATATCCTTAAATGGGGGGTAACGTAGAGCTCTATGTTTTTGTCCTTCTGCAAAATGTGCACCATAAATATTTAACACTTTTACATTTTTAGTGTGTAAACACACGTAATATGCCAGAACAAGAACAAAAAATTCTGCCCCATGAACATTTAAAATAGTAGACTTGAACCACAAGTTGTTTTTTTGTTGTTGTTTTTTCTCAATGCAATTTTTACAGAACGTCAGTACAGAACATCATAAGTCAGAGAAGGTAACTATTGGTTAAACTTCTTAAAGCATTTCTACAAATTTAACCATTTTTATAAGGACACAAGGTAAGCAGGCTAACCAACCAAATAAAGAACATTTAGTGCATTATTTTAATTCCACCTTCAAATTCAGTTTGTCATCCATTAATCCATCCATGTATGCATGCATGCACGCATCCATCCATACTTACATACATCCGCTGCCAACTTTTCATAAAACCTTGGAGTGAGACTCGGTGCAGGAAAAAAATAATCACTATACGGTGACAAGACATGGGACGAGTCAAGTGTAGTTTAATGAAAGTGTATTAGAGAAATAAAGCACCACGAGGTAAAAACTGATGAACTGAAAAGCAATGAGACAATAAATAACTTTTTAAAGAACTTTAATAAGATGCTGATTCTCCCTCATCTCTCCTGTCCGGTCCTGACACACCTGAGGGAAGGCGGAGCCTGCAGCTTATTGCCCACCCAGACTATTTTATACGACACAAATGAGCTTTTTTTTTAACAGCATTTTTTTTTTTTATTCTGCAACTGATTTATAAAGAAAATAAAGAAATAGACAGGCATGCACTTTTAAATTTAATTTTCTTTATATCTGTCTTCCATGAGAAAAATGTAAAAAAAAATGTTAAAAATATCATTTTCATCATCGCAAATCTTTAAGTGAATGCCTGAAATCTTAATTGTTTCAAATCAGTTTCTATAAAATTTGAAATGTTTAAATTTGTATATTTGAAGGAATAATATGTCAAAGAAGAAGAGATTCCACAGTCAAGACTATTGTGATAGATCTATCAATCTTAGAACATCATGGCCCTGCGACAAACTGGCGACTTGTCCAGGGTATACCCCGCTTTCCTCCAATAGTGTTTGGCTCTGGCAGCCCCATGACCCAGAAAGTGATAAGAAAATAGATGGACGGATGTCCTACATCACCAAGAAATGCCACAACAACATGATAAAAACACCAAAAACATGCTTTTCATTGGAGTGGATTTGTGGTTGCTTTATGTTGAGTCATTTCCGGGGTTATGTCGCCCTCTTGTGGTTACTTACTGAAAACAACCACATCTTTAATCTGAAAAAAGTTGAACGAACTCTTTATTGTTTAAAAAAATATATCAAATTGGATATTTTTTTAAATAACAGTACAGAGTTTTTCTTTAAACTACTTTATCAGCTCAGTCTTTATCATTCATGTTAAACAGGATTTTTCGCAGTTTGTGACTCAATAAATGGAAGTGATGGAGTTCATCTAAAAAAACACACAAAAGTTTCTGTTAAATTTTAGTTAATTAAGTCACTTATAGGTACCCGTGGCACTTTTGGGAAAGCTCTCACTTTATGTGGCTTTTAGAAACAAACACAAAACAAAAACCCATAACTTGCATTCACCACGTTGATGCTCCCGATTCTTGGCCCCCCTAGGCATTATGGGTAATGTAGTTAAATTGCGCTTGAATGAAGTGGCCACTTTAATTTCAGGTTCAGGAAATTATACATATCTTATATATTAACAATCAATCAATGATTGACAGTGACAGGTTTATAGAGAACATATTCCAATTCCACACCCCCACCCTCCCAGTTTATTCGGTAGTGATGGGATCCGAGGGGGCGGAGCCTAGGTGACAGGAGGAGGAAGAGGAGGAAGAAGAGGTGGAGAAAGCCGAGGCTGTGAACGGATGACAGTTGTGTCAGAAGCAGACAACATTGCGGAAGGATTCCAGTGATTCAGCCAGAACTTCTTCCCGTGTAGTTGGACCTGGGTAGGACATGGCATCAGATTCATTCACTTCATGGTAGAGCTCTATGTTTTTCGGCTGCCGCGGTGCACAACCCAGACTGTCAGAGGATTTCTTTAAATCAGGTAGGGAATTCCATCGTTAACCTGTTTCAATATTTTCAATACCTCAAAAATTTAAACAGGCATAAAATAATTTAGTAAACGCGTCTAAAATACATAATCGAATAGTTCTTGCTCTCTTTTTTACTCTAATTTAAACTAGCTAGGTAAGCTAACTTGGTGATTTGTAAATGTTGAAAATTGACAGCCACTTAGACCACTCAAGTTTTAGCTTAAGAGCTCTTGTGCGCTTGTCAGCCAATAGGATTGGAGGGAAGGCGGGGCTTGCAGGCCAACCTAGCTTGCTTTGTGAAAGTTCCCCCGTATTGTTTACAGCAGTGTCGTGGATTTGTTTACGCAGCACAGCTGATGGGGTAATCTGGAAGGACGACGGGGCAGAAACTGTAATTCTCGCTCTTTCTGGACTGTTGAATGTGATAAAAAAATTACATCGACAAACCGAATCTGTCTAAATAAAGAAAACGGAGTCAATATTAATGTTATAATGAACATGTGTAAATAAATATCCCAGAATCACCGACTTATTTATATTGAAAAACAACTTATAAATGACAGAAAGTTTTGTCAAATGACCAGGATGTTAGATTATTTCGTCCACATATTTGTCTTCAGCAGAAGTTAACAATAGGATCACGCAAATTCTAGAGTAAAATAACAGCAAAACATTTGAATATTAGCAAATATGTTTCAGTGTTTAAAAAGTTTCCTGTGAACTCCCACCCGCTTACTAACTTTGTGGAAAAAAATATAGGTCAATATTTATGAAAAAACAAAAAAAAAACAAATGGCTTATATCAAATAAATTGGAATGCCATATGATTTATTATTATTTTAATAAGGCTAATGTAGTGTTAATGTTTTTACCCTCAAAATCATTTAGACATTTGTGCTTAATTTTTGATTACATCTATTTTTCTTTTTATTTCTCAGATTAAATTTATTACTTTTTATCATTTTAGAAGCGATAAATAAAGAGTTTAAATAATTTGACCTTTATTATCATTTGCTTTAAAAGATTTTCTGTTTTTAAAATCTAATTTGCCTTTAGAGGTAATATTATTCATTTTGTCAAACACAACAAATAATAGTAAAATGGGCCAAAGTTTTAACAGATTTTGTTCATTTTTCTCATCTGAAGCTCAATTATTGTTTTAGTTATGTATCTTCACTTATTTATTAAACTGCCTATGAGTTTTCATAAAGTACTCGATTCCCAAGAAGTAAAAATTAAACAAAAACAGCCTTTCTAGTATATCCACTCTATAAAATATGTTTTTGATCATCAGGAATGATTATAATAAAATGTATGGTACCTTTATTAGCAGGGAGGGATGCAACAATTCACTTTTTCACAATTTTGTTCAAACTTTAATTTTTTTTATTTTGATTTGTGTATTTCAAATCAAACCAAACAAATTAAGAAAAAAAATTGATACGCTAATAAGCATCTAACAATGAAGAAAAACCTTTCAGTTGCTTCATACTAAGCTCTGCATAGTTTAATAAAAGCAATAAAACTTAGCACCACACGTGTTTGAAACACTTTCAACTTAAACATCCTGGTTTGCAGCAGGGATGCAGCCTTTCACTTTCCCCTCAACTCAGTTCAGTGGTGTGACATGTGGTTCGGTTTAAACCAGGAACTGTGGCATCCTTAGTAATTCCAATGTGTTCCTTTTATCCAGCTGTTTGTCTTGAGGGATGTGATCCTGTGATCTCCTCCTGCAGATGGGTCAGGCACTTTGGAGGCTTTCTCCCAGACAACAGCAGCAGCTTCAGGAAGAGCTGGCCGACCAACTTGCTGAAAGAGGAGGTGGAAAACAAGAGCATGGTATTTGCAACCTTCAGAACATATTTTTGAACTCTCTTCTGTTATAAAATGGGGGCTTGTGGCCTTTCAGAAAATAGTTTTAAAACTGTTCTAGAAAACTATTTAATCATATAATTGAAAAAGAAAATGGCTTTCTTTCAGTTCTGCTTTTTTTCCTAATGAACCAGTAAATGAGTTAATAAATGAGTCCCAGATTAGAAATGTGTCAATATTTAGTGTTGAGTGTTTTTTGCCCCATTAATCATTATGTTGTATTTTAGAGGGAAGAAAAAAAACTTTTCTGGCCTCAAATAAAAACATGTGTGATTTTCATTTTTTACTTATTTATCTTGGCAATGTAAAAAGAAAAAAAAAATCAAGTATTAAGCTCCAAAAAATTAGTTAGGTTGATAAATATTTGCAGTTAAAAAGCTATTTATAATCCATTATAATAGCAATACGTTACATATTCAAAAGAATATTTGAATATTATTTTATAGTTTTTATTTATTTTAGAATAAGGAAACGTAATGTTTTAGGAACAGAGATGTGTCTTTCCTCTTGTTGATGATAAGAAGCGCGTCTTGTTCTTCAGGCAGGGATGGAGGAGCACCGAGAAGAGCTGCACAGCACTGCTACAGCCCCGACATTTACCATCTGCTAAGAACTCGGAGAGGAGGTACAAACAACACGCCGTCTTTACTCTATCACCTTTGTTCTTTCATTTTTGTCATTTTTCTTTCAATTTCATCCATGCGTTATTGGTCAAAATATTATCAAAATAATGCAATTTAACACCCACTTATGGAAATAATAATAATAAAAAAAGATAAATGAACTACTTCATGAAGTACAAAGCTGTAAGGGTGAAGGAGGCAAAATGCAGGTGTGTTGTACATTAGCTTACATCAACGCAGTCTAGTTCATACTAATGTTGGCTGGTTTTGATTGCGACTGTCCTCGAGAACTGCGATGAACCTCTGAGTGGCGTTTAGACTTTTCAAGCGACGTAATCGTCTCCAGCGTTTATTTTTATCAGTTTCATGGCAGAGAATATAGTAGCGTGTTCGTCCACTAAACAGAAGCAGGCAATACAAAGGGGGAAAAATAAAAAAAAGATACAAATTGTATTCTGGAATGCTGCAAAATATGAGATATACGACTTTATTTTCCAGTAACTTGCTCTATTGCATATCTAGTTATCCGTTCTCTGTGACGCAGTATTTCCAAAAACTTCTTCAGTTAAGTTTTCATCATTTTCAGACATTCTTCTGGACAGTTTTCTCCGTAGTTGCGTTCTCTAATCGCTGAAATAAATTAAAGTTAAATTACAAGATTCGGACATGAATGCACTATGAACATAAAATCCCAGTTACAGGTGACGTCATCAGCAGGTGTCGCATTCTGCCAAGAGACTCTGGCCACAGAGAAAAAATATGGTGCACGAAAAATAATAGCTGGAAGGCCCTCCCCCTGCCGGAACCGCCCGCAAAAAAAACATAATTTGCGCTTGGAATCATTGCCCAGAACCCATGTTTTAAGCTTTCAACCTTTTTTCCTGTTTCTTTAAATTTGATTTGACTTGAAAGAAATAACAAACAACTGTCTAATTTGAAGCTCATCTTTGAAGCTCACATTAAACTGTTAGACAGCTACAGTTTACTCACATTTCAAAGCTTACAAGCTGCTAGTTCTGAACAGGTTTTCAAATATCATTTTTGAAAGGGTTTCCTAAAGTTTAGGAAATGTCCACTTACTCAACCAGTTAAAGTTACAAAGTTTCCGCCTCTGGCTAGAGATTGTTTCTGGCGCCATCTTGCACGTGACCAGAGGCCCCCCCATTCTACAGTGACTGGGACGATTCCGCTCCAATGACCATGCGACTACTGCGACGCCGGCAATTAGACATCGTTTGGAAGTATAAACCAACCCATAGTGCTGTTCATGTGATAAGTGCGCTCCTCACTGTTAGAAATGAGGAAATTAGACAGAGTAGTTTATGAGGGCATCCTACAGGCTCCATGTGGGCAGTTACGAATCACCTGTGCCTGCAGCATTTGCATTCGGTCAGAACGAGGGCACTACCCACAGCTTACAAACAACTAGAATTAGGTGTAAGAGCACTGTACAACATTAGTTCAACGTAGTACCTGTAGCTTACGTTACTCTTACAAATAACTCCCAGTACACTTCCCACAGGCATGACAATGGTACGCTCCGTTTTCAAGACGGCTCTTAAGGTGGCTGACCCTCTACAGGCTCAGACGACCCAGAACCTGCACTTGCACGGGTCAATCCTCCCGACTAAGGCTTTGACATGATTGTAGAATTCTGAAGTAAATAAACAAAGAAGTCTTCATAAGGTTTTGTTCTCATAGAATTTTAAATTGTTTTGTTTTCACTTTTCCTTCTAGTTCATGTCAGCTTAAGAAGTTTATGTCCAGAAACTGTTGCTCTTTGTTTTCAAAATTTCTATCACAGCATTGAGAATCCACAGATCCACGAAGATATTTTAAATATGTTCCTTTAAAAATGCTCTTGAATTATATTTCTATTTTTCCGTTCACAACTGTGTTGTTTGATAAAACATTTAGCTGAAAAATGTACTTTAATCTGTTTGGTGACAAAGCCTGAAAGTTAGATCAGTTCAAATCTACTTTCCCTTCTCTTGCTGTTCTTGTAATCTAAGAGGCATATGGAGCTACTTTGGAGACATAAATATTTGAAACCCAAATTAAACATCCAAAACTATATCCAAATATATCCAAAACTTTTTGCAATTCTAAAATAAACGTAATTATTTTCAGCTTCAAATGTTCTGTTTTTTAGTTTTCAAAACTCAAAATTTCAATTTTAAAACTTTTTTTTCAGTTTCAAATCTTTTTTTTTTTTTGTTTTCGAATCTAAAAATGTCAGTTTTTAGATTTTTGGCCCTGTTGTGGCGCGTTGGGGTACAGCTAACATGAAGGACCAATCAAAATCGTTGAGGGTGATAACTTCAGTCCCGGTGCGTTCACTGACTCTGAGAACTGTGATAATTATGCTCAGAAAAGGCTGTTTAATCTCTACTATCATAGTCTGAAGTTCTCCTCCAAGACGGGTGTAAAAAGCTGAGTTTTATCCCGTACAAACCATGCGTCCAAAACGCTGATCTAACCCGTTCAAAGCGCCATCTTGTTGTGTTAAAAACTGAAATTTTCAGATCCAAAAACAAAAATAAAGAGTTGAAATTGAAAAAAAAGTTTTTAAATTGAAAGTTTGAGTTTTGAAACCTAAAAAACAGATTATATGAAGCTGAAAATAATTCAGTTTATTTTAGAATAGCAACAAGTTTAGGACATTTTTTTTTTTGGCCAAACATCAATATTTTTTTCCAAAACCTTTTATTTGGGCTTCAAATGTTTATGGCCCCGATTTGGCTCAACAGAGGCACATCTTCCTGGGGAGTTCAAGTCTTTTTAATGGCGTCTAAGAGCAACTAAGAAAAAAGCAAAGAAGTGTGTGGGGGCAAGTTAGAATGGGTGGAGGACGGTTTGGAGGAAATAGAGATGAAGGTGTCGAGGTTTTCTTTGGGAGTGACGATAGAATCAGGAATAGAAAGATTCAGGATTGGGATCGTGTTTTGAAAATAAACACAGGGAAGCAGACTGAGAAAGTTTGGACACCTTTAGAGAAGGAGATGCAAAGTTTAGAGCTAAAAATATGACCAATTGGACATCACTGAGTTCAGATCAGCAACTGTTCACAAAATGAAGACTTATCTGCTTCTGCTTTACAGGTAAAGAGCCGCCTGGTTTCATAGACCTGGAGATGCTTCCGCCTGAACTGGGCATCACCATTCTGTCATACCTCAATGCTACTGATCTGTGTCTGGCTGGCTGTGTCTGGCAGGACCTGGGGAACGACGAGTATCTGTGGCAGGGGTACGTCTGCACAGAGTTCACTTCATTTCTCTTCATCATCGTAGGAAACAAAGTATTCTGCTATGATTTTCCAAATATCCGTAAGTTTGTCACGCTAAAGTACGTTTATGTAAACCCACTATCGTTACCTTGATCTGATTTAAAACTACATCGCTTAGCCCACATTTATTGCACAAACTCCAAATAAATTAGGCTCAATGAAGTTAATATGAGGAAGGCAAACATCAATAAATAGATTTTTCTCATTTTACAAATATTATATTGACCCCTCTCTCATTAAAAAGACATTTTATTCAATTGAAAAAGTAAATCTGTTAACTGATTAAAACTTTTGTTAAATACTGATGTTCTTAATATTTCTTACTTGACTGTTTAGAGTGGCTGCACAAGCTGAAGCAACAAAACAAAACACAGAGAAGGCTGAACTGCACACGTGTTCTGTCTTTAGATTCAGAAACTCACAGACGGATGAGCTTCACAGCCTCCGTAACTGGAAACTCGCTGTCATGGCAACAAAAGTGATTGACAGGCTACACAAATAATCAAGAAACGTGAATGTCATCCATAAAAGACAAAAAGACACTAATGGAAGTTAAAGTTCCACTTCCCATCATCCATCTGCTTCCACGCTCTCCCACTAGCTTATACTCCCTCACACCCTCATGTTACATGTAACAAATACAATCTTTTTCAAATGACAAAATTTTATCTGCTCTTGATGTACAACCATTTGAATAAATACTTATGGAAAAAATACAATTTTAAGCTTAATTATATGTATATTTATGTCCTCCATCATCAGTAAAATACTACAAGAACATGCTCCAAACACCAAAAACACCATTTACATCAGTAATCTGCTATAAAATGTTTCTTATCTTTATATATTTACCTCTTTCAAATACACTTCTTTTTAACTATTTAGCCTATCTTCTACTTTTCTCTAATTCTACTAATTCTTTACAATTGTGTGTTTACCCATCAGGCTGTGCAAGTCCACATGGGGACACTGCTCAATCTACAACAAAAGACTGCCTGCAGGTTTTTCCTATCGCAGACTTTACCTGCAACTAGATGAAGGCAGCCTGACCTTCAATGCAAATGCCCAGGAGGTAAGACGCTCAGACATCCCAGTGTTGGCATCTCCAGAGACCCTCAGACCCTCTAAGAGTGTCCTCTGTGAGGAGCCTGCTCACAAATGACTGACTTTGTGACAAATGTTTCTGTGGCAAACCAACATCAGCATTTGATTGTGTGTTTGTGCTGCTGGACTGACTTAATGTCCTCTACCTCTTTTCCTTGTGTGTGTTCAGGGTATCAGTTATTTCATGTCTAAAGGTATTCTAGTGGATCATCCAAAAGAGCTGGCAAAATTCATTTTTTACACCCGGAGGCTCAACTGGAAGATGCTGAGGATTTATCTGGATGAGAGGTCAGCATAAACACACACATGCACATGCACACAGACTCACACGTATCCTTCTCTTACCTGAAAATGGGAATTCCTTTTTTTTCTGTTCATTTATTTTGTATGTAAGTTTTGAGCTCTTCCTTTTTTTCATCATTTTTAGCAAATTAAAACAGAGAAAAGCATTTATGACTTGCATTTTCTTATGTATTTGTATTTCTTGACTCGCAGAAACATAAATGTGTGTTTGTACAGAGTATTTCTAAACCTAAATATCTCTCAACCACTTCATACTACTGAGTTAGATCTTTTGGTATCTACAGAGGACAGATGAGGCTTATCTGAGATGCCAAATGTGTTGGGAATTGACCGGAGAACATTTTTACTCTCTGGTAGTTAGGAGGTTAATGCATTTCCTACAGCTATTATAATGTCTTAACAGCCTGAATAGTAAACAATTTAAAGACTATGAAAATAATACAGTTACACATTTACATTTTCATAACCTAAACCTCATGTGTCAAAGTCAAGGCCCGGGGGCCGGATGTGGCCCTCTGGGTAATTCTGTCCAACCTTCCAGATAATGGAGAGTAAAATATTACAAGTAGATGTGTGAACATTAATGCACGCGATTAATCAAAAATAATTTTAGAATTTTTATTTAGTACTTTATTCTTGCTATTTTTGTGGTTTAGATCATTTTTTCACAAAAAGCTCATTATTTGATCGGTGGTGCCATATTGTACAAATACATGTTCCCTGGTGAAACATTGTGATTAATCGTGATTAATCCCAACACAAAAGTTAATTAATCAGATCTTTTTGTAATTGGTTGACAGCAGTAATTTAAAATAAATGTTCTAAATGCAGAGTTTCGTGTGTGATTTCATATTGTGATCATTCGCAGATAATAAGAGGTCGGTAAATACTGAGACTAAAACATAATTATAGCGATTAATTTTTTCCAGGTTTGCGATTAATTAGTTAATTTTTTTAATCGATTACCAGCCCTAATTTAAAGTTATTTAAGATTTAATTTATTCTGTAATAATTTTCCTGCCTTTTTTAATTTTTCATAGTTATGTTGAAAGTTAAAAATGTAGTTTTAGTGTGTTCAATAAATGTTTATCTTGTTTGGCATAATTTATGTTTTGGATTTTGGCCCCCTGTGACACCTCTGACCTAAAGGAAAATACTCACTATGATGAAATAATATTAAAACAAAGTCTCTGTTGTCTCAGAGGCAAGGCCATTAGAAATGGTTTAAGATGTGTTTTAGTTTATAGAGGGAAAAGTACATACAATACCGTACTTTAATTATTGCTTCAATGTAGAGAAAATTAAAGATAATAAGAGTATGTAATGTCTGGAATTGCTTAAAGGATGGGTTTCACTTCAAACATGGAGTGGACATCAACTGGGATGTGATGTTTTCTTTCTATGAACCATACTCAGTGGTTTATTGAGCTTAATAGTAACTAAGAACAAGTTTTAGGAAAAAAACTGCTCTTTGTGTGGCAACACCTGATGAGTTTCAGTCTCGTTGGTAGGCGGGACGTCTTGGATGAATTGGTGACCCTACATAACTTCAGTAACCAGTTCCTCCCGAATGCTCTGCGAGACTTCTTCAGACACATTCACGCCCCTGAAGAGCGAGGAGAGTATCTGGAGACCCTCATCACAAAGTTCAGTCACAGGTTCTGCACCTGCAACCCGGCTCTTGTGCGCGACCTTGGCCTTAATCCTGGTAAGTGCTTCGGCAGGTTTGTGCCCTTCTAGTGTACATAGAATGAGAGTTTCTGCTGTTAGTAGTCCTGCTTTGTTTGGGCGACAGGCTGTTGAATAATGAAATTGTCCTTTGTAATACATAAAGTTTTATGTTTCTTGGAAATTTGCCTCTTAGCAAGAGTCTGAACAGAACAGAAGAAATTTGTTGGAGGCTGTGGTGCATAGTCAGGTGGTGATGTAAAGAGGGATCATTCATTCAAACAGTCTGTCTGCAACAGTTTGACTGACAGCAATTTAAAAGGAGAAATACTTAGAAATGCAAAAATGATTTCTTAGAACATTTGTTCTCTTTCATAAGCAAAATGCCTCACATACATGTTACAAACTCATAAAAGAGGATTTTCATCGGAGGCGGACTTTAACACTTCCTGTAAGGCTACATGTGACTACGGCTTTATGAACAGTCAGAGACATTTGTGTTTTATCGTACTAATTTTTTTATTTTGCCAAGCATTATTTCGGGTTGGTCTCATAGACTTAACAAGAAAAAGTCAAAGAAATGTGTCTATTTGAACAGTAGTTCCACCTACTTAGTAAGTTTTGTTGTATTAGACTTAGACATAATTTCAGTCCAATTGGAGTCTTTTTTATTTGTTGGTTACCATACAAAGATCACTGTTCCAGAAGCATACAAATCCCTTTCCCCTTTAACATTTTCTTTGTGAGAAACATATCATTTTGTCATCACACTGGTAATACCAAAAACTAGCCAATGACATGTTTGTTGTTTAGCTCAAGTTTAGACCGGATAGAATATTCTGCTCCGTGTTTAGCCCGGATTTTCCTCTCTCTCTGCAGATGCCGTGTATGTGCTGTGCTACAGTCTGATCCTGTTGTCCATCGACCTCACCAGCCCGCACGTGAAGAACAAGATGTCAAAGAGGGAGTTCATCAGGAACACGCGCAGAGCTGCACATAACGTCTCCGAGGACTTTGTAGGCCATCTTTACGATAACATTTACCTGATTGGTCACGTGGCTGCGTAGCTCCGCTTTCGACACCCCTGTAAAGCACTGAAGGATAGGCATTAATACCTGAGCTACATGGAAAGCAGAATGATTTTTTTTAGCAAATTTCATGTTCGACAACCTGTCCGTTTACCTCGGGTTGTAATAACTCCTAAACGTTGCCACTCCACTGTGAGAGAAAGTGCGAGAGAACGTGTGCTACTAAATACTAATAGTGATTTAAGCTTTTGATTAAAGGTGACGTTTTGACAAAGTAACTTTAAAAATAGGAAGTTTGGAGGAGGACAAGCTCTGATAATGCACTGACTCACGAGAACGGTGAGAGGAAGAATGAAGACGAGGAGGAGGAAGCACTGCCAGCGGTGCGCTGAAGAAGCCACAGCAGTCACAACATGATCCCAACATATTCTTTTTAACTTTTGCTTCCACAATGTTTCTTGAAGTACTTGATTTACCTTCAAATTTTGGTTTTAAACTTGAATTTTAGAAGTTTTAAAGACTCACTCCGATCATCTTTTGAGTTATTTTGAAAGAAGTATTATTTTAACCCTTTATCACTGGAGCTCTAGTATTTTTGTTCTTTGATTCACTTTAACTTTTCAACCGTTAACACAATCAACGTAATTCCAGTAGATTTTAAAGGAGAAAAGCGGCGTGAGTTCACGCCGCTTTTCTCCTTTAAAATCTACTGGAATTACGTTGATCGTGTTAATGGTTCAAAACTTACAGTATGTTAAAGACTTTTGCGTTTTGGTGTCACTGGTGACGTCTCAGGCGTTAAAGGGTTAATTATAATTCCATTTTTTTTTTAATTGTCGTTTTTTAGGACATAGTTTCTCTAGTTCATTAAAAATACACCTCTGAGATGAGGGTGGGACCGTTGGCGCAGAGCAACCCCGCCCCACTTCCCCTCCCTGTTGCTGAGGGTGCTTGTGACCCGCCCATCATATTTTTTACATCACAAATAGACTATTTTTAATCTTATCCTGATTTATGACAATTTAAATGAAGAAATACAATTGTCATCGGAGTGGGTCTTTAAATATGTTTTTTTTTTTCTATCGTAAAATTGAGGCTGTCTTTTCAAGTCTGCAGAAAGGGTTAACTTTCAAATACATTTCTAACACAGAAATCCTTAAAATTTTGGATTGGAAACAAATATTTTAGCAAAATTATAACTCGCTCTGTTCATAGAAGATGCCATAGGCGCCATACCCCGACTGCAGCAGGCACATTCCTTCTCCGTTAAAGGGTAACCAAACAGGGAACCAAACACACCTGAAATTTGAAAATCCAGTCAGAGAGGTGAGGCTTGGGGGCTGGACTTTTATCATAACTGATGTGGGACTTCTGAAATTACATTGTGTGACCAATCACAAAATTCAACTGTAAGACATCAATTCGACCTGTAGGGGGCACCACACTGACTGTTGTTTGACCATATTTTCAATAATTAAACAAGTTTATATTAATTTGTCAAAAAAAAAATTGGCAATGACCAACAGACAGCACTTTTAAAGCCCCATTTATAGAGTTCAACAGACAAAAAAAGTTAAATTAGGGTTTGGTTACCCTTTAACAACTTTTTTTCCCAAGTAAATAAAATGAACAAAAAAGCCTTAAAAGTCTTGACAACTTTTCTATTGTGATGGATCATCACATGAAGTTCTCACTCAGCAGACATGTAGATACTCAACTATATGAAAGTCCTGCATGTTTAGATGTTTCATTTCAAATATATTGTTTTATTGACAGCCAATCAAAAATTCATATCCAGTTTCTTATCTATAACAAATAATTTAGCAGAAATTAAATTAGAAATCATTTAAATTCAGGAGCTGTTGATAGAAATCCATATGCTAGAAAATGATCATAGTTCTGTTATTCCTACTTGATGTACCCACATTACTTCCTTCCATGGACTTTATTTTTGAAGTTATTCCTCCCATAATATTATTTATTATCACCAACACTATGTTCTATGCAGCTGGCATGGACTCTGAAGTTTTGTGCTCTTTAGAAATCCAGCTTGAAGTTCTATTTAACTGCTTATAATAACGTGGTGCAGGCATGGGGGAAATAAAGCTGCTTTTATTTTGAAATTATGGCATAAATGGGAGGGGCTATTTATAGAATGTTCCGCATTTGAAAACTCGGCTTGCACTGTTTTAAATCGATTTTTTTAAAGCAGTGGAGACTCGTGAAGACCACACTACAGTTAGAAGATGCAGATGTCAGCAAGATCATACCCGGAAAGCTTTTTAGCCCTTGTGCTATCCTATTGGGTCCAGATGACCCCAGCCTTACACTGACGCGTTATCCATCCCATGACAAATGTGGATGAAGGTGGACAGGATTTTATGTCTGCCACAGACACCAGTGAAAATCAAAAATCATTTAAAAAAAAGTCTTTTGGGGTCCAGATGACCCTACTCCCAACATCAACATACCTAGGATAGCACAAGGGTTACAGTCCAATTTACTTTAATAAAGTAATGGTTTATTCTGTTGGAATTAAGTTGATTCGTTTTGCAAAGATTTAGCAGAAAAGTTATGATCTATCTGCCTGTATTTGTCTGTGAAACACCATATCATCTACGCACTAATCAGTACACTATGACCACACGCTTTCTTGTTTTGGGGAAAAATTCAAAACACATCTGAGTGATTGGTAGCATAACGTCAACTGTAGAGACATCTCCCTGCTGTCTCAAGGATTTGAGTCTTTCCTAACCAGTTCATGCGTTCTGCTGCTGTCATGAACGGTCTGTAGAACCACGGCTAAAAGGGGGTGAACGTGACCTCTGTGCGAATGTGGGACAGACGTTTCCCACCTGAATGATGTAAAGAGATGTGCTGTGCTACCTGTTCTATCTGCCAGTGGTAAAACTATTAAAAAGTGCTCTGTGTACCTGCTGCTCAGTTTTAGGACCAGTGTGTACACTGACGGTAACCATAGCAGCAGACAGGATTATTGGCTTTTTATTTATGAAGCCGGTTTAATAAAGCAAAATGTATAACTGTTTCTGTGTTGTTTTTGGCAACAAAACAATGTTATGTTAAAACTGGTTACTCTTGCTTACAGTTTGATGTAAAGTCCCACTTTAATCATATTTGTAAAATCATTCCCAGTGGTCTTTTTATTATGATTGTGCTGTTATTAGACCAAAAAACCCAAGAAATTATCGTTTTCTAGGACATAGTTTCTGCAGAGTGGCAGTAGTTCATTAAAAACTCACCTCTGAGTTGTGGGTGGAGCTACTGGTGCAGAGTAAGCCTGTGCTAATTTCCCATCATCCCTTTGTTTACACTCTCTCCTGCTAACTTATAACCCCTCACAACCTCTACAAAACATGTTAAAGACACAATTTCCATCAAAGTTGGTCTTTAACTTTGTGTGATTCACCATTTGACACAAATTACTATCTCTCAACATTAAAAAAAACAAAGCAAGTGATGGATTTTATGTCAACAAAGACAACAATTTGTCATGGGAGTAAAAACTGCAATAGAGTGCAGGAGATGTTGAAGGC
This sequence comes from Oryzias melastigma, assembly GCF_002922805.2. Taxonomy (NCBI): domain Eukaryota; kingdom Metazoa; phylum Chordata; class Actinopteri; order Beloniformes; family Adrianichthyidae; genus Oryzias; species Oryzias melastigma. The sequence continues at coordinate 8,758,794 of NC_050512.1, read as the reverse complement.
AAGCACCACCAGGGGGCACTAGCTGATATGATATTTCAACACCACAAGTCACACTAATGCAGAGGGAGATAATTCCCACTTCATGAACTTGTAAATATGTTTCATGAAGTTAATTCTGGTCACGAAACACTTAATTAACTGAACAATTATTCTTTAGAATTCATTTTTTAAACATTTTTGATGCTTCAACGCGTATTTCATGTTGTTTTCATGTTTTCCATGTATTTGTATTTTATTTCACTATAGAAAAGCTTTCATCGAGTCCTGCCTGATTCTGTTTAGTTTCAAATCTCTCGTCTCCACTTCTACCCGTGCGGGTCAAGGAAAAGGGCAAAAGAAAATCAGATAAGAGGATTTTTTTTTATTTTCAGCAGTCCAGATTACTCAGTGTGTAAAAGTTTCTGACTTGATTCTCAGAAGTTTATTGATATTATATTAAGTACAGTCAATTTTAGCGTCTTACGATCTAGAATTCGCCTCACTACTGCTTGACATCCTGACCTACAATTAGTCTCCGGTGGATGACGGCGGCGATGATGATGGCGGGGCTGGTTTTCATTTGGTCCAGCTCAGACCGGGTCGGCCGGCTTGTCATAGTCTGGTGGCTTCCATTCCAGGGCGCCTCACTTAAGCTTGATGGAGATGATGGATGGCCCCGGGAGCCCAGAAACCTCTGCTCTCCATCAGCCGGAGCAGCCTCTGCGGCTGACAGCGCAGCGCATGCAAACACTATAGACTTCTTCTCTCTTAGCTTTACGTGTACTGCTTCTGTAACACTGCAGCTATATCTGTGGTTTAACTTTGTACGCAGATCTATGTCTGTTTCATTGTGACCTCTGATTTAACGATACTGGACAAACTGGAAAAGAGTGGAATACATGTTACATAAAGTATCCCCCCACTCACTATATAGTGCGTTTGCCTTTTTCTAGCTCTGTCCGAATCTAATTCAAGAATCGAGTGCACTTGAAATCTCCCAGAAGTGTTTGCAAAAACTAGTGTACATCAATGCTCTCTAGATTAGCGAAATATAGACCACAATGCATTGCGGTTGAACAATTTGTAATAATTTTTGAATAAACCATCCACATTTTCGCCATCAGAACACAGTGGAGTCATAAGTAAAAGTCGTGAAATGTTCGTATTGATTCAATTTTGACTTTGTGAAGTCGGTGACGTCATATTCGCGTTTAGAAAAACAAAAAAAAGTAGTGAGCATCATGTCTGAGTTACCTTTAAAATCCAGGGCATTATATAGTCCCGCACTATGTACTGTAGTTTTCTTAGTAGTCAGGGGTTAGGGGGGGAATTCAGACATGTCTTTCGTATATCGGAATAGAGCTGTGAAAGAAAAAGTCTGGAGCAAGATTCACCAGATTTGTACCACTTTGACAATATTAACCAAGTCTCTTCCAACTCATGGACTAGTATCAGGTCAGTGTGAACACCTTCTAGAAGCACGTTCAGCAGTGTGTTTGATCAACAGATTTTAAAAAGCACCTTAAACTTTTTTTCTCAGCTGATTTATGTTAATTTCATAGGCACGTCACTGCTGTACAGTGTTACACATCAATACAAGGTTGCTTTTCTCTGCTCCAGAATCAGCTGGAATTGATTGTGTCAATACTTGAAGAGTCACGAAGCTCTAAAGGGACAAGCCAGGAGTCTGCAGCCTGCAGCTCTGGAGCTACATGCAGCCCTTTTATTAGAGAAAAAAAAGTTTCTGAATGTTAAAAAGTAGCAACAAAGTAGTAAAGAGGGAAAAAATAAACAAACTCAAACAGTTGAAGGACGTATCACAAGTCAAACGACAAAAAAAAATCAATGGACGTCAATTAGCACAACCAGTATTAAGGGGCATTGGATTGTTAAGCAAATTTTCTATTTTTGCAGAAATTAAGGAATTGTAAGTGTGTTCGAAAAATATGGCAGGGGTCAATTAATAAGTTTGGATTGCATTTTGGTTTGTTAGATTTACATTTCTGGCAGAGATGCACCAACAACAGTAAAATTAACCATTTTTATTCAACCACTGCTGACATTACACTAACTACTAATAGATTTGCTACATTGAGATGATCATCTGTGACAAGATGTCTTTTATTTTGAAAGGAATTTCTGTCAAAAGTTATAAAAAATCCCATTTTCTTTTAATGTTTGTGATCTATTCATTCAAGATAAACAATAGTTGGTCTACGTTTATCATATTTGTAACAAAAGCATAAATAAATCAGTGTTTTTTTAAAGGGTGAAGGAAGACTTTGGCTCTTTCTGGGTCATAATCAGGGAGTAATCAACATTTCAGATTTGAAAGTTGGACACCCCTGGGTTCAGCATTTATGCTGTATTTGTTGCCTTTTCCTTGTTTTCTTGATCAATTCTTGGCTCTAAATTTGAATAGTGAAGAACCTGTTTTTTAAACAAGCCAACACAAACTATAACTTTGTAGTCTCAATACGTTGTTGTATTGTTTTTGTCTTTCAGTGTGTCGTATTTGAATTCATTCATTTTAATTGCAGTCAATCCCACATTGAATTTATCTCTGGAAAACATGTAAATTATACTATAAAAAAACGACTGATGTACAAATCTCACTTTTTCTATTTTATCATTTGTCTACAATACTTTGTGTTACAATAAAGACATTTTTAAGTGCCTATCTATTACATTCTGTTCAAGAATCAGCAACCACAACACAAGAAAGAAACCTGAATATAATCATTGCAAGCTTTTTAAACATTTTTTTTTCTATTCTTCCACCTGTTTCGCTCCAGAACAAAAACTTTAATTCTCCAAAAGTTTCCCCTTCGTACCGATGCTGCATTGGATCTCGTGCAAAGGGGACCGTAAGAATCCAGCTGCTGCTTCAAAATGAGAAACACAGCTGCACACACACACAGCGGCTGTGTACGCCGCTGATGGGGAATCAATAAAACTCCTAATGAAAAACAGAGGATTATGAGAGAGGATGATAAAGGAAATATTAATCCACATCCTGCTGAGATCTGGGAACGACTGGAACGCGTCCATCTTTTGAACAGCAAAATTTATGCTTCCATTAAAACGCTCTATTAGGTAGAGGAATGATATAATAGTCTGCATATAGTTGAGGCGAGTCATGCTGAATTAAAAATCCCAACATCGACTCTGAATCCGGACAGCAGCAGCACAGAATTCACTGTGAAGATCCTCCACTTCCAGAGAAATCCGGAGGATTTTCAGACAAAAACCCAAATGTTTTAGCAAAACCTTTATGCTAAATAAAGCTATGATAAGATATTATCATAAACCTGTGCCTCACAAAAGGATTCCAATGTTTTTTTTTATTGTTTAAGTGTTCAGCCCTTTAAAACAGAATCAAGCATAAAGAAGCAACTTCTGAACTTAAACATTTCTTTGCTAAATAATGACAAATATAGTAAAAAATATTAAAACAGCTAAAAAAATAACTAAAACCATCGCAATACTTTCAAAGAATAAATATTTATAATTTAAGATCCAGTCAAGCAACTATGATTTGTACTTTTAGAGGTTAGATAAGTCGTCTGCAAGCAGGCAGCACTATTATTGGTCACTCTTTGGCGTTGGAGAAAAATCCAAACAATCTGAAGAAATAATGTGTTTGTTGGTTAACTTTTGTCATACAACTGAGAAAATCTTACATTAGTTAGATGTAACTGTTTATTTTTTTTTGTTTGTTTGTTTAAACCAATGAAGACGCATTCAGAGCTCTACCTTTCCTCCCAACATGTCAAATAACTCAGCAAAATGACCATAAAATGCTTACTCTGGAGTGTTTTATAGTTAGATTTAGTTAGAAGTTCATATTCTCATTTTATGTCTAGTTGTTGTTCAGTTCAGAGTCAACGTTTTAAAAGTGTTACTGCAGGTGAATCTGCTGCAGCAGGAGAATCGAAAATGATTCAGAATGTATTTTATTTAAAAGTAACTTGAATGTGCTGCGGTCAGTAGTAATATAATAGAAATATAACACTTTTATGATTTATTGGTTACATGCTATAAAAAATGACTTACTGGCCACAGATATATGAAAGTGTATTTTTCTAAACATTAAAGTGGATTTTTGCGACCAAAAGGTTCTTTTAGTATTAATTTTTGCAGACTTCTGAGTTAGATTTCTATCAGATGATAATGGACATAAAATTTCCTTTAATTGAATTAATGTAAAATAATAACAATACAGTGTGAATTGATGAAAAAGTAGATATAAATTTACTTTGCATGAGCAATTACTACACCCAAAGTACCAATTTTGGATGGTTGTAAAAGCGTTTCCAAAGGCCATGGCTCGTGTTACATGGAGTCACAGTGGTTGACCGGCACGAGGAAAGGCTAATAACCCAGCAGCCCCCACCACCAAAACACATCTCCGCATCTGGATGTGAATTCAGATTGATGGTTTTTGACCTAAATTTAAATATAGAGTTGTAATTTATTAATATTTACAAGTCAAAATGAAAAAGAATAAGGAGATCTGATTGGCTAACACATATTTTTCTGTAGCTCCAAACAAAAAGTTGACATTTGAACTGCTTTCTGTGTCATTTCAGGCCTTTAAAGAACCCCCCCCCCCTGTCCAGAAACACCAGGATTTCTGCCGGTTCGCTTTCTGTGTCTGAGCGTGCCGCTCGCACTAACTGTGGCACCAAAACTCAGTTACGGAAAAAAAGCAACAAATTTAAAACATGCTTATGGATATTATAACTTATTTATACATGCTCCAGAAATGTTGACTATGTATTTCCCCTGCTGTGATGCTGATGAAAATTTGTGACACATTACAGAAAAAAATGACCTCCCCAAAAAAAGATTTCTTTCTTCTACAGCACACCAACTTAAATCTAAAAGTGACTTTACTACATTAACTTGTATTTGTCCTGGTTTGTTTAAACCTTTGTAACAATCACCCTAAAAAAAAAAAATAATAATAATAAAAAAAAAAAAGTTTTCATTTTATTTTTTGTTCTAATATTTACGACTGAAATTGGTTAATCTTCTATAAGTTTATTAAAAAGTTGCATAATTCATTTTTTGGGATTATTTTATTTTAGTTTGTGAGTCACTTGTGTATAAAATCTTAGAGGATAATGACAAAAAAAATCCAAATTCATTATAAATTTGAATTTCTAAATCACTGCATTTAACTTGTAAAATAAAATTCAATGTATTAATTCATAAATGACTGAATTCATGTTGACACAACTGCATGATGTCTAAATGTCCATTTGTTTATTGTGCTTTCTCCTCGCTGATTCCGTTTCTTGTTGTCTTCCTTCATGTGACTTTAAACCTGATTTGAACATTTTGAATCCTGCCAAACTTCAGAGACGAAGCTCAACTGTTCTCCGTTCTCTCCAGCAGTTACGTGACATCACAGGTGTGCATCCACTTCTCAAAAAGTCCTCAGCGACAGCCTCAAACCGATTGTTTTCATCTTCTGTTATCGTTCATTTATACTTTTTGACAAAGTACCTGCAGTCACTCATGTGTCTGGCTTTCTTTTTTTTTTTTTTTTCCAAGTCGTGTAAAATTTCAGTGAACAAATTGGATCAAAATAAAGAAATGATAACAAGTGAATGGATGAGAGATGAAAACAGTGAGTTAAACCCCAGAAGGATCAACCATCAGCTGTTTGTGAACTGATAATCAGCAGGTATGCAAACCCAATTAAAGCAGAACGGTTTCTGCTCTGGATCATTCTGGTGAGTTCCAGCATGATTACAAAACATGTAATCATGCTGGAAAAAGGAAAAAGCTTATTTATTGACTTAAGAACATTTTAAATTGGTAAATAAAAAAAGTCAGATAAAGTGATGCTCAGATATGCAAAAACATCTCATGTCAGAAAACAATATGACAGGATAGCAGCAAACTTTTCTTATTTTGGATCATAACAGAGAATATTTACCCTGATGCAATGAAAAAAGTGAAACGTTGGATCGACTAACAAAATTTCTGTAATTAGTTAATAACAAATTAAATGTTTTAGTTGAGCTAACTATTAACTCAAATTATTTATTTGATACAAACTAATAATTTTAAATGAAAAAAATTACAGAACTTTTGTTAACTGATCCAAGGTTTCACTTTTTCTTCATTGTAGTTCAATTAAAGACCTAAATATAATCCTAAAGTAAGATTTTTCAAGAACTTTTACTGTTTTTGAATAATTAAAAAATGGGATCCAACCAACAACAATTTTTATTTGGATTTATTGCATTACTTTACTGCAAAAAGAAGTAGCCTAAAGGAAAAGAAAACTCATTTTAAGAATAACATCACTTGAAAGTAGTAAATGTATCTGTCCTTTAATAAAGTATTTTTTACTTAACTAAGAATCTTAAAATAACCTGTAGAAATGGAAAAATTGAATCTATTAAATAGTTATTTATTTTTTCACATTTAAAAATATTAGTTCTTATCAAGTTACATTTTTAATTTGAGTAAACCAACTCAAAATTTTATACTGTTTAAAACTAATCCTTTTAAATGTTACAAATTACAGATGTTTTGCTAATTTATCCATCATTTCACTTTTTACAGTTTAGGATGTTAAAATGTAGAAACAAGGAATCCCACACAATCATTAAAACAAGGGAAATACAATTACTTTAACGGAATGTTTTACAGCTCAATTGTAGTGTTTTTGTTGCAAATTCTATATTAAATATTTGTATATTTTTTTGTTTTAATTACCCTAATTGTAGTTTTGTTTGATTACGGTGACAGAAACTACTATAATAAAAGGAAATGATTTATTTTAGAACCAAATGAGACTACTATATTTGGACAAGTTGTCCCTTCTTAATAAATCTTCATAAAATCTAAAACTAGCTCTTAGTCTCAGAGCATAAATGTTCATTTTTGCTTACAAAATAATGACAATGACGTTATTGAACTTAAAATTAACATCCTAAAATAGAACCAATAATTACAGTTTAATTTGAGGTTTTTTTTTTTATTCTTAAATCAAGTTTTTTATAGTCAATACTATAGAGCAAATGGATTTTAGCCTTTTAACAGCAGAGCCCCAGTGTTTATGTTATTTGCTGGAATTACGTTGATCGTGTTAACGTCTGAAAAGTTACAGTATGTTAAAGATTTTGTGTTTAAGCGTCACCGGTGACGCCTCAGATGTTATCTCAATTTATTAATAAACTCCTTATTTCTTGATCTTAGCTCCTAATGAGATAAAAATATTCTATACTGTGTGGATTTTGAGAAAAGCTTGGAAAGATGTAGAGCAAAGATCTTAAATGTCTAAAAACAAAGTTTTAAAACTTTGCAAGAATCAAATAGTTTGTAGTGTTGAGATGACTAAAGCTATTTGTCCTTAAGATAATTATTATTTGATAAAGAACTGCATGTTTTTGATCTAATTTATTCTATCATATGAAACACTATATTGTTGCTCTGGTTGTTTATGACATATTTGTTGTGTTTTGATATTAAAAAGAGAAGAATAGGGTGTCCATTTCTGACTTGACAATAAAAAAAAAGCTCCCATGGAGTTCATTCAGCACTAAAAAGATTAAATTCATGTTAAGAAGCAAAGGCCATCATTTTCCCCTCCTTTCTCCTCCTAGCCCTCGTTGAAGACTAGAGTCTGTTTCTGTTCCAGCGCTTGTCAGACGTTGTCCAACACCCGGCAGCAGCTGGCAGAGCCTCACGGTGCAAGAGAGATGCTTTCAAAGAGGATTTAGTAGCTCAGAAGGAAAAGAGGACACAACCGCTGTTATGTCAGCTTTTCTGTCTGTCTCCATGTTTCTATCTGCTGCTAGATTTACTGCTGGGAGAGTAGCTTCAAGACAAGAGAGAGCTGTTCGCCTCAGTGTTCAGAGCAGACAGGAAGCAAGGAGAAAATTGAAGGAGGTGAGTCGGCAACGTGTTGTGGATAAGAAAGACTGAGACCTAGAATACCACATAAGAGGCCTTGAATGTTTGAGCAAAGTCCAGAAAAGTAGTATTTTGAAAAAATAAAATATATTGCTTTCATTTGTACAAAATCCTTGTTTTTTTCCGTCCAGAAGCTTAACAAACAGATTAATGCTGATAGCTTTGTATTTTGGACAGATTTTATTTCTACAATTAGGGTTTTGACATAGACTCCAAAGGAAAACTGGGTTTAATTCAATTCAATTTAATTTATATAGCCCAATATCACAAAACAATTGTCTCATTGGGCTTCATCCCAGTAATTGTATAAAAGCAGAAACCCGGTCCTAAAATATACAAAATAGCTGGTTGCTAAACTAAACTAAACAAGTTAACCCAGCTCTTAGACTCTCCTTCTTTGTAAGGAAAATCTCCTAAAAAAACTGATTCTAGGAAAAAAGAAGAAGCCTCAAAGATGTCAACATGATTCTCCCAGGACGGACAGACGACGTACCAGGACTGTTAAATAAGAATTACCTTATCTAAATCTAAACCTACATATTTGAACAGTGTTTTGGACGAGTGGTTTGTACGTGATAAAACTGGTTTTTACACCCGTCTTCTTCAGACTATGATAGTATGGACTAAACAGCCATTTTCTGAGTGTAATTATCACAGTTCTAGGAGGCAGTGAATGCACCGGGACTGAAGTTAGCACCCTCGTCAATTTTGATTGGTCCTTTGTGTTAGCTCCGATTTGTAAGTACTGTAGAGGAGAATTTGTCCGATAGTTAAACCTGAGGTACAAGAACAACAGTGCGGCTTCCATCCTGGTCGTGGAACGGTGGACCAGCTCTACACCCTCTTCAGGGTGCTGGAGGGTTCGTGGGAGTTCGCTCATCCAGTCCATATGTGTTTCATGGATTTGGAGTAGGTGTTCGACTGTGTTCCCCGTGGTGTCCTGTGGAGGGTGTTCTGAGAGTATGGGGTCCAGGGAACCATACTGGGGCTGTCCGGTCTCTGGAAGACCAGAGCAAGAGCTTGGTTTGCATAGCTGGCAATAAGTTAGACCTTTCCCAGCAGGGCTGCCCTTTATCACCAGTTCTGGTCATAGTCTTTATGGACAGAATATTTAGGTGCAGCCAGGAGGTGGAGGGAGTCTGGTTTGGGGACCACAGGATTTCATCTCTGCTCTTTGCAGATGATGTTGTCCTGTTGGATGCATTGAAGCAGGTCAGGACCTTCAGCAGGCATTGGAGTGGTTTGCGTCCGAGTATGAAGCAGCTGGGAAAACATCTTTCTCCAGGTCTTAACCGGAGAAAGGTAGTTTGTCCTCTCTTGGTGGGTAGAGTGCTCCTGCCCCAGGTGGAGGAGTTTAAGTATCTTGGGGTTTAGTTCACAAGTGAGGGAAGATCGGAGTGTGAGATCGACAGGTGGATTGGAGCAGCGTTCCCAGTTATGTGGCCGTTGTACTGGTCCGTTGAAGTGAAAAGAAAGCTGAGCCAGAAAGCAAAGCCCTCAATTTACTGGTCGATCTATGTTCCAAAACTCCACTATGGTCATGAGCGAAAGAACGAGATCCCGACTACAAGCAGCTGAAATAAGATTAGAGATAGCGTAAGAAGCTGGATCACCTGGAGAGAGCCACTACTCCTCCACATCGAGAGGAGCCAGGGGGAGGGAAGTTTTGGGCATCTTTTCACAGACTGCTGCCCCCACAAGAAGAAGATGGACGGATGGATGGAACACTGTTTTACCACACGGAGGGCCTGTACCAATAAAAAAAAGTGTGAATCATGTGACACATTTGTAATGTTGCACATTGTTCCATAAAAGGACCAATAAAAAGTGAAAAATGTGTTGGCAGCAATTCAGTACATTTAGGCATGTAGACATGTTCAAGACAATCTGCTGCAGTTCAAAGGGAGCTTTAGAATGAGGAAGAGAGGTGATTGACTTTGAACATGGCATGGTTGTTAGTGTCAGACGGGCTGGTCTGAGTATTTCACAAGCTGCTGATCTACTGGGATTTTCACCCACAACCATCTATAGGGGTTTACAGAGAATGGTCAGAAAAAGAGAAAATATCCAGTGAGCAGCAGTTCTGTGGCTGGAAATACCTTGTTGATGCCGACAAATCTGCAGTAACTCTGTGATGCTATCATGTCAATATGGACCAAACTCTGAGGAATGTTTCCAGTACCTTGTTGAACCTATGAGACCAAGGATTAAGGCAGTTTGAAGACAAAAAGGGGTCCAACAAAGTACTAGCAAGGTGTACTACAGTTATATAGTGGCATGTGAGTGTACTTCCTCCATAGTTAAGATGGAATACTCAACTATTTTTGGTTGAGATTATCTGCTGCATTTTGAATGGATTTTTTTTTCTGGCCTTTGGTCACATCTGCACTATGGATACTCCTTGGTGGTCTGATCTCTCTGGGCTCACCCAATCTTTAACAATGTTTTCACGTTTGGACTGTTGCTTTTCTACCTCTAAAAGCTCTCGTTGTCTTTTTGCCTTGAATCAGTAGTTGTATCATTGTTCAATTGCAGGTTTCAAAGGTCGTAAAAAGTTACATAGCCTCTGATGGTACAAGAGAACTGGACTGAGTGAGTGTGACATAACCGATAGAAAACTGCTTACTTTGGGTTCCAACCAAATGAAATCAACTCAGTACGCCTTAGTGGTTTTTTTTTGTTTTGTTTTGTTTTTTTTTGCGATAAGGACGCCACCATATTGGAACCAGCCATTGTCAGTAAGCAGTGATTGGTCCGAGTCAGTCTGAGTAAACGTTTCTATTCTATTCTATTCAAAAATGGTTATTCTGAAAAATACAATGACTGAGTAACAGCTGTTTATTTCTCTATAGAAGTCTATGGGATTTTTGCTTCTTGGAACCAGCAGGTACTTCCTGTTTGGGGTCATTCAGTCCAGTTCTCATTTACAACCAATGGTGTCCATCCAAAAAATTGTGATGACTTTCCATTAGACTGAAAAACATCAATATGCCTGCTTATTGGGAAATTGTGCATCTTTTGTCTAGTCTTTGAGTTTGATGATGCCGCTTCTAGAGTTATCAAATTCGAAAGAAAAAATAAAACAAAAAAAAGAAAGATCTTTAACTTAAACCAAACATGTTTGTGTGTTTTGTTATAGTGCTAAGAAACAAAAGACATGTAGTCAAATATGTAAAATAATCACCTCAAGAAATGCGTCTGTCTTCATTTATTCCTCAAAGTTATTTATGTTTCAATTTTTTTCAGTTTTCAATAAATGGGCTACAACTATTCATTAATTTGGTAAAATTACATTTTTACTCCAAATGCCATAGAGAGGACCGGGTCATTGCTTCCCTGCTTGACACTCAGCAGCATCACTGGTTGGATTGAGGGTTTAAATTCCCACATGGCTCCTGACTGTGACTGCAGCTCTCTGCTCCCTGAGGGGAAGAGTAAAATACTCTCATTTACCACACTCAGATGTGTGGTAGCAGCATGTGGGACTTCAACCTCAGATACTGCACCAACAGAGTGCCATATTTTGAAGCCAGTGCAGATTAATGCTTGGAAATTGTCCCTCTAAAAATGTGTTAAAAAAAGAACTTTGCGTGACTTCTTGACGTGTGTTTGTTTTTTCTGGGGAGGTATCTACCCACAGGCCAAAATGGTCAAATGAGTGGGTTCATTGAAAAAAAGAGTTCACTTTGTCAACAGTGGTGCATATTTGTGTGTGTATGTGTGTGTGTGGTTGCTTGTGATGACCTGCTCTGGCATTACCGCTTCTTATTTGTAAACTACAAATATCAGAATAAAAAAAAAAATAAAAAAATGTTGGTTAACAGAACAAGATACCTGTGTCTTCTACATGTCTTTTTAAAATTAATAGCGCATACATCATTTAAAATAAACAAAATACAATATTTTTTTAACCCTTTAACACACGCTCCGGTGTTTATGTTCTTTGATTTAAAGTAACTTTTCAACCGTTTACGCAATTTACATAATTCCAGCAAATTCTGAAGGAGAAAAGCGGCTTGCATCGCTTTTATTAAGCAATAATAAAGTGGCCGACCAATCCTTTTCCCTGCTGAGACAGGCTTGTTAGCTTCGGGGTTGTTCTACCCTTTTTTTGACAATGTCCAGTTTTTCCGGAAAAGTCCATCTCGAGAATGGCTTACGCAATAAATCTGCAACTAAAACAACTTTTCCACCTTCTTCTATTGTTAACTGCAAAACAGTGAGTGATTCAAACAAAACTCAAGAGCAGTTACTGAAGAACAGAAGAAGCTAGCTTTTGGTAGCGCAAACTTTGACCATCCAATCCGAGGCGATTATGTCAACATCGCCCCTCATGAAGGTGCAAAGACTCAAATTCTGATTGGTTGAATCAGTGTAAATGTGCTTAATCCATATATAGCTATAGGTAATCAGCAGTGTTTTGTTTATGGAAAGCCACAGCAAAGACCAGAAGTGAGGATGGAATCTATATGAACGTAAGGCAGACTTCTATGAACCTAGCAACAAATGAGGGCTAAAATCTGATTGGTTAGAAACTTTCATGTGGAAAAAAAACCAGAAACAGCCATGATAAAAGTGGACAGGACAGTTGGGAAGATCTAAAATATATTTCGGACAAATTGACATATATATAAAAAACATTTCTCTGTGATTTAGATACTTCTTTTCACATAATTTCAGGCTTTCACTGGAGGCTTTGCAGGCCCTGACGGTACGCCACTGGCTGGCTATCATAGCAAAGATTTTGTACCCTTATTATAGACTCACTCTGATGAAAATTGTTTTTTTTTTGTGTTTTTAACATGTACTTCTGGCATTTTTCTGATGATGGAGGACACATATATAAAAAATAAGCTTAAAACTGCATTTTTGAGTATTTCTTTATTCAAATCGTTGTGAATCAGAAGCAGACAAAAACATGCCGTATGAAAAATATTGTAGAATTTAGGTGGAAAATATGATGGGCGGGCCACAAACTTCCTGCTCTGCTCCATTCTGATGCACCCACTTGGAAACTAATAGATCCATGAACATATTTGATTTCCTCATCTGAGCTGGAATCTGGATCCCACAGCTGGATAGATCAAATATTGCTCCTCTGTATTAGGTTGAGGTGTGAGGGGCTGTAAGCTAGCAGGAGAGAAGTAAGCAGAGAACTCAGATATGGGTGACAGGTAGGGGGGCGGGGTTGCTCAAAGGCAAATTTTTGAGGAACTTATGCTGCTTTACAGAAACTATGTCCAAGAAAACAACAGTTTTAACAAAATGATGGCTAAAAATAAGATAATCATCATTACAAGAACACTGTTAAAGTAGATTAAAAGATGATCAAAGAGTATTTTTTAAGTGTTTAGATGAGCATCTCGGTCTTTACTGTTCAAACTAGAACCTAAACTCACCAGCAGCAGCTGCTTCCAGCTCCTTTCCAAACACAAAAGAGGGAGCAGTGTAAAATGAAAGCGGGTGAATAAAATAAAACCTGCATCAACACGGCTCATTTGTAATGGATTGTAAGCTTCCTCCTTCGTGGAGATGTGCACGCATGCGGAACCGTGCGCATGTGAGCCACTCTTTCTTTCATGCTTGTGTTTGGGGTCCTTCGTTTGGATCAGGCCTCAGCTCTGGACTGCTATTCATCATGTGAGCAGCCATCAGCCTCTGCTGATGAGTGTTCACACACAGGGTCAACCACTTAACCCACTTTAATCACAGGCTCTATTAACATCATCACAGCATTATGAGAAAATCAACACAGTTACATAAGCTCTCTGTCACTTGTGGATTTCAAATAACAACAACTAAAGAAGGTCTGATTAGGCGACCAGGCAGTGTCCATGAATGGATGATCTCCAGATTTTCTGATCACATCGATTGATTTATTTAAGAATATTTAGTTGACTGTTGAAAAAATTACAACTATGACTCTTTACTGTTAATTTACATGTGACAAAAAAATCAAAAAGTTTAAGAGCATATTTATAAAATGAGAATTGATCTGAAAATATGAAAATAAAACATGAAGTGATATTTAAAAAATATATATGTTGAACAGTTCAGAAGGATAAACATGATACATAAAAGCATTAATATACATTTTTGTGTGAACTCATCATATTTTAATTTGAAATTTCGCAGAAGAAATTTAGTAATTGCTTTGTTGACGCGTTTTGGTCTGATGAGGCGTTTTTTTTAGGTCTGCGTAAAGGGATCATTGCGCAGCAGTTTGGATCACTTCTTTAAGAATCTCGGTTTTAAGGAGGTCGTTTGATTAACAACACGGTTCATTCATGTGATTTTGTCTTTACGTTTGCGAACTTTGACATTAAAAAAGAAGCAGGGAGCAGCGCAGTAGACATGGAAGTGGTTCCTCTCCCCTCACCGGAGCGCGCTGCGTTTGGATCAACCATCACGTCCAGACCGAGACGCCTTCACTGCTGCAAACTTCAAATGATATCAAACGACATTTTTAGATCTTTAAGAAAATGAAAAACATAAAAATAATCTAAGCTTCAATTAAATCTTAATTTTAATTCTTTGCGTAACTGGAGTCGCTTTTATTTCCTCAATGAATGAATTCTTTATTCCTTCAAAATAAAATCTTTTCAGCTATAAATTACTTATTTTCTGTGACTTTTGATGTCTCAGCAAGGTTGAAATTGCTCAATTTCAAACTATGAAACGGACCCACATGCATCTTTTTGCGGCAATGAATAATTTCTCTGCGCTCTAACACGTCATAATCCTGACCTAACACACACAAACACTCCGGTGCTCCAGAACGCGGCTCTGGCGCGTTCCCAAAGCCTATTTAAATGCGCAAAGCGGCTATTTCTGTTCCTAAACCGAAGGTCCTGGCGCGTCCCTGCGACTGCTGCGCTCTTTTGTCGGAACAAGAGTCTTTAGGCACTGTGATGCAGCAGGGCCCGTGGATTTCTCTAAAATAGATGCTGCTGAAGGTTTGGATTTTACTCAAGCATCCTGCTGAACATTTGCTGCTTTCCATCAGAAAAGATCAAGGTGAAGATCAAGCTTTGGAAACACTGGAGCGTTTTTTTTTATCTTGTTTCAACAGGATCATCTGCAGAGATGAAGATGCGCAGAAACAGAGGGATTACTCTGCGCCTTTGGGACAAAACAGCTCAAATCTATATACTGCCTTTGGGTGCACGGCGGAGCAAAAACTTGCAGCCTGGAACAAACAGGACACTCAAAATAAAACAAATAAAAACGCACTCAGAAAATTGCAGGATTTCTTCCCCACTTTTAAATGTAAATATTCAGAGTAAATTATTATTTGGGTCCAGAACTCTAATTTTCGTGGTTTGGATTTCTATTTCAGGATTTAAAGTGTGTCTGTTTTCTATCTGACAGCTTAAATGCTTAAATGACAATTAAAAATCTGTTTATCTGCTGCCTAAAATCAATATTTTTGAAGATGATTTTATGGTTTTATTCTTTTATAAAGCACCATTGACAGTAAAACTAGATTTAAAGATACTTTTATAAATAGAATAAATCAGAAATTAAATATTAAATTCGTTTTAATCTCTCCGCTCATTATAGATCTTCTCGCTTTCAGGAGAAAAAATAAATAAATATTGGACACTAAAAACAACAATAATACACATTTTCTGCTGTATTTTGCACATGTTTACTTTTTATTTTATTTTTTTCTTTTGGTAATGTTTGCCAAAGCAAAATAAAATAAATAATTTAAGCTCCTCCAGCCATAAACTAAACTTTTTGAAAAAAAAGCGAATGAAACCAACCGTGACTCCAAGACTTTATGTACGCATTTTAGAACAGAATAGAATAGAATAGAATAGAATAGAATAGAATAGAATAGAATAGAATAGAATAGAATAGAATCTACTGCACGAAGCAGAAAGGAAATTCACTTAAATCCCCAATTTGGTTTTACGCATCAGTTTCTTATGCTCTTAATGAATTTTTCGGTTCCATTTTGGTTTTATATATAAAAAAGGAATAATTCTGATGCATTTCTAACATTGATTTGGTTCAGCTGCGACTGCATGGGACACTATTAAGTCATGTGAGTTCGGTGAGCCGCGCTTCCCGTGGCCGCGCATTTAGGGAACCCCTCCTGGCCTTGAGAGAGAAATGTTGTAAGGCAGTCTGACAGAAAACAGGCAGGCACACAGCTTCCTCTTAAGTAATGGATTCCTGATCGCGCGCATGGGTGCGTGTGGACGCGCACAAACGAACACCAAAGACTTGAAAACCTTAGGAGTTCCCTACATTTCCTCCAATGAAACTTTTACGTTAAAAGTCTCCTAAAAGTCTTGAATGCTTTGTGTTTTTACCTCCATATGAAAGTTATTCTCAACTTGGTGATGTAATTTTTCACATGAAACGACCACTTTATTCGATTGAAAATAATTCCCAGAAGATGAAATGGTAAAACGTGAAAACAAAGACAGACTGCAGTGCTCCTTCTGACCAGCAGGGGGCAAACAGCGCCGCCGCCGCATTAACCGGCCTCCTGTTCTCACAAGGTCGCTGAAGCTGAAATCCAGTGCAATGTTCATATGTACAATGTGATGAGATCATGTGAATTATTAGGATAGAAGAAAAAATGTCAAAATGATTCATTCAGTCCAGATTTGCTGTTGATTAATCAATTCATTCTGAAGTAAAGTTGTATTGTTTTCTGTCATTGTAAAAATGTAATCATATGGTTTGTGAATCTTATCAATTAAATATATAAATTATTTTGTAGAAATTTTAGGGCTTTTGACACTAAACGAGCCATCTGATTATTTTTTTTCAGGCCAAAAGATAGCCACACTTTATTGTTGGGAAAATACACTCTGATAAGAAAATATGTCAGTTAAACTGTTCATTTTTAAAAGTGCACATTTTAAA
This sequence comes from Oryzias melastigma, assembly GCF_002922805.2. Taxonomy (NCBI): domain Eukaryota; kingdom Metazoa; phylum Chordata; class Actinopteri; order Beloniformes; family Adrianichthyidae; genus Oryzias; species Oryzias melastigma. The sequence goes on along the minus strand of NC_050512.1, from coordinate 8,741,991 downwards.
TATTTACAATAATTCAATTGTGATAGAGTTATATATTTTTATTCTGTGTATAGTAAATGTAACTTCTTTTAATCTACATTTAAGTTCTTTTCAAAATAAAATACACTCTGCATTGTAAAAAGGGAAATTTGTGATCAAATAACAAACGTTTTGAGATTTTTTACACTTAACATTATTAGTTTTCATCAAATTAAAATTCTGACTCCATGGTTTACTTAACTTGAAATTTTAATTTGATAAAAAAAAATTTTTAATGTAACAACTTAGAGTTTTTGTTAATTGATCTAATATTTTACTTACTTTACAGAGCGTCTCAGATGAAATCCTTCTGCTGTAGCGGATTAACTTGAAATAATCAAGTAAGAAAGTAAGATATTTTCTTTCCTGATAACTTTGATGCTTATATTCTCCTTTTTAATATTGAACATTTGCTCAGTTATCTGAAATGTTTGAGTTCATGAGAATCTGTTGATTTTAGTGCAATCTGGTACAAAAAATAAAGTTATTTTACTAATATAAGATCACCTCCGTTTTATAATTCTAAACATAAATTACAAAACGTACGTGTATTTAAAACATTTCCCTATTTTTTTCAAATCCAAGGAGCCACAATAGATAAAACAGCAATATGTGAATGCAAACCCTCTGATATAAACTGAACGGAAAAAAATATGAACACTTATTGAAACAAGAATACTTTTTTGACTGAAAAACTTAATTCTATATTCAATTTATTTTGTGTTTACTGTTTTAAGATTATAAGACATACATTTACAGGTTAATAAATAGTTCCTTTACTAAATATTTTAATTAAATTTTTGTTTAATTAATTAAAAAAAATGTAAATATAGTTGGTCTATTCATTAATTACTGATTTGTACAAAAAATGTGAATATATGAATATGAACATCAAATACATTACTTCTTATTATTAAATGGAAATAAACAGTGAAATGAGATAAAACTGCACAAAAGCAATGACACTGTGATCATGTTTGTAATTATTAACACTGTCTAATAGCCATTCCTAAGATTAATATGAAGCAGATCAGAGCCTAAAGTTGGTTTGATTGTAGAAATGGCTTTAAGGAGAATATTTTTAGAGGAGAAACGGGTCATCTGATCAGAGATGCCGGGCCGTGTGTGCACAGAAAGAGAAGCACAGAGGCAACACGGGGCAAGATCATTTCAAGACTTCAAATCCAACAAATTCACTTGAAAATCAGCTCTAAAGCTGGTAAAAAGAAGACATGCTGCTGTAATCTGAAATATAGTGACTGGTGTTGTGATAAAAGAATTTTAATCCAGTGGAAAAAACAACAACTTTACAACTAAACCAGTTTGGCTTTCAAGTTATTTAATATCTATCAGTGTTGTTTCATTTTATTTAATTGACTTTAAGGTAAAACCTTTTTTTATTATTCATTGTAGATTTTTTTGGCATTAAGGTACTAACACCTTGAGGTACTGTTTTGGTTTTTTGTACATGTGGTAGAGTGTCAGCCCTGAGTCTGGAAAGCCGTAAGTTCAAATCCAGCTGGAGTCGTACCAAAGACTAAAAATGAGACCCAGTGCTGTCCTGCTTGGTTGGTTCCACCAAATGTGTCTGCATTTCCCTGCTCTCCTAGGAGATCAGGGAAATGCAGGGAACAAATGTCACAACCTCAATGTGGAACAACAACTAAGAGGACTTTAACCTTATTTTAAAATCATACACTGTAAAATGTCAATTAACAAAAATTCAGTGATGTGTTACACTTAAAATTATTCATTTTTACAAATTAAAATGATGGTTTAATCAACTCAAAAATGTAATTTGATAAAAATGAATATTTTTAAATTACAGAATTGTTGTTAACTGATCCAATGTTTCACTTTTTACAGTGTTATTCCAGTTTGTCATTGAGTTAATTAGCAATTGTATGCAGCCCCCACAAAAACGATAACCTTTGCAAAACAAAAAGGTGTGATGAAGATGTGTTTGTCAAAAAAAATAATAAATAATAATCGGGTAATGCCTCCAACCATTGAGGACCTGGCAAATTGTCTGGCGAGGGCGACACAGCTCACCCCACTCACCCATCTCATGGGCGGGGGACTCCACAACCTTCCATGTAGAACACTGAGGCTGCCGTCAGACCTCTGAACTCCTGCAAAAACCTCAGGTCCTCAAATGACCATCCTCCATTTGTCTACCTCTGTTTTTGCTTTTACATGTGATTTGGCACAAAATCTCTGCACAGCTGGATTAGCCTCACTGACCTGTAGTGGCCTATCTCCTTAGATGCTGTTCGTTGTAGCTGCATTATCATCATTTTGTTCAGCGGTTCATCTCTGATGCGGTGTATTAATGACAAACCAATAAATCTGAATCAAATCAGGTGATCTTTTGATCTATTGTTAAAGCATTCTTTGTGATCTTTTAATTAGGACTATGCTATTTTTTAGCCTAAATCAACAATCCTGTGTTTTCTAGGACAAAGTTTCTGCTTCTGATTCTCAGTTAATTAAATAAGAAAATAGCAGAAATACCATTTTAAGCTTAATGTTCTTTAAATATGCTCTTTAGAACATGTTAAAAACACCAAAAATGTAAAATCATGAAAAAAGGACCTGATCAGAGGAAGACAACACCAAAAGGACCAGACTCCCTTCAGCTAATGGCTCTGTCTGAAACCAGTGAGGAAAAGCATCCCTTCTAGAGGGATACATGAACGCTAACTCATAGTAAAAATGCTTATAAAGGTCATATTTTAAACTACGTTTGTTTTCAATTATCCCTAATCTAAACTACTGAAATTCAACTTAAATGTACAAATCAAGGGCTGCATGGTAGTGTACTGGTTAGTACTACTCTGTTAACATCCCACAATGGTTGCCATTTAAGCTTAGTTTAGACTAAGCAGTCCAGTCCGTTTTTGTCCGGTATTTTGAGCATTTCCATTGTAAAAGGGACACATGAAACACTTCCGATCCGTACCTCTTGAGGGCCTCCATCCATTGCAGGTCCATAGAAATACATAATGCAAAATGATTAAAATGCTGAAATGCACACAGAGCACAGGTACTGCCCAAGCAGTGGTGTAAACAGTACAGTGAACCAGTGGCACCAAAACCAAAACAACCACACCAAACAGCCACACCTGTATATGCAGCTAAAGGACAACCAAAAGGAGTCACTCAAGCAGCATAAACAAATCAGCCCAGCTCTCGTTAAGACACCACCTTCTGAGGCTGAAATCAGCAAAATAATCACAGCGCTGAACCCGGAAGCAGCAGATTCTCACACAGCCAGAGGGAAGCCACCTTTAAAAGTCCTGGTTCCACCTGTGTGAACTAACACACAGGTGGAACCAATTTACTAAGTGGTACCTCATCTGCCATATTTATTTACAACCTTTCTCTGGTTTATCTTCTGCTTTCCATTCTTATTAAATACTTGTTATTTCTGTGAATATTTAAAGTTTGGAAACTTTTGCCCATAATATTGCATATGCTTGTGCTCCTTTTGCTTTGTGTTACTTCTGATATCTCTTGTTTAACCTTTTAGCTCTTGTGCTGACATTCTTTCGACTACCCAAACTCTTTCAACGTTACGGCTATTAACAAAAACAATAAAAAATCAGCTTTGCACGGATATATAGGTTATGTATCTAAATAACCTGAATCTATGATTGCAGGATATAAATATTTGATAATAAGACCTGAACCGAATGTTGATAATTCGTAAAAAAAGATGGTATGGTCGAGCAGGGGTGGGATTATATAAGTTCGCTTCCTCCTATTCCCTTTCAGGTGATCTACTAGTTTTATTACTAACTGCTTGAAACAAACCATTTCATTCATTCATTCATATATCAGTTCATATCAGTGCAAAGTTGGTATGAAAAGTTACTTTTCTCCAAGTCAGAATTCATGTTGATCATATGTCAAAGATAGTGTGTTATTTTTCTAACATCTCTTATGCTAAAGGTTATGCTGCTCTCACACCGAACGCCATTCGTGTATCAAAATCCTGTCTGTCGACTCTCTTTTGACGCACGTTGACACCTTGATCCTCTGGCCTAAGGTTTATATTTTAGAGAGCTGTATAGAGGCACCAGGAAGCACATCGCCGTGTCTGGGTTCACCAGATCATTCAGAGTCTCTCTCAATGCTATGTAGTTCACTCCTGACGACCGTTGTAAACATTACTTCAGTCTATCTGAGGCCAGTAAAAATAAAATTGGAGGATCTTTTTTATCATTGTCTTGAGGAAAATAAGAAAAACATAACACACTCATGGAGCTGGAGTGACTCCACCCACTCTGATGGTACCCTCTGCGGCTCTTCGTCTGCCAGGCAGCTAACTGCCATCCGGCCAGCATAGCGAGCTTCACTGCCGAATGGTCAGCAGAGCTTACTAGCTTGCGACGCTGTCCACCGGGCAGCTGGCTAGCACAGTGAGCTTGACTGCTCCAGCTCCATGGGCTCTGTAACAGGTTGGCAACCTATCCAGGGTGTATCCCGCTTTTGCCCAACAGTAACAGTCTGGCTACCCTACAGCCCCCGCAGGTTAAGAAAATTGACAGCCAAATCGTGCCACAGGACCTTTGATGGCGTCTGTACATGGACTTAACATTGAAACCTGACACCCCTGTTGTGTGAATCGCGTCCGGTGTGAACGCGCCTTTAAAGAGTCTCAAGAAAATGAAAGACTTACACAACCAGGATTCAATGATCCAGCTGGACCTACTGTGGGTCCTTAGGGAAGACCCTACACATCACTACCTAGAAGGGGACTGGGTCCCCATGTGTCGGTCCCGAGCCCATATAAATACTGTCAGGACGCCGGATCATCAATGAAAAATTATTTGCAGATATGCCAAAATGTGATTATTTGAGTATTTCCTGTCTATATTTTTGGCTTAAAATTAGCTTAATTTGTCAAAATAAAGACTTGTTTTTAAATATATTTGATCCCTTCACAGATACTTTTTGTAGCCACAACAATACTCGTACGTACCGTAGTTTAATACTAGTAAAACATCATAGTTGTTTAAATTCTGTACTTTGTGTCTACAGAAGAAGAGCTGTTTATCTAAGGTAGCAGTCCTTCAGTCCTGAAGCTTTCCCTTTTCCCTGCAGCCTCTGCTTTACCCTGAACATCTGTGCAGCCTGACATTATGAGCCTCTGCACAGACACTTGTACATAAACACATAAAAAGAGAGGATGCATCAATTACATCCTAACCAAATCCAGTTAACCTTTTGTCTCTCGGGCCAGAGATGCAGCCACAGTGCCAAGGGCTAACCACGACACAACAAACACACACGCACATAATGAAAAAAATCTACACTCACAAAGGACTGTGGTGCACGGTAAATGAATTAACCAGGGTCCAGAGCCCAGTCTGGACATTGTCACTGTAGCATCTGGTCAGCACGGCTTCTCTCTGCTCGTCTTTCTACATCTTTCGTTTGTCTATTGTTTATTCAGAACTTTATTGTCAAGATGACGGCTTTGTGTTATACTCACTTGAAGCAACCATAAAACTGAAGGCACTGACAAGTTTAGGCTCATGAATGCTCTCATGCCTTGAAATTATTTGACTGTTATCTAATAGAAAATTATGAGTGTTTTTTAATGAAGATCAAATAATTGTGACAAACTACATACTACTGTGCTGCAACCTGTGGCACTTCCCTCTTTAAGCTGAGACAGAAAGAATGAAAATGATTTATGAAAAGTCTACTTTTTATTATGTTGACATACTAATTTTTGTCAGTCAATATGATTATAACGAAAATGAAATGAAATGAAACGAAAATGTCTTTATTTGGTCATTTTTTGTGATAAATGAATGTATTTTTTTCTGTTTCAGTTTGAAATAAATCTAAATCTATCTAAATACTGTAATGAGTTTTATAAAACTAAGTTAAAAAAAACTAAGAAATTATTCTATAATTTTTATTTTAAGTCATCAAAGTTTTTAAATGCTTGCTGCTACGCACCTTAATAATTAGTATATAAAAATATTTTCCTAAAAAATCCTGGTAATTTAATGTCAGATTCATTCATATCAGGTCATTGTAATCATTGAAGCCCCACTCTGATAATATTTTTATCTATTTTAAATGTGTTCCCAGTGGTCTTTTAATTACAATTATGCAGTTTTAAGCCAAATTTTTAAAAATCTGTATTGTTTTCCAGGACACAAATGTTGGCAGAGCAGCAGTAGTTCATTAGAAATTCACCTCAGAGTTACCCTGGAGCAACTCCGCCCCCTTTCCCTTCCCAGATGCTGAAACCATTGCATAAGTGCTCTCCCACTAGCTTACAGCCTCTCACAACCCCAACCTAACATTAGCGGAGCAACCAAAATGGTGACCAATATCTAGGCAAAGTTTTGAGTCAGAAACCAGGTGAGACGAGGAAAACAAAGACGTACATGGATCTATCTGTCATCAGAATGTTTTTTGCTTTGTAAAAACAACAAGGTTTTTTCAGAATGCATTTTTTGTCTGCTCCTGATTCACACCAATCCGAATTAAGAAATACTCAGAAATGCAATTTTAAGCTTGATTGTCTTTAAATATGTCCTCTATAATAGTTAATATGTCACAAGAACATGCTAAAAACACTAAAAATACTGTTACAAGCACTGTCGGGTAAATTACTTTTAAAGAGTAATTGATGACTTTACTTTTGTTAGTGAAGGAACTTGTAATTTAACTACTTTACTTGTTCCTTAATTTAAAATTTTATACTATTTACTTTTTTTACTAACATAGACATTTTTTAAAAGAATAAAGCTAGAACAAACAAGATACCTTTGTACAAAATAAAAAAAAAATAGAGGCTACTCAAAGTCAATCAAGTTTTTTTTTTTTTCGCACCAGTTCATTAATTTCACCACACAAACATGAGAGAATGTACATTGTATAGTGCACAGTGTATCGACAGGCTACTCAAACTTGCTCTAAGCTGAAATGTTTTTGACTTTGTTTTCAATAAATTGGAAATAATTTGAATATCTCCAGTTGCTGAATGCTTCTACAAATTCATCCACGTCCATATTAAACTTTCTTCAGCTTACTTTGACCAATCTCCAACTCTGCCGTCGTGCATGTGTGCGAACATGTATTAGTGACTCTGTTTTTTTCTTATTAGTATCCACAAAATGTCAGAGCCAACTGTTTGCATGAATTAATGTGTTTTACTAGTCACCTATGGTTTCACTGCACCAAAATATGAGTAATGAAGTAATGAGAGTTTCTGTAGTCTAGAAATAGTAATTTAATTACAGAAATTTGGACTGTAATTGGCTACATTTATCCAGTACTAACAAAAGTAATTAAATTACAGCAATTTATTACTCTTTAACGCATTACCCAACACTGGTTACAGGGTCAAAGTAGCAAAAACAGGAATTTAATGTCATTCTTTTTAAAAATATTTGCATTTTATTATAAAATAATTTGCCAATTGCCCACTTTGATGGTCCTAACACATGATTACAGAAAATAAAAATAATAAATCAGCACAGAGAAAGTTGTAAACAAATCTTTTCAGTGGAATCAGTAAATTTACTGTTTTCAGGTGTTTCCACTAAGTCTGAGTTCAAACTTTCTCACATTATTTTGGCTTCTTTAAAAACTGCTGTCTATCAGGACTTCTCTAACTGTGTCACAGCATCCTTTAGAGGAAGATTTTCCCTTTAACCTTTAACTCTCCTGCCTATGTAAACCTTCTATCTGGGCCATGTATGTCTGGATGTTTGTGTAAATGTACAAGCGTGTTTGTGTGTTCGCACAAGGGATAAGAGCCGTTATCTGGGCGAACTCTTTCCACAGTGAGGTCACAGGAACACACGGGATTGGTACATTCGTGTGTGCTCGCATGAACATGCATTAAGAGTCTGGTTCTCATGGCTGGATAAGTAACAGCAGTGATACGAGTGTATGTTTGTGTGTCTTTGTTTCCTCATCATGTCTTTCTCTGGTATTGTAGCCAACCGTGTAGGAATCAGACGGTTGGTTTAGTCAAAGATATCATAACGTCTGGGTGAGTTCAACTCTTTATTCTTGTTAGATTGAAAGGTTTGGACTTGATGTCCTAAATATAGACTTTTCTACGAAACGCTGCTTCAGCTTCATGCGCGTGCACGTGTGTGAAAGACGGAGAGAGGTGCCGGTGTTATCAGGAGAGAGTTGGAAGGTTATTCTACACTAACAGGAATGTCTCTCATCAGACCTGACAAAGTCCAGCTGCTTCTTTTTCCCACTCTGGCTCTCACATTGACACAGTCAGCCGTGAGCCTTGTTTGATGAAATGTTACAAGGGAAGCGAAAATATAGAAGGTAAAAGAAATACATATAAATAAATAAGATAAAAATACTTCATGCTTTTGCAAATCCTAAAAACTTACATTTGTGGTTCTCTACAGTGTTTTACGTTTCATGATGCCGTGTACACCAGTGGTCCCAAACCCCCCAGCCCGTGGGACAGTTGGTACCGGTACGCAGAGAAAAAAAACACAACCTACATTTTTTTCAGTTTTATTTACAGTCTGGTTGTGAATATATTTTGAAAAACTACTGGATTGTCTCCAGCACATCCCATTTGTTCTTGACACGTTTCAAGTCACATTTTGAAAATACAGCTACTACTTTCTTGAAGCAGCTGCAACAACCACTGAGTTAAAACCTCCATGCTAGCAACGTTAGCAAATATATATATATACAGTATATATATATATATTGCTAACATTGCTAAATGGACACCTCCATTCTAGCAAAGTTAGCAAATATATATTTGTTTTTAGCTAACTTGGCTAAATGGAAACCTCTAAGCTAGCAAAGTTTGCCAAAAACAAATGTATTTGCAATGTAACTTTTAGCAATAAAGAGCCCTCGACTTCAAAATAAAAGAGATCTGCCTTAAACAGACAAAAACCAGGAGTCTCTACTTTATTGCAACAATTATGCCCAACTGTTACAAGGAAACTGCTTCTAAAGTTGCTCAAACATTGGATATTATTATATTTATGAAAAAACAGTTATAGTGATTTTATTTTTTTCATTTATCTGTGCGAATCTGATTTTTTTAGCTTCCACTTTGACCGTCATGGGTTGATGGAAAATCTATATCGCATGTTAATGGTTCCTAAACCAAATCTAGTGTACAAATAAAGTTGAAAGCAGCTATAGATACAGAGGATAAAGAGAATCTTTACCTTCAAAAGTTAAGGGAAACTTGAAGCTAAACAAAAATGGACGCAGCTACATAAAGGCCCATCTGTGAAAATATTGTCTGACATTAACCTTGTTTGTGACCCGAAAAAGGTTGGCGACCACTGCTGTTCTAGACTTAGTAGGATACCATGCTGAGAGGTTGATCCATCTTGAATCTTGGTCTGGTGATTCAAGGTTTTGAGTGACAGAACAGTCCAGAAAATGAGCAACAAATGGAGCCTGAAGTAATTGTTGGTTCCATGGTCCACAGTAAGGTTGCCTTTCAGGTGATTCCGCAGTTCTTACACTTGGAAAAAGAACCAAATCGTTTCAAATTAAAGCTAAAACAGATTATTCGTTCTTTTTCATGTGAAAGAACATTTTTTAAGACATTTAAGAGTTTATAGTGCATCCTCCGGCTTGTCTGAAGTTATTTTGATCTCAGACAACCTCCACAAACATAAAAACTTTCAGACAGTCTTTCACAAAACCTCATATAAAATGTCTTTACTACAATCCTCAATAAAAAGTTCCACAAAAAGCCTCACTATGGATTGAAAGTCGTCAAAGTGCAGATATATTCAGCTATTTTAGGAGTGTGCTTAGGTTCCTGTTGGGTTTTTCTAGTTAGATCAATGAAGATGATGGCATCCATCAAGCCAAACACAGGAAACTGATTTGGCTTAACAGCGTAATCAGTGGCGCCAGACGTGGCACTGAGGGCATGTGTCTGAGTGTGTGTGTATGTGTGCATGTGTGTGCACACAACCTGCAGTTAGCAAAGTGGAACTAAGGCATCAGAGCAGGGGTCTTTATATGGCCATCAGATGACTGAAGCTAAAACATTTGTAGAACAATTAACGTGTTTCTCTAAAAAAAAAGTCATCTCATTGTACTGCTTTTATATTCTCACACATTTGGACTGGGATATGCAACTTTACGGCTAAAATGCTTTATTTACACAATACCATATCAGTCTGCTGTGTTAATTTCTCCAACGTTTTGTCAAATACCTTATTAGGATGGAGCATGTGACCCATTGTCATCCATTATCTAATAATTGTCCAGATAAGATAATTGTTTAGGCTACGGAGACGGAGTCAAAGAAAGACGGGGGCTGTGTGAGTCGCTCGCTGTGCTTGAGTGCCTTTGATAATTTGCTGTGGCTCCAGTCTGACACCTTTAAATGGTTGTCATGAGAAACCATATGTGGCACACACACACACAGACACACACACATATGCATGTGGCCTCTCAGCAGTAATCTGTCTGTGGCTAAATCCTCTTCACATCAAAACCCAGCGCCCTGAGTCAAACAGCAATCACACATTTGTCTGCCTTTTTCATTTTAAGACAAATAAAACTGTGATTAAACTTTAAACAGAAACCGCACAAACATCTTCACTTATTCAATAAATCGAAAAGGCTAAATTAATTACATGATTTAGTCAAAAACTAAATCCACCCTCCTTTGAATTTCTGTATTTATCTTAAAAAAAAAAAAACTTCTCTCAATTTGTTAACATTATAGATTGTAGATTTTGTTTGGAACAAATATTTAAGAGGAAATGTGAAAGGATAATGATACTGGTCACTGATGAACTGATGGAGTGGGTCACTGGTAAAACTAGAAAAGTTGCATTACCTGCGATAATGCTAGTTTGAATGCTTTTTGCTGCACATGCTCACTGAGGACGCTGAAGAAATTTGCTTTGATTGCTGAAAAATGTCCTGATTGTTCTGAACGTTTTGATACCAAACTTGCATAATTTGCAGAAAGAGCACAAAGAATTTGAAGAATTGCATGAAAAATCGCAAAAAATGTGCACAATTTTTAAATGCGTAAATGGTATGAATATCGAAAGTACAAGCTTGAATGATCTGAATGTGCTGAAGGTTTTGATACCACATTTGCATAATTTGCAAAAAGTGGACAAAGAATTTCTTGAAGAATTTCTTGAAAAATTGCAAAAAATTGCGAAAAAAATAAAAAATGAATAAAAGGTATGAAAGCCAAAAGCATGAGCATGAATGTCTTGATTGTGCCAAACGCTTTGATACCAATATTACACAGGTTTTAAAAGTACACAAAGAGTTCAAAGAATTTCTTGAAAAAAAATCTCAAAAATTGCATCCATTTTCAAATGCGTTAAAGGTACCAAAAGTACAACTAATAATGTCCTGAATGTGCTGAACGTTTTGATACCAATATTGCAGAAATGGCTAAAAGTGTAATTGAGTTTTTTCGTGTTTAAAATCATACGGAAAAAGATATAAAGAATAAAAAAAAGAAACAGAATCAATAATAGGAAAGGAAAAATAAAAAAACACCCTGACAGGCTGACTTTGCAGAACCTTATATCAACTAATTTAACTATCTGAATTATTTTCAAAACAAAACTGTAAGAATGTGTTGGCTTGTGGCGACTTGAACACGGATTTGAGGTCATGTAGTCAAACAGATTCAATGTGGTTTATAAATAACATGTTCAGTTTGAGTTTTTTTTTTTTTTATAACTAAACCCTGTAAAATAACAAGACAGAAAACTTGATAGATGACTTTTTTGTTAATTCAATAGTAAAAAATGAAGTGTGGTTTAGTACTGACAGACACAAGCGATCATTTTCCTGTCTTTGTCATATTAAATCTGCACAGATTACATTCAGATAAAATAGGAGCCCATTACACAGAAAGAGGAGGAAAACCAGGAACAATTCTGGCTTTTAGAGCTCAACTTATTAATCGGGACTTAAAAAAGCTCATGTTGAAGACATGAAACATTCTTACCTTATTATTTTTTATGGATTTGTGTTCTTCCTTGGTTATCAAAGTCCAGTGAAGGGAATAACCCAATAAGAAACATAAACAGAGTGCATGGATGGCCAATAGGCTGGAAAAATCCTGCAAATTGAAAAAAATCTTGAAATAAAGATTTTATAAACTGAACATACAAAAAACAAGAAATATAAAAACAGGCAGACACATCTTTTATGAGAAAAAAAGCAGAAATACAACATATTATTGTTGTAAAAGCACAAATCTGATATAAGAAGAACATCCTGGAATGGAATTAGGAAATGACCCATCAATGTAACCCTTAACATTTAGCAAAACATATTTGTAAATGGTAAAAGTTTGTATACATACCATTTCAAAATAATCTAAATATCTTGGAAATGTGTATGTATTTCCATTATTCCGTTATAAAAATGAAACTTTCATAGAATATAGATTCAGGGACCACTGTTTCATCAATTTCAAGTATCTAACTGTTGATTTTTTATTATAAATTGGAGTTACACCTCATAAAATCCAAGAAAATTAGAATACTGTGGAGAAATCACCATTTACTTCTCAGTTTTTGCAAACACAACTGCCTCAGTGCGTCGTAGCTATGGAAGCTCAGATTTTCTTGGTCCTTGTCGTCAGCTCTTCTTTGTGTTGTGGTCTTGTGCACTTCATTCTCCTCTTAATAACACACCATTTTTTAATGGGGTTTAGGTCCGCTGCAGTTGACCAGTCAGACAAGCATTGTGATGACAGGTTTTGGTGATTCTAGTGGTATGGCTGGAATCTGGAATCTTAATCTCCATCCAGATCCTCAGCAGAAGGAATCATAAGTTCTTCTAGAACAATCTGCTAGTCTGTTACAGTGATTTTGGATTGAAGAAAGTACAGTTTACCAACACTAGAGCAGGACATTGAACCTCAAATTATGACTGACTGTGGAGAATTCACTCTAGACCTCCAGCCAACAGTCCAGCCCTTCTGCTTGGTTCAGTTTAGACTGAACTGATTGAAAGTAGCTGAACCAGTTTAGTGACATGTGGGGAACCATTGCAGGAGCTTTGAAATTTTTAGTTTGTTAAAATCTGTTTAAAACATTCATGTTCTGCAAAATTTGGACAGATTTCTTCACTGTTTTGTAATTTCATGAAACCCTGTTTTGTGGGTTTTATTAGCAGGAACCCCAATTTATGAAAAACTAGCCAGTGCTTGAAATTGATAAAACGGCTCTGAATCTATGTTCTGTGAAAGTTAAATTTTTGGTGGAATTATGTAAATAAATAGACTTTTCCTTGATATTTAAAATTTTTGGAAAGGGTCTGTAGTGTTATTCTACCATTGTGCTTTCCTAGGTATGTTGACGTTGGTAGTGGGGTCATCTGGACCCCACAAGACAGAGCGCTGAACTTTTTTTTTTCAATGATTTATTTTCACTGGTGTCTTTGGCATACATGAAATCCTGTCCACCTTCATCCACGTTTGTTATGGGATGGATAACACATCAATGTAAGGCTGGGGTCATCTGGACCAAATAGGATATAACAAGGGTTAAGGCCCAAAGTGCTTTACAGTCACAGTCCCATTAACACACTAATGGCAGCTCCACTACCTTACACTGTGTAGGCCTAAAAAATAAAATATTAGAAAAATTCTTTAACATTTTCTTTAAAAATTACATAAAATAACAATTCTTTATCGGGGATGGATTTCACAGCAAATAACAAAAAGGCAGTTAATTAAGGGTAGCAGTCCGAGAAAAGATACCCAGATTTCCCTCTCCCCAGTCACTTCCTCCAGCTCCTCTGGAGTGACCTGAGGCGTTCCCAGACCAGACATGAGGCATAGTCTCTCTATAGCATGTCATGGATCTTCCCATGACACGAGGGGGCATGCCTGGAACACCTCCACAGAGAGGCGTCCAGGAAATATCCAGACCAGATGCCCGAGCCACCTCAACTGGGACGCCCAGCCTCCCTATGAAGGAAGCTCATTTCGTCCGCTTATATTAGAGTTTTCATTCTTTCAGTCATGATCCAGAACTCATGAGCATAGGTGATTACTGGAATTTGCAGCGAATTAGCCACATTTCCAGAAGATCAAACTGCTCTAATGATTAAGCCTCAAGGTTCAACACATTCTCATCCCCAAGTCGTCACATATTGATGTTTGGTTAAGGCCCCTTCCGCGTCACTTTTTGACAATTTGGGCATCCCAACTCGTCTTTTTTGGACGTACTGGCTGTTTGTAAAATCAAGGGTCCACAACCCTCGTGATGCAGTACCCAATGCAGTACTGGATGCGGTACCAGATGTGCATTGGTCTTAAGGAAGCATCCAGTACTGGTACCCTAACCTTAACCCGGTAACGTTTGGGTCCGGTAGCACATCTGGAGAGTTAGGGTACCGGGTTTTGATACCAGTGCACTACACGTCATGGTAATGGACCGGTTCAAGTTTGGGGCCCGGAGTTTGAGGACACGTGATTTAACGGGAACAGCCAGTATGTCGAAAAACAGCGAGTTGGGGACACAAAAACGTGAAAAAGCGATGCGGAAGGGGCCTTATCCAAACCTCAATATGTGACGACTTGGGGATGAGAATGAGTTGCTGGGTTTTACTGTGGTAGTCAAATAGTCAATATTGATCTGACATTTCCAAATAACATGGTTCACTTAATCTTTTTTCTGGTTTTATATTGGTGTAAATTTGTGTAAATAGAATATCAAACAAAAGAACATTTCTACCAAAACACCCCTGGTAGAGAAATGCACCTGCAGACAGATTTAATTAAAGTCCTTTTCAGAGCCATTTACATGATTATTGGGTTTCTGCTTTAAATGTGAAAGGTGATAGGACAGAATACAGGATGAGTAAAGTAGTATTGCTAACACAGAAATTAAGTCACCATAGAGGAGAAACCCAAATGAAGTTACACAGAGCAGCAGAGGGCAGCCTTTATGCTTATAGGTCTCAAACAGCCAGACATCAATGAGCCAGCAGAAAGTCACCTCTCAAGCCTTTGTTGCCTCACATCTAAAGAAACATAGTTCAATTTTTTTTTGCCCAATTATACACATAGAAATGTATTTATACAGTTTTGTAACATATTTATTCAAGTGACAAAGTTTGGTTTTGAATCTTTGGCTTTGTTGTCAGCCACAGCTGCAAAGAATGATGAAGAACCATCAGAAAACATGCCAAGCGGTTATTTCATAAGACATAATCTACCTATAAAATAGAAACAAGAAGTGGACTGTGAGGACCCCAAAGTAGTGGAGGTTTATGTTTGCACATGTGAGTGTGTGTTTAGAGGGTCACTTAGGTCATTTGAGGTCAGACTATTAAGAAAGGCAGACAGAGAGTTTGGGACCTTTGACCCTGGCTTGTGCCTAGGTCAAAAAGTGGTCCTTCCTGTCCAACACCCCCACACAAACACACACACACACACCTTGCAGGGGTTGTGTTGTGTGGTCTATTTCTGGATAATGTCTGTGGTATAAATAGATTCACATTTGACCCATGATGTGGAAAATCAAAGGAACTATTCACAATACCGGCCAGCTAGCCTGGTGACTCACCAGCCTTTTAAGTAGATATATTTGCGCTCCTGAATGCCACCCAGTTTTGGAGCTCAATCATTTATTTAAATGATAATTAAGTTATGATTTCTTAATTGTTAATGTCATTGTGTCAGATGATAAATCTGTTAATTTTTAAAGCATGGATTACAGAGGAACAGTCAATAAACCAATGTAAAGTTTTGCTGAATATGACAAAGATATTCTGGTTAATCTGTTTAAATTTTATGTTACCCATCCATCGATCCATTGATCCATCCATACATCCATTTTTAGAACCCCCTGAAATCCTTTTTAGGGTCAACGGACAGCTAGAACCAACCCAGCAACTGCACCATGAACAGATCAATATCAGGTTCTTAGCTCTTACATTGAATAAGTAAAAAGTAAATGTAAAAATGTGAAGTAATATAAAAATAAAATGTTTAAATGAAACAATTAGGATACATGAACGCACATTTAGTGGTTTACACTTGATGATTTATGTGAGAATATGTGTGCATGAGTGAATGGGGTTGGGCCTTATGTGCCCTATACCATGCATAATCAACTTTTTGAGCTTTTAAGTGAATTTTCCTGGTCATTTCTCAATACAAACAACCCTAAAGCAGTATTTTGAACTGTTTACGCATTTCTGAGTAATCCTCTAAAAATCTGCGCTCTGAGCACCAGCCCCTCCCAACACAAAAACAAGCGGATTTTCACTAGCTGGTATCACAAAGTGAGAACAGCCCTTTTCAGGAAGAGTCTGTGCTGCCAGAATTGCCCCCCAGACTAACACAAACACCCAATTTCTCCACTCAGCTAGTGGTGCTCAGCCGCTAGCTATGCTGTTCAGATAGCTCAGCTGCTATCTCCACCCTCGGCTACAACCAGTGTAGAGATGGCTGGGGATATACAGTATGCACATCCATCTTAGCAAACGTTTGGATGTTGTTCAATAAAGTAGCTTTTTATAAGCAACTGTAATAATAAAAAGTTCAGTGTCCAAAACCAAATATACATGAATCCAAAAGCTCTCCTCTAAACTGTAACATTCCCAGTCAACCAGGCAACTGCACACACCCGTGGCAGCATGGAGGCCCACACTGTTGCCACAGTCTATACATTGAGTGGATAAAAGGCCGGTCTGGAGGGGGTAACCACCTCAGAGGACACAGTAGGCTTGACCTTGGCCACTTGAAATACAGAGTGGATCTGTAGAGGTTGCGTGAGGTGGAGTTGGACAACTGCAGTGTTGACCACTTTGGCAATGGAGGGTCAACAATACAGGTAGCCAGTTTCTGGCAGGAGACACCGAGAGTAAGATCTTTGGCAGAAGATCAGATCTTCTGGCTCACATCAAGGTATGGAGACTGTCCAGAATCAGCAACGTTTTGTAGGCAGCAACAGACTATAGCAACACCTGTCAATCCCTCCTTCACATCCTATGAATGTGCCAAACAGTCCACCTGGACTGTCCTTGGGAGGACTTGGTCCATCCTTGATCAGTTGAGGGGATAGGGTGCTTAACCAGTTAGCAATACCAGCCACACAAGGACGATTTGAGCAATCTGGTCTAATGATTACTCACGGCTTTATCAACTTGAGCTCTCTATTCCTGGATTGTTCTGGGATCCTTGTGGTACTAAGATGTGCTAAGATTTTTGGGGATGATCAAACTCAGGAAGGACTTTATTGGAGTTGAAAGAGACAAAGGATGATCCAAAAGTTCTGGCTGCTGAGGAATGGCTGAGTTGGTGCTTAGATGTGGTTTGGGGTCCTGAGGTGAGGCTGGGTTAGAATCAGATGGGAATACGAGATAAATGCTGGATGGTGATGACAGAACAACCAGAAACTGGCATGAAAGGAGAGTAGAGGTTAGACCTCAATGCAGCCCAGTCAGATGAGACTGATTAGAGACCTGGCTGCATCATGAAACCGTGACTGTTTTAGAAAAAACTCAAAGGTGTGGCCTTAGATGTCCTTGAATGAATTACATGCTCATCCAAAACTGACAAAAAATGTTTGTACCAAAAACGCAACAGTCAATCTAAATCTTTTCATCAAATCGTGGTATATAGTTAGACAACAAACACAAACATAGTGACAGGTTAAGGAGAAATGGCTGACACTCATGAAAGGAAGACAGGAACCTTTGATGAAGGAACGGTTCACCAATGGTCTTGCTTTGGGAGCTGAGCCCGTTCATTTAAGAGATATTTCTTGACAAAGTGAACTGGATCAGAACAATCACATCACAAGAGTCTCTCCCACCTGCTGATAACTGAGTTCTACCCAGTTTCATGGATTCATCAATCTCTTGTGTCTCCTCCATTCTCCTCCATGACTCTAGGTCTCAGGTATCCAACTCCAGGCCTATAGAGGGCCGGTGTCCTACAGGACTTCCAACTAACCTGCCTTTGAAGCTTCTTATTGGCTAAAGACATCTGATTCAGGTAATCAGGATGGATGGGCCAGCAGGAGGATGCTGGCCCTCGAGGCCTGGAGTCTGACCCCCGGTAAAAGAATGTGCATGTTCATTGATTCACGAGGTCTTGAACTGCTCTTCAAATGATGCTCTCATCAGATCAGTACGGACAGCAAGTTTGATTGGAGCACCTGATCTCTTGGAGAGCACATGAGCAGCAAACTCGTCCCCAATCCTCTTAGAAAGACTCAAATGAACTCTTAGAGCTGGATCGTACCATTTAGAGTTAAATATCAGGGTTTGGAACTCCAGAAAATCATCCACTGATCTGTGTCAGTGTTGATCTGTTTCAGTGTTGATAACAGACCTGAGGACACCCTTTATGGCTTAATGGAATCGAACACCCTCCTCAAGGCATGATAAAATCTCTCAAAAGATAAACAGCAGGGTGATCTTCTGTTCCACTCGGCCGTGCCCCATAAGTGTACCTGACCTGAAAGCAGTGAATTCACAAAGGTCACATGGAATTTTCTGTATGGATGGGGGGGGGGTTGGAGAGCAATTTGGATGGAACAACGTGTGAAAAAGTTGTGCAGTTTGCTATTATTTCTAAAAACTGCACTGGTTGTGAAAACCACTTGTTCAGTTGAAGAGGAAAAGGTTCCTCAACTTTACCCTAACGATCCTTAGCAAGGCAGTTGACCAAATAATTCTTTCAATGCTTTAAATGAAATGAACCATAAAACACCCACTGCTCAAGATTATGTAAGACTTCTGCAACGTAAACATTGCATCCATCAATATGGTGGAGATATTAAGTATATCTCCACCATGACAGAAAGTGTGACAGAAAAGTGCAGCTCAACTTTTTATAAGCATCAGGAAGTTTCCAGATGACAAGGAAAAATCCTTAAAAACTCCCATTCACAGAGACTATTAAAAATAGAGAAAGTCTCAGGAAAGCAAGAAGAAGATGATGATGGGGATGACCAGTAAAAGAGCAGATGAAGATCAGACAAGAAGGAGCCGTCTGCCTCCTGACAGCTGGAGCTGAGATTACATCAGCTGTAGACTCGTCAGTGCAGACATCACCTGCAGCAGCCTGAGGCCCATACACACAACACGCCAAAGCCATTACACGCATTCATCGAACACTCACTGACAATAATCTGTCGTAGCTTCAGGCTGCAGCACTTTCACTTCGCTTGCTCTCTTGTTGTTTTTTGTTTGTTTGTGTTGTTTTCTTCCTTACAAATCAGTTCATAGAAATTACATTTTTCTGTAACAAACAGGTTTGAAAAAGCATAAACAGGTTGTATTTGTTCAGCAAAAATCTTCTATCTGGTTACTGACTTAAAAAAAAGTTGAGTAAAACATTATTGTTTAATGTGTAATACTACAAATATAACAGTAAATCTACATTTCCTGGCAAGCCTGAACATCATCAATATATGGTAATATTGGAACATCTGCAAATTTAGTGACTATTTTCAACAAGTGTTGATTATATTTGTGTCTTGTATTTTATGGTCATCATTTTATCGTTCACACAATAAGGGAGGCTGTTCTGGAACCATTAAAAATGCATAAAACCGTGTTAACTGTATATGTGGTGAAGTAAAGGCTAGCTACAAAAACAATATCTACATACATTTTTGGAACTTCAAAAGTTTTAAATAATTTTAAAACAAGTCTTTTAAATACTCATGCAAGTTCATGACGAGGGATTTGTTACTACTGAATTAAGTAAAACAAAAAACTAGTCTTCGTCACACCAAGACAGATAGACCCAACCTCGCAACAGCTGAAATGCATCAATCAAACCTACAGAGATTGACAGTTCAGTTGCCTCTATGTGGAGTCAAACAACAAAATTATATCTGAAGCTTATGGCTTTGTGACAACTTACTGGTTGATACAGGCTGTCTAAGGGGGAAAATGAGAAAACCTCTATAAGGCACACTGGTGGCCCGTATGGGACATTACTATTGTAGACCACTCTATTGAGAAATTGTTCAATCAGTTTTTCCTATGGGTGGGCGGCACTGATACAACATATGGTTGTTCAAGTGATAAGTGTGCACTTCCTGCATGCAGCCAGACTGTTGGAAAATAAGAAAATTACACAATCAGAGGGCACCATACAACACCATAACCCATAGGTCATAATTGCGTGTAACTTACATTTTTCTCACAAATACACCACAACTCTCTATGGGCCTGGACAACCCCAAAAAGCCACAGCACTCATATTGATCAACCCTCCTCGCCCAGGAGCATGTGACTAAGGCCTTTGTAACAATGTTGCTGAAAGAACACGGAGCAGACTGGCAAAGAAGGTAAAACAAATTTCAGTCAATATGAAGCACTATTAAGAAAAAACATATTTATTTTGCACAGTACTCACCTATAGTCATGAGCTCTGATTCATGACCAAAAGAATGAGGTCCCGAATACAAGCGGCTGAAATGAGTTTCCTCTGGAGGGTGGCTGGGCGCTCCCTAAGAGATAGAGGGAGAAGCTCGGTCACCCGGAGAGAGCTCATAGTAGAACTGCTTCTACTCCACATCAAGAGAAGCCAGTTGAGGTGGTTTGGGCATCTGGTCCGGATGTCTTCTGGATGCCTCCTTGGGGAGAAGATCTGGCCATGTCCCACTGGGGCGAAGGCTCCGGAAAAGAGCAAGGACACGCTGGAAAGACTACATCTCTTGGCTGGCCTGGGGACGCCTCGGGGTCACCCATGAGGACCTAGAGGTAGTGGCCAGGGAGAGGGAAGTCTGGGCATCTTTGCTTATTATATTTGAACTGAATCTGAAAAACCCTAATGAAATCAATCAAAATACCTGTTTTGAACAGCTTCTGTTGTTCATGGTGTTCAGGCTTACTAAATATGTATGTCTTAGGACAAAGAAAGCCAAGGATCAAAGTATAACCCCTCTAACTTAAGAGGGGATCAACAACTTCATATCCAGACAGCATTGTATTTGTCAG
Source organism: Oryzias melastigma (assembly GCF_002922805.2). Lineage (NCBI taxonomy): Eukaryota > Metazoa > Chordata > Actinopteri > Beloniformes > Adrianichthyidae > Oryzias > Oryzias melastigma. The sequence goes on along the minus strand of NC_050512.1, from coordinate 8,721,009 downwards.
GGTAAACTCTTTTTTATTTGATGTCTCACTATTCTAAAATCTAAGTAGTTTTTCCTCACATGTGCTCCAGTGCTCTAATGTAGTTCAATTATTTTATCCCTCATTGTATCCTTCAAGAAACTGTTGCTAACTATACAGATTAAAGGTTTATAAACAATGTTTAACTCTACAACGGTTAAATGTTTAGTTTAACTGAAAACCCCCAAAGACAGTAAACTAAGGAGAAACTCGATTGTCTGAATTCCTCTTGTAGGGTTTGGAAAGTCTGGCTTTCTAATGTTTCAGTAATAGATAAAACGGCTTCCCTCTCAACAAAAATACGACCCTCACTTTGAGTGTGTATAAATCACAACTTTAATCAGTAAGTAGACATGTCAGACTGCCTCCTCACAGTCAGACTTCTTACTACTAAAGTCCCTTTTCCACAAACATGTGTATCTTAATGCCTATTATGGTATGCTCCTCACCCCACAGCATAAACTCACCCATCATATAGATGTTCACTTGCACATATGTTGGCACTGAAATTGCCGACTAAATATTTGGTTGTATATCTTTTTTGGTACAAACATATGTACATTGTGCAAAAATATAAAATCAGTCATAAAACATAAACAATAGCTGGTTGCAAAACTAAACTTAATAGTCTAATATAAATTGGCAATTCCTGCCCTTAGACCCTCCTTCTTGGTATTAAAAAGTCCTAAAAAAACAGATTCTGGGAAAAAAAAAGAAGAAACCTCAGAAATGTCCACATGAAGGAGGAATCCTCTCCCAGGATGGGCAGGCGATGTACCAGAGCATAAAGATGAATGACCCTATCTAACTCTACACTATAAGGCTGAATAGTGTAGCAGATGGGCTTCATCTAGATGGAGCTGGGACAGCAGAAGGGGGGGGGGCACGAGTCAGAGGCGAGGTCCACTGCCAAGAACAGGAGGACAGACAAGCCACCTAAAATCCGGAATCTCTCCCGCTCCGAGATGCGAGACGAGCCAGAGGGGAGGTCCGCGGCCAAAGAAATTTAATGTTTCCTAGAATTCTCAACATTGCGCCAAAGCACTGCTCTGCGTCACTAGTCCCATCAAAAACAAATTCTTTAGCACATCCAGTGATTTTTACTGTATTTTTAAGTGAATAAACATCAGAATAAATTGCTAAGTGTAGCAGATAAACCAAAACAAAGACAGGTGCTGGTTAAGGACTGCAAGGAAAGATAGAACCATGGCACTCTGAATGGAACTGTTCTTCCTTAATTCTATGGTTTTTAGTCAATGCTACACCTCTTACTGTTGCACCACAGGAGTCAATATCTGTTGGAGAATAAAAATATAGTAGAGGGGCAGCTGTGGTGTAGCTGTAGGGTGGTCGACTCTTGATCAGAAGATTGTTGGTTCAACTCCCGCCTGTCCTGCCCATGTATCAAAGTGTCCTTGGACAAGACACCGAACCCCACATTGCCCCTGATGGAAGGTTGGTGCCAGTGTTTGGCAGCAAAGCCATCATCAGTGTGTGAATGTGTGAGTGGGTGAATGGGTCTGTGACTGTAAACCGCTTTGGGCCCTCAAGGAAGGTAGAAAAGCGCTATACAAGTATACACCATTTACCAGAGTACAGATCCAAACATCTACATTTTTCTGGTCCTAGCTGGTATCTGGCTGGATAGCTCTAATATTGGTCGCCATTTTTGTTGCTCCAAAAATGTTAGGTTGGGGTTGTGTGGGACTGTTGGTTGCTCCGCACTATCCGTCCCAGCCACAACTCAGGCAATTTTTTTAATGAACTTCTGCCGCTCTGCAGAAATTATGTCCTAGAAAACAACTAAGGTTTTTGAATTTAGCTAAAAACTGCATAATCATAATTAAAAGAGCACTGGGAATTTATACAACCAATCAAAATACGGCTGCAGTGCAATTTAAAAATAGTTACTCAAACCAATACATTATTTTTCCAGTTTTCCTTGTTATTCATTGAGACATTTATACACTCAAAAACAAAGCATATATTAATACAAACAAACAAAACCCTCTAACACAGTTAGTTTCAAAAATTTCTTACTGTGCCAAAAAGTCAAGTAACAGATTTTTTCAACAGTTAGTGTCAATGCAAATTATCTGCATCTCAATGGGAATCGCTCAAGAGTGGGTTTCATCAGGATTAGTTCATCTGAATTAGTTTCACTTTCTTTCTTTCTTTTGCCTTATAGGTCAAGTTGCTTCTCTTTCTCGCTTCCTGCTGCCATCTTTTCTTTTTCTGCAACACAACTGCAGTGCCATGATTTTTTCTCTAACACTGGCAGCATTATTTACCACTGTAACTTGTTAATATGGAATCAACTGCAGTTGTTTTTGGTCATTGTTATTTATTTATTCATTTTTTTCTCAGTTTAGAGAAAATACTTCAAAATGTTGACGTTAACTGGGTCAGGAAAGTTATGACTACAAGAAAACAATGACTCTTTTTTTTTTAATTTTTATACCGTGAGACATTCAGAAAAAAAAACAGTTTTAAAGTTGACTTTAAAACAAATATTAGGTTAAATGGATTCAAAGGGATTCATTGTGACCCTAAGGTTTTATTTAATGTTATTCCCTTTGATAATATACAACTTTCCTGCAGTAATTGGCGACATGTAGGCTTTGCTGAACTTTATAAGAAGACTGAAACACTATACAGTTGCAAAAATCCAACACTCACTTGGTATCAACGTATTTTACAGAACTTCAAAAAAAAACAGCAATTTCCTGCATTTTACTGTGATTACAACCTAATGTGCCTTAGTAAAAGAAGTAGTTAAGTCCAGAAACTACACACTTTTCAATAAATTTCAGAAATATCTGTGTGAGTAAAGTAGGAAGAAGCTGTTTGTTGTGTATGGAATAAAATGCTTCTGATCACCAGAAATGAACATGATCTGCTCCTTTAATGCTTTAATATCTCTACGTGTGTGTGTTTTTTTATTGTGTGTTCATGAACGTGTGTGTGTGTTGCTTTATTATCCAGACAGGACATAAAAGCAGAGTGGCCTTCTATTGGCCTTCTGTCTCCTCTTCTCAGGATCAGAGGCCTTGGTCATCTGATTCTCATAAAACCAAGTTTAGTAGCTACTCCCAGGATAACTAGAGTGCCTTTCACACGTGGACAGCAGCCCTGAAGTTTTCTTAGCAAAAACGTGAAGCATCGTGAAGAGAAAATGAGTGGACTGCACAGGAACAACACTGATACAGATGCATGATCTGTGTGATTGATATTATCTGCTATTATAATTATATTTTTTTCTAATTGGAATTATTTTAATAGTGTAAAAAAGGCAAGCAGGGGGCAATGTATGCTTATATGCTTTCTATTGTTTTGTATTATGAGTACACTGTCAAGATTTGTAGGTGTTTAATTTTTTTGTACTATTTTTTCCTCACTTTAAGACACACTTAAAAGTCATTAAAAAAATTTGACAGTGCGTTTCATAATCTGGAGAGCCTTATATTTATATATATATATATATATATATTTACTTTATGCTTACTGATGTGAAGGCAATTTTAAGAAGTACACTGCACTTTTGTCAAAACGTCCAACTGTTTTTTACGTGTTGCAAATAAGGTTAGGTGTTATTGTAGATGCAGTAGGGCAGCTAATATGTAGTGGTGTTGGATTGTTTTTTTTTTTTTGTTTTTTTTGAGTGTGTTTCTAACAAAGTTAGAAGTTAGCATAGTCAAAGTGATGTTTATTTTAGCTTATCAATCAGGCTTTTACATGTTGCAAACAATGTTGGGAGTTACAAATATTGTAAATATGCTAACATGTCTAAAGTGGCTAACTAGCTACGGTGTCGGACTGGGTTTTGTATGTGTTGCTAACAACGTTGGTAATTACAATAGTCACAGTAACTTTTACTTTAGCGGTATCTGTCTGTTTTTTTTTACGTGTTGCAAACAAGGTTGAGTGTTACAGGTATTGTAAATATGCTTATATGAATTATGTGTAGCAGGGTCGGACAGTGTTTTTTACGTTACTAAGAAGGTTGGGAGTTAGCATAGTCACAGTAACGTTTGTTTTAGCTGTATCAGTCTCTTTTTTTACGTGTTCCAAACATGGTTGGGTGTGATTGTAAATGCGCTAAGGCAGCTAATGTGTATGGGTTACAGACTGTTTTTTTTTTATTTTTTTTGTGTTACCAACAAGATAAGAGTTAGCATAGTCACAGTAACGTTTGTTTCAGCAGTAAAAGTCTTTTTTTACAAGTTGCAAACAAGGTTGAGAATTACAGGTGCTGGGAATATGCTAATGTATAGCAGTGTCTGACTTTGTTTTTTTACGTTACTAACAAGGTTGGGAGTTAGCATAGTCACAGTAACATTTGATTTAGTGGTATCAGTCTGATTTTCTGTGTTGTAAACAAGGTTGGGAGTTACAATTGTGAAAACGCTAATGTTGCTAATGTGTAGAGTAACACAAATTCTAGAACTAATGTAAACACAATCAACATAATTTGACTGATTGACAGACGTCTATTTGACTTTTTTGCTAACTTATATATGACAAGTTAAAAATACACTAGTCATTGACGGTGTGCCTTAGTGCGCTCTTTAATGTGGTAGATAAAGTAAGTATGATTGTAGTTTTGTTCTATTTTCAGGTCATGAATTGGCCGATAGGTGATGCATAGGTCATGGATAGAAAATGGAACAATGTTGCTGCAATACAGGAATTGAAACATGTCTACATCCCGAAAGGAGGCTGTGTTATGAAACAGAAGATTATTCAAGTGGTCCAACGATGCAGCCTGAGGATGAAGTGGCTCCATTTATAGATCTTGAAACAACCAAAGGAGACCCTTCGCATGTACTCTGTTGGTGGAGGAAGCATGCTTGTTTTCTAATTATTGTACAATTAGCCCGCTATTCTGGCATCAGGTAGAGCTAGTACCAAAGACTTTTCCTCAGGATTAGAAATCAACAATATACAGTAGAAATTAGCTTTGGTGACAAAGACAAATAAAGGCCTAAAGCTGAAGTAGATCTTACTATAAAAACTAAACGAGTTTCCCAGTTTGTTTTTGTTTATAACGTTTCTATGAGAATATATATACCAGATAAAATCTACATATTTTTGCCTAAAGCTTTTATACCATTATCTAGGATGCTTGTCTCTCTGTTGGTCTACAAGACTGGTAGGATAAACTATGATGGGCTTATAATCTCTCAGACAGAGTGTTTTAAACAGCAGGCACTTGTATGCTCCCTCGTGTCTGCAGGCTACATGTTAAAACCCAACACTAATGAAGAAAAATGATCCTCTCAGCTTCAAGAACTCTGTATGAGCCGCACAAAGGCATACACATTTGACATGTAGCTTGTCAATATGAATGGTTTCTCACTGACATTTTAGGTCTTTCTTTGTCAACGGCATGGGAGACTTGGACACTAATCATTGCAGTAATGCTGCAATGAGGCACAATAGGCTGTTATGTGTGCCTGTGTGATGGTGGTCTGGTGAGTCTTTTATGGCCTAACGAGGTAAGCAACAACATGCCTGGGGTCATGCTGGAGACAGGACACACACAAACCCACAAACGTACACACGCACAGAGCCAATGACAGTGGTGGGCTATAGATAGTGCAATTTGACTTATCAAATGTTGGGAAGTATAGTCAAACCATGCACATCTCTATGACTCATGGCTCAGAGTGGCAATACTTTGATTGAAATATATTATTTTAATTGTTTGTATTCATTGTTAATAGTGTAGAAAAACATTTAACCTTGAGGTGTGTTAACTGGTTCAATTCAAGTAACGTTTTTGATGTGAGAACTTTTGTCAGCAGCAAAAATTATGATTTAAAAATTACAAATAATTGTATGTACTTTAATGAGCTTCATATTTTCTGCTATTTTCTGTGAATATTTCTCTAAGAGATAAATGGAGATTTGACTAAAGTTCAGCCCTGAAAAAGATCTGGCTGTTTGAAGAGACATATGCTTCCCTCTTAATGCAGAGTTCCTTTGAGTGTGTTGGTTTCTATGAGTGCAATCCCACTACAGTAGTCCAGAGACACAGTTTTAAACATCTATGATGCTTATTTTGCTTTTACACAATGAAGAAAACATTTCTGAGAATCTTATATTAGAGTGACAACCGCTGCAGAATCCAGAGTCTAAAAAGAAAAAAATAGTAAACAGTTTTTTTATATTGTTAATATTATACTATCATAATACCTATAATTATAACTTGTTTTTTTTTAACAATTATTATGCACCAAGTCCACACTGTCCATTCCCAAAAAAGAAAAATCACAAAATGTTGCAATTCCATTACAGGCCACTAGAGGCATGCTGGAGAAGGGAGCAAATTTCCTTAGCGACTATATTACAGTCTGATTTCACCAAAAATAAGCATAGTTACATTTTGACTCATATATTAATCTATCTTTTTCCTATTTGGATTTTATTAAACCTAAAAAGTTTCTTAATTGGCAGCCGAGTGGACCAATGGATGAACACATCAGAGCTTTCAGTCTCAACTTTGGGCCCACACAACTGCTGTTTGAATTGGTAAAAACAAACTCCACTCATTGTCTGCTTCCAATTTCAGGCTCTGGTTTGAACATGTGGAATCCAGCAGGTCATTTCAGAGATAGTGTCCTTTTAAATACTCTAAACTACTTAGTTGCTTCAGCTTTTTTGATGCAACAGGCAAGTTGCTAGATAGATAGCTAGATAGATATGTGTACATGTGGACAGTGACTACACGTACATCATTAATTGGATATAAGGATGTGCATCCTTAATGCTGACAATGTTTCAAACTGAAGAGTTTCCTGATCAGAAAACACACACTAACATGAAGCTAGAAGATCAGCAAGAGTCATTGAAGAGCCACTGAAGTCCAGAGGCAGAAGGTCAGGCTGCTAATTATATTGGCCCTAAGATGAGACAATACAGCACACAGAGCCAGAGAGCTCATACAGTAGGCCTATACAGCAAGACAGAAAGGATCATTTGATTGTGCTAATAGCAGGACATCAAACGTGAAACATCTTTTGAAAATTAGGACCACCAAAGAGGAAAGCCTGACATCAAAGACATGATTTGAATTCACAGAGTCTTTTATTGTACAGTCACATGACTAATCTCAGAAAAATAGGAAAGAACATAAAAAAACAGGTAAAAGCCCAACAAAGCAAGACAGTATGTAAAAGGGTTAGAGCAATAAATGAAAAACCCATTACTGGCATCCCCAGGGGCATACGGTTCCAACAGAGACCATGTTCCTGGTACCAGGAACTGAATGAGGTAGGAGATATAGGGATGCCACAGCTGATTGGAGTTACTGAATAGCAGAGTGTGGCTGAAGCATAGTCAAGGCAGAACAGAGATTTAATTGGATTGGTTTTTCTATAGGCTTTTTGGAGGAGATATTCGAGGAACATTTGTTTTTTATAAAGTATCTCTACATGTGTGACAGCTGTGTAATTTCAATGTTTGATCCCACTATAACACACCTTTTTTTCCCATCAATGAAGTACTGACTAGAGCAGGGGTGTCAAGCACCAGCCCTTGAGGGACGGTCTCCAGTTGGTTTTCCAGAAATCCTGCCTTATCTGCTGTTGATTGCCTAGATCAGGTGTGTTAAGCCAATAAGGGAGGACTGGAGACATCTGTAAAGATCCACTCCAATTAAAATCTTGTTGCTTATGCTTTGAACATATTCTTGTAGCATTTTCCTGATGATGGAGGACATGCATAAAATAATTTAAGATTAAAACTGCTTTTCTGAGTATTTCTTTATTCAAACCCTGATGGATCTGGATCAAATGAAAACCCACCATTTGAAAAAGCTCAGGTTTGTGATGAAGCAACTGGAATGGGTGAGCCAAAATCTCCCATCTCTGCTTCAATTCTGATGCATTCACTTGCAGATGAATATATCCATTAACATTTTAATTGTCATAGTCTGAGCTGGTATCTGGTTCAAAATTGTACTGCTGCATTGATCCAATATTGCTTAGCTTGAGGTTGGGGCTGTAAGCAAGTGGGGGAGAATGAAACAAAGGGGTAATGGGATATCAAGGAAGGGTTACTTCTGCACCTTCAATCACAAGGCAAATTTCTAACAAACTACTGCGCAACACAAAATACATCTTAATGAACAACACAGTTTTTTTATTTTAGCTACAAACTGCATAATTATAATTACAAGGGCACTGGGAACAATTTTACAATTGAAAAAAATATAGCTGGAGTAGAAATTTAAAGTTTATAGTTGGGGGTTCTTTAGTGCTGCATCAATTGAGCTACAAGCAAAATAGCAATTACCAGCTGACTTTATGAGAAATGGGATTGCTGAGATGCTTTTTTGAGAATAACATCCACCCATCTGTATTCAGAACCTGCAGAATCCCTTTCAGGGTCAAGGGGCTGCTGGAGCCAACCCAGTTTCTGTTGGTCAAAGGTAGAGTACACCCTGAGCATGTGAGCATAAGGAGAACATGCAAACCCCACACGTAAAAGTCCCTTTGGGAGTCGAATTAGGGCTTTCTCATTGTAAGACATGAGCACTAAACACTACTAGCACTAACCACCATGCAGTCCCTGCGAAGGACATACAAATTAATATTTAGAATCCATTCATCTATTCCAAACTCACCTAGGCTCTTTTGGGGTCATGGGGTTTCCTATCATACCTATTATTAGGCAAATACAAGGCACACCCTGTATATAATGCCAGTTTGTCACAAATAGATATATGGACATCTTATACCCAATCAATTCCCTATTAGCACTGACAATGTTCCAAAACCTTGACAAAGTTCTTTTAGCAAGATGATGCTCCATGACATTACACAGTTTATTCAGGAGTGAATGGATGCGCTCACATCTCTAATCCAGTTTTCAAACCTGAACCTCTTTGAAAGCTACTACAATTTATTCCAGAGGAAGATAGATGTTCATAAGCCCATAACCATGGCAACAAGGAGTAGCATTAAGTCACCCAGCGCTAATGTGAAAAACCATCTCACTCCCAAGTCGTCACATATTGACTTTTGGTTAAGGCCCTTGATAAGGTCCCCAACCTCTGGACCGCGAACCAGAACATGTCCAGTACTTTGACGGGTTGCGCACTGGTCCTCGTATCCAGCATGGTACCCTAGCCCTAACCCAACCAGATGCGGTACCGGGCGCGAACGTGTACTGTGTTAAGGTTAGGGTACCAGTACTGGGTTAGGGTACCGGTACTGGATGTGTCCCGAGGACCAGTGCACATCTGGTACAGCATCCGGTACGGCACCCGGTACTGAGTCCTGAGGGTTGCGGACAATTGATTTTACGAAACGCCAGCACATCAAAAAGCAATGAGTTGGGGACACCCAAAATATCAAAAATTGACAGGGGCCTTAATCAAACGTCAATATGTGATGACTTTGGAGTGAGAATGTGTTGGAAAAACTGATTATGAAGATGCATAAATATCGTGATCAAAAATCAGGTTCATTTAATGAAAAGGCTATTTGTAACGTTATTTTTGTTCATCATGCGATGATGTCTGTTTTCATGTATCTTACTTATTGAATTTCCTCATACACTCCTCTGTTGTGTCAGTTGTGTCCTTGTTTCTCAATTTCAGGTTTCTCTAGATGGTGTCTTTGAACCGTAGGCGAGGTCTACTTCTCTTCCCATCACCAGTAGGTATTTTGAAAAAAGGATCTGCTTTGGCAGCCTGTTCGGTCACATTCTGATGAGGTGACCAGTAGGGCTGCCACGATTATTCGACTAATCGACGACTATTCGACTATTAAAACAGTCGACGAATAATTTGGTCGTCGAAGCGTCGTTTTTTGTTTGTTTTTTTTCCTTGTTTTGATCTTAAAACTACTGTTCGCGCGTTCTACTGCCGGGTCTGCCATTATCTTTGTCACACATGCGCAGTGGTGCTAATCCAGTCAGCAGTGACGTAACAGGAAGTTCTCGGTAGTCTCATAACAACACACTAGCTCGAAGATGTGGGAAACACAAGAAAAATAAAAGAGGAAAAAGTGTCAAATGTAATTTCTTCAAGACAGAACTTGTGTTCCATGAGAGCACGATGGCAATAAATGATCACCTGAAGATGAAGCATGTTGTGACTGAGTTTGATCACGCTGAACAGAGGGCTTCGTCTAGCTAAGCTAACATCGGCGCTAACGCTGGAGTCACACCGGATGCGAGAGCGCCGCGAGGCGGCGCGGAGCGGAATGCGCGCCGATTCGCAGCGCTCTATTGGTCACACCAGACGCGATTTTTTTCCACGACGGTCGACGGGCGCTTCTGCTAGAGCTATTGCTTTTTTTGCCATTATGGTCAATAACCAGGATATCACCCCGTGTTTCTGCTAAAAGGAGATGGTCTCTGCCCCTGTTGACACAGACCCCGCCCCCCAACTCCGCAGTTGGCCCACTTCATTGATCGGTTTGTGCGCGCGTGTGCGTGTCTGTCTGTTTTGTTGTGTGTCTGTGTGCACGCACGCGCTCCCACGTGTTTCCGTGGGTAAATTAATAAACTAAAAATATTACCTGATGTTTCTTCCAAGAAGAACCGCTCCTCTGCCTCTCTCTCGTTCAAACACAGCCCTATGTCCCGCTCCAGTGTGCCCCCACTGCATTGGGGGCCCCGTCTGCCCTGCTTTTTTTCCTCCCAGAACCCTGCAGCCCATCCCACCCGCTCCAGAGATCTGTGGTGTCCGGGGTGGGGGCTCTCGCGCACGCGTGTCTGTGTGTTTTGATTGTATGCATATTTTCATCTCTACAGTCTGTTTAGACACAAAAACATGATCACATTTGTCAATCGCGGCGTTTTATTGTGAAAAATTGGTTCTATTTTGAAAATAAACCAGATTTTCTCATGTATTTCGACGCAACTTCCTGCCAGTATTGACGCGGAGCGCTCGCGTCTCGCGGAAGAAATAGGCCAGACGCTGAAACGTTACGCTGCACCGCGCAGACCCTCCGCGTCGCTCCGCGCCTGGTGTGACCGACGCCATAGGTTAACATGGGCGCCGAATGGAAGCGCACGCCGTAACGCGCTATCTCATCCTGTGTGACTCCGGCGTAACACAGCTAGCTCTGCCGCGGCTGTCATTACTGCGCTGTTTGGAGATGAAGCAGAAGATCTGCAGCAGATCCGTGTCTACGGCGCTTCTGTCTGCATAGAGAACGTTTCATTATCTGCGCTCTTCTAACCAAACGCCGCGAGGACGGCGCGGATAATGAGTTTACACTGGAAATTAACCGCTCGTCCAAGGCTTCATTTATATTCCGCCGCGATCACGTGGTTCGGTTCGAAGAGCGGATTATGAAACATTCACCGCGCAGACAGAGAGGCTGTATGTCGGTACGGATCTGCCGTGGAGTTATGGAACGATTTAAAACTACGAGTCCCAGAAGGGAAGGAGCTCACCTAAAAGTCCAGAGCTAAGTTTACAAGTGTAGCATTACATTATCTGCATTAAGCAACAATTAAATGTAGCTTAAAGACACAAAAATGACAACAAACAGCAAAACAACCACAACATTAAAGAAGTAACACAGATTAATGGGTTCTCCACCAAATTGAAAAATATGAAGCATCGGTCTGCGCATGTGCAGTGGATGTAATGAAAGAATGAAAGTACACTGATGTACATTCTAAAATCCCCTGCTTTTCTCCCTTTTTAAAAAAAAAATTTCCCCATTTTATTTATTTTCTTTGTTTCTATGGGCATCCTCAGGTTTTTTTATGTATAGGAATATCTTGAGTTCAAAGATGTTATTAGTGTTTTGCTTTAATAAATGGGCCTCAGTGAGCAAATATTTTGAGTGTGTTTATATCTGCAAATAGCTTTTGAAATACTTTGTACATGTTTTATTAAATATATGTTTTAAAGCTTTAAAAAAAAGAATTGCAGACTTGTAATAAGTTTTCTGTAGTTCATTCATATTACCTCAATTGATTTAAGTCTTGTTTTAATGCCAGAAACAAATGAAGGAGAAAAGCTGCACGATTCATTAAAAGATTAATAAACTATTGTCTTTATTTTAGTTAGAATATAGCTTACAGACCTCAAGTTTAAAGATAATGATGGTTAAGATAAGTGTTTTACATCCAGTCGCCGTACGAACCGATTAGTCGACTAATCGAAAAAAATAATCGGAGATTAGTCGACTATTGAAATAATCGTTTGTGGCAGCCCTAGTGACCAGTCCAACGAGGATTCCTTTTAATTAAAAGCTCTTCTATAGATGGTAGACCGGCTCTTAAACTTAACGCTAAAACTCTGCATAACTGCCATTAAACATGGCAAGTCCCAAACCTGCTGCTATTTCTACCTGTATGAACGTCACTAATGTTTTGTAATATTACAAGTTTAACGTCACAGATGTCATGAGTGCTTTAGCCCTGGTGATGTACAGCAGATTTTTTCCATTTCCTTTATTAAAAACATTAATTGATGGTTTTCACTTCACAACCTGCTAGAAAAGAGAGGTGTTATTTCCATACTTTAAAAACATTTATGAGAAGAAGTTCATCTGACAGTATTTCTGTCACTCACACCATTCATACACCTACACACACATGTTCACCCTCTTCTGTCTGTGACACAGCTTTAAAAATGGTTTCCTGCAGTTTGAAGCTAATGTAAACAGACAGACAGTGGAGAGAGACAGGCAGAGAATGACACAAGGAAGAAACCCTAAAGAGTATAGAAGTTAATAGATTTTTGTATCCACACCTTAAACTACACATTTTGATTTTTTTAGAGCTACTTTTTTATTAGTTCTGTTTATTTATTTTTACATTTGCTGGCACTTTTTTCTATCTGAAATACAATTTTAATTGAAATAGGACAAAAATACATGTACAGTAACTAGTATTTGCAAAGCGGGTGGCAGTGGCTCGGATGGTTGAGTATGTCGGCCAATGACTGAAGGGTAGCCTGCTTGAACCTCACTACCTCCAGCCAACTGCCGATGTTTCCTTGGGCAAGACACACTCCCTGCATCCAGTGTGGCTCCACTGGTGTGTGACTGTACATGAATGTCTCGATGATGGTCAGAGGGGCCATAGGGTCACACTGGCAGCCACACTTCTGTCAGTCTGCTGCGGCTACATCAATAGCTTTGAGTGAATAAATAATGGATACACACTTTAAGAGCTTTATGGTCTTTATTCCCTAATTTAGTGAGCATCGATCCACATTGGCTTTTTAACAGGTACTTCTAGGAAATTTCTAGGGCACTTGGTTTTGGAATTGTAGAGTCAGACAGTACTGCAAAATGGCTAATGCACTATAAAGGGCACTATGTAATTAGCAGTGAAGGACGTCGGAAACAACTTTTGTTGGTGTTTGCTGCATCATAAGTTAGTGGTTTACTTCCAAGTATGGTATTGCAATGCTGTGTCTATGTTGATGTTCTTGTCTGAGGACAGGGATAACCATTTTTATTTAGTCTGTTTAGCTTAGTTTAGAAATTAGATTTTGTTTACATTTTATGACTGACCTTTTGCTCCTGTACAATTACCGGGATGAAGCCCAATGAGGGAATTGTTTTGTGATATTAATAAAATTGAATTCATTTATATTAACTGCAATTTTGAGTTTATGTTTTGTTCTCTTCTGTCTTTTTCGTTGGATTGGTGTCAAAATACCAGGGTTGGAAAACACTAGTCTACTCCATTTCAGACCTGTCACAATGCTTATGATACAAATGCAAAACTTCAACCACAGATTGTATTGCGCAAATTCAATGTTGGGTTTCATGAATCATTAGAATGCATACAAAGCTGAAACGATATCTAAAATTTGTATTTTTAATGGGGTTATTTACCAATTGTTACTAAATTTAGACATTATATCAGAAACCATATTTCTGTAATTTACCACACACTGTTTAACTAATGGTTTGGAATCTGGCAAAGTGTTGTGGTTAATGCTACTCAAGCACATTGTTGTCACTTAATTTCGAGATGTTTCGTCATGTCTTGAGAACGTCTGACAGAACCCATCAGTTGTTGCAATGACATTTTGAGCCTTTTGAGGTCCAATAGCTGTCTGCTTCTTACACAATAGTCTTCTGATACCAAGTAGTCCAAGTTCTGAAACTGTAAAGTAGTCACAGACCATAATACCACCACCATGTGTATTGTTAGGAACTTGGATGTTGTTGTCCCCACAGTGCATGGGGGTATTAATAGGATTGCTGACATGTGGTTGCCATGGTACCAGTTTCCAGTTTTGGGACACAAAAGTCTTCTAAAGCAGCTCTGTGAGCTATTGCTGGTTTAGTTGGCTGGAGTTGTTATCTTTATTAGTGGTTGATGTTTAAGTATGTCTTTTTTTGTATTTATTTTATGATAATGTTGGAACTTTACTGTACTATAACCTGCTTATTAACTTTATCACTTTGTTTTTTGTTCTCCATTCCAAATGAGGCAACTGATTAATCAAGTCTGGGAGCAGACGAGATGATTTTTTTTCTATTTTGTTTGTCAGTTTACATTCCCAAAGGTTGTATCACGTGTTTGGTCCACGTTCAACCTATATTAAGTTTGCCAGACATCTCAGTGACTGTGCAGTTCTGAATTTTGATTGCTATGAGAAGATAATAATCTGTTATGCATGACAGAAAAAAAGCCTGGAACATTTTGTTTACAACACATTAAAACTTTGTAACCTGCATCAGTGTTTCCATTTACCTGCACCTGTTGCATTGAGAAGTGAGAAGGTGCTATAATTACCGTGGTGTCAATACTTTATCAGTCCAAGTGCATTTTATTCATCAAATAACAAAGGTAATGTTGTTATTCATAATCAACAAAACCATTATTGCAAAATTTCATTTTTGCACATCATACAAAATGGAACGACTATTTGATTCTCCCCAAAAGATATTGTTACTGTACAGTGTAGTGCTGGGTGATATGGTGATACATATCGTGTGGGTAATAGAAAAGTGTCTATCGTGCCATTTCTCCTCTATCGTTTATATCATCTATAATTAGATCAAAACTATGCCAAATATATTGTTAAATAGTCCGAACCTTGTCAGTGTGCACATAAAAAAAATGTAAAGAAGTGAAAATAAAGACAAATTAAAAAGATTTCCTCGCAAAGAAACTCTGTCTTGTGGTTTTGCGATGTTAAGCTGCTTTACATTCTTTGATTCGCATTTACGCGAGTTTTACGGCATACTTTAAGTTAACACGAGTTCAGAACGATGGACACGCAAGAGTTTGAAGTTGTTTCTTTTTCTTTTCCTTCTTTTTTTTTCGAACAACTGAACATGACGCATGAAGTTGTTTCCCTGGAGTAGAAACAGACAGATACACTAACACAGGCAGCCCAAGAAGAAGCACTTACAGCAAAAGAGGGGTACGTCAGTGATTTGGCTGCATTTTGGATTCAAGATGTTCAACGATGAGCAGAAGATTGCAGTATGTAAACTATGCTAGGAGGCTATTGCCGCGCCGATGCGGACACAACAAACCTTCTATCTTTCAAGGAAAGTCCACAAAAATGAACATATGAGATTACTATTTGAGTACGAATATTCGTGAGGTCCAAATCGCTGATTCACAATTTTTATAAATAAAGTAGAGTAGAGTAAATTATAATGTAGTAAAATATTGATTGCTTTGAAATACAGAATAATGTTAGATTTTAATTTATGAAGTAAAACAAAGCAGAATGAACGGCGGTACTGTCACCGGAAGTGAACAAATCTTCAATATAAAGTGTGAGTGAAGCTTCCTGTTTTCAAAGTAAAACTAGCTGAAAACAACTGAAAATATAATTTATTGTTTTGTACCATAATATATATCGTTATTGTGATATAAAGTAATTTATACTGTGATTTTTTTTTCCATATCACCCAGCACTAGTACATTCTATTGCAGAAACCAATATTAATCGTCATGCATTCAAAACATAATTATCTCATTGCTTTTCACCTGATCTTTTGAACTTCTCTGGATTTGTTCAAATACTTCTTGCATAACACTAATATGTTTATGCAACATTTTCTCCTCTGAATGTTTTTGGTCTCATTACTTTCTCAGTGAACGACATTTTTGTGATTTGGTATTGTAAATGCAACTTCAAAGAAGAACAAATCAATGTTTGGCTAATATTTTGTCTGCTCTTATTTCACTTTTATATACTGCTAATACTCAGCTGATATTGACAGCTAGCCACAGTGGCCTGTACCATTTGAAAATTGCCTCATTCCATATTTTGAATGCAGAAAATCATTTTGTTCCAGGATTTCCTTTTTCTTCTCAAGGGCTTATTCATGGGTCTATTACAAATCAGGGACACATTGTTACTATAAGACATTTGACAATTTTTTTTTGTTTTTTATTTTGCAATTCAACACATATTTTGTCAGCTTGACTTGTAATTACCCCTTGATACTTGAATTTATTTCCAGCTATGAGAAAAAAACTTGCTTTCAAGTTGATGCTAAATTAAGGTAATTTTGGTTTAATGCATATTTGCATCAATGAGCGTCAAGGGGCTAAATGGTGCTTCAAAATTCCTTGATCTCCCATCACTGGTAACGGAACTTGTAAACAGAACCCTGCTTGCAGCCCGACAAGCCTCTTGATCACAGCTAACAACAGCACTTCCCGCTCCAAGGAAACTTCCACAGCTCTGGAATGTACCTGCACGTCATCACAAGGCCTGGCCCACAGGGACGCAAACATGCATAACACGCACCGACGCACACACACGTATGGCCCTGCCACTCTGTCAAGTTTATTTATACATAAGAGAAATAGTTGAGATCACAGAGGAGAGCACACAGGGGAAACAGTTAGTGTGTGATTGTGCGTGCATGCGCACGTGGGTGCATATGTGTGAGAGAAAAAAAAGAGAGCGGGAGAAAGATTGGGAGTCTGACCGACTGACCTACAGTCTAATTATGTGTCATTATCAGGAGACACAAACTAATCTAAATTACTGCAACAGCTCCCATTCACATGGATGGATTACACAGACCAGGCTGACACACTCAGAATGCAGTCCCCATTCAACACTTAAACAAATATAAATCATATGCCTTCTATACGCAGAATTCCTTGACATGCTCTGCAACCCCCCATTCTCTCCTTGCCCTGTTCTCCCACATGCATCAGGGCAAAACCATGCAGTACTAACAACGTTTGGTAATCTTGATAGATCATACAAACATGAGGTTTTGAGAATGCACGTTGACCTGATAAGAGATTTTAATTCATTTTCCGCTCACTCAGTTTGGTATCATTGGAACTTGTTATTAGAATTACCACGAAATCATGCAAACATATACGTGTTGGCAAGAAAAAGGGTAAACAAATAGACAATTTAAAGGTTTCCATTTCTGTTATTTGGATAAAACATGAATGTACTTGTGAATGATTAGGCACTGTTGCATGGGAACTATTGAATGAGCTAAAGAGGTTATTAGTCTGGATGTTATTTCTTCTGTCGGGGCCATGATTTGTGGAGTCTCCACAAATCCTATTTTAGGGTGTAAACACAAATTTGAGAGATTACCGAATTCCCTATAATATGAGGCACACTTAAAAAGCCTTGGTTTCATCTTATAACCCAGAGCATCTTCTATATGGATTAGTCCTGGTTGTGGTTACTGGTCTCAAAGATATTTGTGAGTTTTTTTTTATAAGTTCCAAACAAGGTTGAGGGTTAGTGTGAAGTTTTTTATAACAAGTAGGGAGATTTCACGATATATCGCGATGTTTCATTTAGCGATACTTGTATCGATCTAGAATGCAGACAAAACCATATTTCGTTAATTATTTATGAGAAAATATAGTTCAGTGTCTTACTTTTTAGTTCCACTGGTTGGCAGCACACTGAGCCTCTTTGATCAGCTCTACATGGAACCAAAACAGCTGTTTAAAAGTACTGGAGAAGCTACATTTAGCAATGTTGGAAATTAACAGCACTTTATTTCCTCAATCCTACTTTAGAAACCTGATTGGGTCCTCGTTCTATGTTTTGTTCTTATACGGAAAAAGATTTTGTTGTGGAAATCAGACAATGTTGACTGTTCAAGAAGAAATATTTCTTCATTTGAAAAAAGAAAATAACCATGAATTTGGTTGGTTAAAAGCAACTTGTTTATGAGATACAGTTGCAGTGCTTAACATTGTAATAAAATTAATTTTATAATTTTATTAACATTAAAGGTGTATTAACGTTCAGGTAGTTTTTTTTCCCAAAGTCAGACTTTAAAAGAAAAATATCGAAAAATTGCTCTAGAAAAGTTTTCGGGATATATCGCGATACATATCATATCCTGAGACGTGCATCGATTCATATCGTACCACCAGACTGCTGTCAATATACACCCATACTAACAAGGTTAGGAGTTAGCATAGTCACATGGTTAAAGTGTAGCGCGTTACTAATAAGTTCTAGAGTTACTGTGAACCCAGTTAATCAAGTCCGACTTTTCTCTGACTCTTTTGTCTCGCTTAATGCGCCTTATAGTGCACCTTATATATGACATAAGTTCAAAAATAGATAATTTAATGACAATTCGCCTTAGTATCCAGTGTGGCCTATAGTGCGAAGATATACATTTTGCAAAAATGTAACATAACTCACATGTGCAAAGATTTGATTGGATTGTCCCTTTTAGTGATAACCAGTTCATATAACAACGACAAAGCAAGTAACAATACTTAAATACCCAATATTTCAGTTCAATACAGCATGACTTCTGTGTACCATATTTTATAATGTTAGTATTGGATTAGGTAAAACAAAATACTAACATGGTTTTGGGAATAGAAGTCATGGTTTTGCAACTTAGCGGGGTTTGCGACTCAGGTGAAACTTATATGCGATTAAAAAAAACAGCACCAACCACTAGAGGGCACTGTAGGTGTGTGTATCATATTTGCTACTGACAGCAATGCAGAAGAAGATACTCAGTAGGGGTGTATCAAAATATTGATACTGTGATATATCACGATATTTAGACCTGCGATTGATTCTCAATGGGTTTTTAACAAGTATTGGTCTTTTATTTTCGTTTGAAGAGGCCATTAAACATCATGTTCATCATCCTTTGGTGAGACGTTCCTTTGGAGGTAGATAGGGGGTCATTTCCAAGACTGGCTGTCGCGTGCAACACTGTCCTTGGCAGCTACTTGAATTAATTAATTGTTCTGTTGTTTACAACAATTTTGCACTACATTGGCGCCGCTGTTCATGTTTACTATTTTTAACACTGAATTTTACAGATAATTCAAATTTAATTGATGTCAGTGCTTGTCAAAGACAAAGTTTCTTGCACAAAAGTGTCTATTATTTGTTTTATATTATTTGTTGCACAAAATAAGACACAAGTCGTGGATTATGATTATGTTCAAGCTAAAAAATAAATAGGGATATATTTTTCTAAACATAAATGTTCTTTTATATATTGTAAGTTAGTAGAAATGAATTTACCTATTATCGCAGTATCGCGATATTATTGATATCGCGAGCCATGTATCACATCGTATCGTGAGGTACCCAGTGATTCCCAGAACTACCGTTTAGTCTTGTGCCGGGCTTGGCAGGATTATTCCAAAGCGACACAGAAGAATTCAATAGATTTTGTGATTTAAAGTGATATAAAGAGTTCAGTTGACTTGTTAGTGTGTTCTTTATGGCTATCTGAATAACTGTTCATATGTTGTGCTAATATACTAGATCCCTCCTATGTTCTAAATACAGTTAGAATAGTGAAACGGGGATATATGTAGTCTATTCTTGATAAGTATTCTGTTATAATAATTTCCCTTTCAAGATCAAATGTTTGTCTTGTTCCCGAAATTTATTAAATACATTTCTCACAAAAGTATGACTTATACTCGAGTACGACTTACATATGATTTCTTCTTTTTTCTTATGCATTTTTGGCTGCTGATACTGAAGCTACATTTACGACTGCGAACGGGGTCTAGGGAGTCTACAAAACTATTAAACGTGCGTTGAAGGTTAAACCAGATTGAACTTTGATTAATCGAGACTTGGATTTTGTAGTGATGAAAGGATGGAGTCCCTTTCATTCCCAGAAGTCCCAACCATTTGATAATCGATCATGGAAGAGGAATTAATAATTGTGCAGCACGTGTCTGTAGCTTTGTACTCCAGAGCGACTTATAACCTGAAAAATACCATAGATTAAAACCAAATTCTGGATAGTTTTCAGGCTGGAATTCCAGCTCACCAAAGCATCAACAGAATCAGGTCTCACCTCAAACTTTTGTATGCTTGTGTGCACAATGTTAGCGTGTCAAGAGGACTACTAAGAGGACCAATTGACATTTAGGACATTCAAGGCAGTAGACTTCAGAGAGGCTGCTGCTTACCAGGGCAAGGCAGAGAGCGGAGGACTGTCATTGGTTCCTGGGGCTTGTGACGTCACTGTCTCCACCCTACATGAAGATAATTCTGCAAATCTTTCACTCTTACAGTTTTTTTTAGATTCTCAGTACCCAGTCTGGTCCTTAAGGCCAGCGGCTGTGAGGCTGACAGTGGAGCAACATGACGCACGGAGAGAAAGAGGACTAGTCTATTTTTAATAACACATTCACTGCAAGGTTTGTGATTTTCCTTCCAAAAAAAGAGAAATAACAATGCCTTAGGTTCAGAAACTTTTGGATTCAGCGTGAGTGGGCCTCATCAGAGACTGAGAGTGGTGCGGGATCTCGGTGTGAGGCCGCCGGCGTCCCTGCAGGAGATTATGCAGAATGCAAACATCTGGGCACATCTGTTAGCCTGCAGCCTCCCCGCGCCGCGGCATCCCTCCACAGCCTGTGATTGTGCGGCCTGCCCTCTGTCTTATTATGAGTCTGGTGTCGGGATTCCCGCACCACCCCGCCATGCACCACCACGACGGCCACCACTACTCTCTGCACGCGGCGGCGGCGGCGGCCGGGCGGTGTCACGAGGACCCCGGGGGCGCCCCGTACTTCACCAGCTGGCTCATTAGTCACGCGGACATGTCGGCGGCTGAGTACGGCCTCGCGCCCGGCTACAGTCCCGAGTACCACGGAGGCAGTGGCGGCTCGGCGGGGGGCCTGGACCCCCACCATCACCACCACCACTACGGCACCAGCGGCCTCATGCCGGGCTCGGTGAACGGGGCCGCGGTGCACCACTCACACCCCCGCACCGTCAAGCGGAGACCCACGGCCAACCGGAAAGAGAGGCGGCGGACCCAGAGCATCAACTCGGCCTTCGCGGAGCTCCGGGAGTGTATTCCCAACGTCCCCGCGGACACCAAGCTGTCCAAAATCAAGACCCTGCGGCTCGCCACCAGTTACATCTCTTACCTTATGGACATCTTGGACAAGGACGGGCAGCACGGGGACGCGCAGGCGTTCAAGGCCGACCTGAAGAAGACGGAGGCCCGCGAGGAGCGCAGGAAGAGAGAGGCGGTAAGAGCCCGCGCGGCGAGCGGAGCACGCGCCTCGGAGAGGAGCGAACCTCACAGCTGGAGCCAAAAACCTCCTGCAGAACGTGAACCTCCTCTACAGAGGAAGCGATGCAAAAATACCAGATTATTATTATTATTATTATTATTATTATTATTATTATAAAAATAGACAAAAGTTCAATTGCAGCAAAAATTTGATTTAATTTGTCAGAATTCAATAACCGAATTCCGAATAATTTCAAAATAAAGCATTTTTTTATTTCTTTTTTTTTCAAAACATTTTTGAAAACAATTTTAATAGCTCGATGTAAGAAGAAAATGACAAATGAATAAAAATAAAAACTAAAAATGAATGGGGAGGAGGGTTTCTGACGTGTGTTTAGACATCAAAACGTAAAAGAACCTGGAGTTCTATCATTATTTTGTAAAACTGTAAAAAAAAAACTCAAATAAAAAATGAATTAAAAAATATCATTTTGGTTTTCTGCGGGCTTATTTATATCATAAAAATAAATGGCTGTACTCCTTATACGAGCTGATTAACTAGAATTTTGCACATTATGTATTTTTATTATTATATTAATTAATGTACGTTTATTCTGAAGCTTAAGCGGAAAGTGGATATTTCTTAATTTATCTACCAGTTTTAGTTTCAAAATAAAAGTGTGCGTGCAGCTCACTATTTTAAATGTTTAGAGATTTATTAGATGAATTATTTTGAATTGAATTGAAGTAAACATAAATTCATTTGAGCCCTAATAATTTAATAGCTTCTAAATATTTACAGACTTTTATTTTTTATTATATTATGAAAAAATAATTGCATGAACACTAAAATAAAACATTATGTGAATAAAGTTGTGTTTTCGTACAGAAAACTCAGCATATCATCACTGCAGGCCTGCACAAACACAGAGTGGAGACAGGAAACGTGTTTCCTCTCTCAGACTGTGTGGAGCCGGAAGACGTCCAGGTTCAGAATGCGCACGCGCGCCGCGGGGGTTCGACGGCTGGACCGTCCACTCGGCGTGGGTCCCAGCTCTGACACATGTTTGATCGTGAAAGCATGGCGGGATAAAATGGAAGTTTGGAAAAGAGGCCACCGTGTTCACTCACTTCCAAAGATCTGAGCATCCTCCTGTCAGTTTACACTGTAGTGGTGTCTGCTTTCAGGAGCTGATCCACAGCAATGATCTCTGCAAACAAACAAAAGCTGCACAAAAACACAAGAATTAGTTCCTATTGGTGTCTTTGGAGGGCGTGGTGTGCAAAAGAAGCCAGAAAACACTTTACCCTATTTAAAGCTGCAGACACTAAACACATCCACGGTCAAAACGAGCGCAAATCTAATAAATAAATAAATAAATAAATAAACTTAATATATATATATATATATATATATATATATATATATATATATATATATATATATATATATATATATATATATATTAATAATTAATAAAGTTATATAAAGCAGTCTAATACATGATCAAAAAGTAGACCATTTTAAAAGTTTAAATATGATTAGCTTTTTTAAATATATACATATCTTGGTTCCTTCAAGGTGACAAAGACATTCAAGGACGCTGGTTACTGCTGTAGCTTTCCACGTTGATGATTCTATTTAGCTTTTGATGCTTGTATTTAGTTCGTCATCTTTGACCCAAAAATAAAAAAATAGCAACTTCAATCTCAACAACAGCCCAGTGAAACACTGAAATGTTTACAGCGTTTGTTCAATTTTTTGTGTTGATTTTTCCCCTTTTTTTGTCAGAATGTAGATATAGCTTATAGACATTTCCAAAAAAAAAAAAAAAAAAAGTTTCCTTTTCTGATGTGGATATGAACTGACTTATATCTTTGTGGCACTAAATATATTAATTTCAAAAAAAGTTGCAGTTATAACCATAAAGAAATAAAGATTAAAAAAATGCAAAAACAGACATGTTTACATTGTTTCTCAGTTGTGAGGACTCTAAGAAGCTTGATTTAAAAAAATAAATTAATAAATAATTAAAGCTCATTTAATTTAATTAGGCATGTGTAATTATATGAAAAAAATGGAAATTAGTTATTTGGTATTAATAATTATTTTTTAAGTTATTTGTACATACATTATTAAAATATTTATAATTTAGAACTAAGTACCTTTTTTGAGCATTATATTTCTAAAGAAAACAATAAATTGTTAATATAGTCTATAAAGGAAACCTTTAAATACATTTTTTCAGCTTAATTGGTGTACTTATTTATTTGTTTGCTGTCGGCATTTTGTGAGTCAGAATTGTAGTCTTTTAATTTTTCTAAATAATAAGGAAAGCGGTTCTGAGGAGAGTTCTGACCCTCTTTCGTCTCCGTAGATTACACGCAGGCACGCGGGGCGCAGGAGCGTTAAGCCGCGCGCGTGCCGCTTCTGATTGTTTGAAGCGCCGATATTAATGTTGTGTATTTTTTCCCTTGTCTGTGTTTCCTTATTTTTTATTCCTAACTTGGTGTTATGGTGTGAAGAAAATGAAATGTCTCAGAAAAACCTCTATTTTTTTAAAGACAGAAACATTCACAATAATCTCGGTTTGATCACATGAAGAGAAAAGGAGCGCATCTTTTGCCCGTCCCGTAGCATTTTAAATGTATCGAAATTAGCTCAAAAATAAAAAGTAAAACATTTCAAGCTGAAATAATTTACATTTTCTGTAAAGTTGTAATTAACTGTATTTAGATTGGTTTATCTGGTGGTTGGCAATTTAAAGCGGAAACACACTTCTCACTGTTTGCTACTGCAGACAAATCAAAATTAAACCGAATTTCCAAACACATACTTAGTTTTTCGTCACTCACGGTTCCAACAAAAATGTGTTTAGTTGAATAGTTTGGAGACTAAACCAGATTAAGTCCACATCACATTTGCTAAATTTGAGCCAAAGAATATTTTATGGAACTAAATATTTTCCAATTTAATTATGGAAATACATTTTTTCATGATATTGCAATTTATTTATTTTTATTTTTTGGAAATAGTTTATACATATAAAAACTATGTGTGTGCTTGTGTGTGTTGATAGTATTATAGTACCCTGCTGAGCCAAACATTTTGTCAATGTGGAGCTGAAGATGCAGAATTTTCAACTTTATTAATCCAGATGGAAATGATGGGATGGATGGATGGATGGATGGATGGATGGATGGATGGACAGCTACTGACATGCAGTTTTTCCGCTTCAGGCGGCAGATTTTAAATCACGATTTGTCCTAAGAAGGCTGTTGAACAAGAGAAGCTGTTCAGGCTGCAGCGTCAGGTCCTGTGATCAATTTTTTTTTTTTTTTTTTTAAACAATTATTACAAATCAATCTCCATCATTATTGCACGCTTCAGTTCCTACGTTTTAAGATCCTTATCATTGTTGTTGTCAAAAAGGCATCATTAATCTCTTCTCCCCTGGAGGCTGCTTTCAAAAATAAACCTGAAACGTGTAAACCCTGAGAGAAATCTGCTGCTCTCTGCGGTGCCGTTTGCCATGTTGAAACTGTCAGTTTTACTATAGGAACCTGAAACGTTTGACCTTATACATCCATTACATGGTCTTGTGATTATTTTTACCATATCCTACGTCTAGCAGTTTTATTTTACAGAATGTTTAATTCACAAAAGCAAAGCAGTAAAAAAAAATAGGTTAATTGTCAAGAAATGTATAATGCTTGGCGTAAATAAAACTAAAATGAGACTTACTATAAGGAAAATTAATAATCAAAACAATTTTATTAACTTTATTAAATCTTTTTCCAGGATGAGATTTCGAATGACAGTTTTCTTATTTCTTACAACCACATGCTGCCTTGTCCGCTATAGCGTGTATTCTGGTTTTACCATAGAACAAAATGCAGACAAAATATATTTAATGTTTAAAAAAGTATGTGTCTGCTTATGTACAATCCTTAAAAACTCAATGATAATATCCTGTATCGCTTCATGCCAAATGAGTTTCAGTTGAGATGATGGACGAACGACATCATCCAAACAGTAATGATCCATAGTACCTAAAAAAAAAAAACATTTTGGAAAACTAAAGCCATTTTCATAAATGAAACGAAAGAAGAAGCGGGAAAAAGGTAAAAATGTTGAGACATCACTGATTGGATGATGACGTTTGTCCATCATTTCTTGAAGCCATACTGGATATGCTTCATACTGATCATAATTATTTTTATAGTATGCAGACAGTTAAGACGCATTCGAAAAATAATGTCAATAATTAAGTATCATCATCTGACTCATAGTACCTACCTTTTCTGGTTTCTTATTGTCGTTTTTTCAACATTTCATTTTAATTTTTGGAAGTTACTTTTGTTTTCCGAAACGTTTAATTTTATTTTATTTTTTCTTTAGGACTTATGTTTTGGTTTCTTGAATTTCATTTTGATTTCTAAAATATTGTATTGATTTTATTACTTGTTTGAATTTTTTAAAATTGTTGTTGTGATTTTTAATACGTTTTTGCGTCAAGTGATGTGTTGGTCTGATTTGGACTTTAGGGCCACCGTACATACGAGGCACACTGTATGATGAATATGTGTACACACATTGTTGAAAGCAGAGAAGTTCAAGTCTTATATATATATATACTAATTGATTTATTAATTGATAAAATCCTTTTTATGAACTAGATTCCAAAAAATATATTTATAAACAATTATAGCTAAATGTTTTGATGAGTAAAATGATTGTTGTGTTGAACGCCCTTTCTGAAATGACGGAGAGAGCAAGTGTTTTGTGATAGACCAGGGGGGTCAAACTCAACCGGACAGGGGGCCAAAATCCAAAACACACCTAGTGGGCCGAACAGAATAAAAACATTTATTAAACACACTAAAACTAAATTTTTAAAACTTTAAAAACGCAACTTTTTAACATAACTATGAATAATAAAAAGGTAAGATTATATTTATTCTAGAGTTAATCAACTTAAATAACTTTCAATATTTTACTCTCAATAAACATATGTTTTGTTGAAATTATACAAGTTAGAAATAAGCGCTAGATAACATCGGGACATTAATAAAAATAAAATAAAATGATCTGGAGGGCCAGATTCGGCCCCTGGGCCTCGACTATGACATGTGTGATAGACTTTGGCCATAAAGGGATTTAGTTTTTCTTTAAGAACAGTTCACCATTTGTTCATAAAAGAACAAATGTTTGCTCCTGGTACTGCGACCGACTTGTGATCTGTCCAGGGTGTTCCCTCCCTTCCCCAACAGTAGCCGGGTCAACTAGCTCCACCAATCCTGTGACCCCGAAAGACATATAGAGGGTTTAGAAAATGGATGTTTACTCCTTCCAATAAACATTGAAAGGGAACCAGGATGATTTAGATGTGTTTAAGTTGATGCATTTTCTCTTATTTATTTATGACAACTTAAGAGCTTGGTCAGTCAGACTCTTAAATATGAGAATAATTTTAATTTTCAGTTTTTTAAATCCCACTCCAATCACCTTTGATCTATTGTTAAAGTCAAGGCCTTCACTGAAGGCTTTGCAGGCCCAGAAAGTACACCACAAGTGTTCCCAATGGTGTTTTATTTCTGATTATTCTGTTTTAAGTCAAAATTTAAAAAAAAATCTTTGTTGTGAGCTGTTGGCGGGATCGTTGGCGTGGAGAAAGCCTCACCCCAGCCATACAGTTTTGAGCCAGATATCAGCTCAGACGAGGAAAACAAAAACATTGATGGATCTAGTTGTCTAAAAGTGGATGCATCAGAATGGAGCAGAGCATGGAGCTTGGATCTACGTCACAACTACAAGCTTTTCAAACATACATTTTTTTGTCTGCCCCTATTCACTACGATTTAAATAAATACTCAGAAAGGCAATTTTATGCTTAATTTTTTATAAAAGTCCTCCATAATTAAAAAAAGCCACAAAGACATTTTAAAACACTATTGTCTTTGTAGTGGGTCTTTAAATGTTTAAGACCTAGAGATCGCATAGCAGTGTTCACAAATAGGCTTTCCATCCACAAGTCAGGGGATCCCAACCCACCTATCAGGGTACAGGTTGCCAGTCTGCCACAGGGCCACATACAGACAGATAACCACTCACGTTCACTCCTAAAGGTTAATTTTAGCTACCATTTAACCAAAGACAAGTGTTTTTGGATTGAAGAATGAAGCAGGAGCTCCTGGAGGAAACCCATGAATTTCTGGGGAAAACATAGAAGCTTCCACACAGAAAAGACCAAGCGGGGAGTGAAGCAAAGCAGGGCTAAGCGCTTTGGTTGTGAGATGACAGTGCTGACCACTACACCACAGTGCAGCTCCAAAAATGCCAGCATGCCTTTAAATCAAGAAGACAGTTTTTTGCGTGATACTTGATACGTTTTACTAAATATTTGTGTCATCAACTTCAACCATTGAGATGTTGCAAATAAATAATGTTACAAATGGAGGGTTATATTATGAATTATAGGACAGCAAATTTTTACTTTTCTTTCTTCTTTTTATATGGATACACTTCCACTTGCACATTCGGTCTGAGACAATGGCACTTCAGGCCTTAAAGACCCTCTCCAGTTGGCATTTTTTTGATAATGAAAGCCACATATAAATACTGAGTATTTCTTTATTTAAATCATTGTGAATTTGGAGACAATGAAAAAATGCAGTTAAAATTGGATTACTTCAACACATTTTGATGTATTCAGTTGTAGACAAATAGATGTGTGTTCATCTTTGGTGTTCATCTTTGCTTTTCTCGTCTGAGCCGGACTGTATTGGATAGTTCCAACACTGTTCGCCCTTTTTGTTGTACTGGTAATGGTAGGTTGTGAGGGGCTATAAGCTAGCGGGAGAGACTCTAAACTGATGGGCAATGGGAAGAGGGGCGGGCTTACTTCGTACCAACACAGCTAGGAGGCAAATTTCTGATTAACTACCACAGCTCTGCAGAAACTATTTCAGAGAAAACTAATTTTTTGGGGGAATTTTGCTGAAAAACGGCGTAATCGTTATTAATAGACAAGTGGGAGCGCTTTTACAATAGATCAAAAGATGATCGGAGTCGGACTTTAATTACATATTGTGTGACACATTTGTAAATTAGTTTTTCTGAAAATGCATTTTTGATTTCACAAGTATCATGAAATATATCTCTATCAATGAAATCATGTTTAAAAGTTCAATAAATAAGAAGGATCATCTCAGTCAACATGATGAGATACTATCTACATCAGGGTTTTCAAACTCAATATACCTTGGAGCCACTGAAGGCAGAATCTGGCTCAGGCTGGGCTGTATGGGGTTCCATTTGTGCCAAAATATGTTTAAAAGTCCACTGTCTATATCTTTGATCCATTGTCTATACGTCTACTGAACAAGTTTATTGAACATTTGTTCATGTCTATGTACCAATAAGTAACATCTTCTGTGTCCTGTGCAATGACATGAGCTAACGACTCTAGTCACTGTTGCTAGGGAGTCTTCTGACG
Organism: Oryzias melastigma; assembly: GCF_002922805.2. Lineage (NCBI taxonomy): Eukaryota > Metazoa > Chordata > Actinopteri > Beloniformes > Adrianichthyidae > Oryzias > Oryzias melastigma. The sequence goes on along the minus strand of NC_050512.1, from coordinate 8,692,070 downwards.
ACCACATCCAGCGACAATAGCAAATGCAAAGTTTTAAGCATAAAGCTGAAACATCCATCTTCTTCTTGACCGCTTCTTTCCTTTCGGGGTCGCGGGGTGCCGGAGCCTATCCCGGCTACTGAAGGGCGAAGGCGGGGTACACCCTGGACAGGTCGCCAGTCCGTCGCAGGGCCTCAATCACACACACATTCACTCTCACATTCACACCTAGGGGCAATTCAGAGCCGCCAATTAACCTACGAAGCATGTTTTTGGACGGTGGGAGGAAGCCGGAGTCCCCGGTGAAAACCCACGCATGCACGGGGAGAACATGCAAACTCCACACAGAAAGGTCCCAGCCGGGATTCGAACCGGGGCCTTCTCGCTGTGAGGCGAGAGCGCTAACCACTGCGCCACCGTGCAGCCAAAGCTGAAACATCACAAAGCAAATGCAAAGCATTCATTCACAAAGAAGAATAAAACACATGTGAACATGTGTTTAGTAAACTTGTTCAGTAGACATAGACAATGGACCAAAGACAGAC
>NC_050512.1:8661989-8691419 GCF_002922805.2 Oryzias melastigma | reverse complement strand
ATGTGGGGAGGGGCCTGTAATATTTCCTGCCCTAAAAGTTTTCCTGCTTCAAGCCCGGTCAATGTCCCACCCCCTAGAGCCAAATACCCCACTGTGATTGGTTGGTTCATCAGCTCTGCACACAGCAGTGTACAAGTCTCGTTCATACAAAACACCACACTAACAATTCTTCTTCACCTTTTGGCTTATCCCTTTCGGGGTCGCCACTGCAGCAGTGATTTGGCAGAGTTTTTACGCCGGATGCCCTTCCTGACACAGCCCTGTACTTGAAGGGCACAGAGACCCAGTTAGGCAGCAGCGTCAAGGGTCTTGCCTAGAGACCCAATCTGGGTGGGGATCAGTGGACAGCCAGGGGATCGAACCCAGGGCTCCTCTGTGCCAGGAGGTGATTTACAACAGATCAGACGAGGAACATTAAAAATAAATGATCAGTTATCTCTTCTCAATAAAAGATTTACTTTTGAAGTAATGGCTTATTCTCATCAACCTTACATGACTGAAACACAAAAGATATTGTTATTAAATTCCTAAAAGTGCCCCAAATTTTTTTTTGTCTTTTTCTTGGTTGTTGTCACACATTTGAGACAATAGGACTAATGCTTGTGATGTGTCTGCAGGTGGAGCTTCCCAAAGCGACGTCGTCATCCTCATCTTCGTCTTCATCAGGAGATAAGAAAAGTAAAGGTCGGACGGGTTGGCCCCAGCACGTCTGGGCTCTTGAGCTCAAGCAGTAGCACCTTCCTCCTTGCAGGCTGACGACACTCTCCCCCACCCGGGGCTCTGTCCTTAAAAAAGGGTCACGGACCAAGACTTGCACACGTTGACGTACAATGTTGGAGCGCTTTGGAGTCAACTATGGACACTGTGCAGTTCTGCTTGCTTGTCTGTGGTAAAAGGGAGCAACTTGAGATTTATAACGCTACTAAATATAATTATAAAAAGGACAGGTGATACAGCAGTCCAGGTAAGATGGATGGAGTACAGTGTTAAAGTCAGATCCATAACCAGTGTTGTACCACTGAAAGATTGATAGTCTTCATAAACACAAACGTCCGTGCAATCATTTCCGGTTGGCGTGCTCTCCAACATTCATACGCAACACAAATGTACATTTTTAATGTAATGTATTTATGTGGCTGTTTGAAGGACCTACATTCTCTTTATGACTAACAGACTTTTAAAGAAGCCTTAAGGCGTGTCAGAATCTTTCAGAGCTGTAAATGCAAATTTTCCATTTGTTTGACAAAATTGTTGGGAGTTTAATGATTATTGTGGGTGTAAACATTATTGTGAACAGAATAAACCAATTGTTTACAGACTAACTTCAACAAGATGAACTAATTTCTCATGCATTCATTTTTTAATAGCATTTCTCTGTAAGGTTTTCAGTATTGTGTTGTTCAGTAATGGACAAAAGTGCCCTCATTTTTTGCTTTAAGTAATCCTATACGTTTAAGATTTTTCAGGAATCTTGAGGAGGTTTTACTTGGATGTTGCAATTTTTTTCTCTCAGTTTAAAATCATGCTCCGATCATATTTTAGAAGTGTTCCCAGTGGTCTTCTAATTATGATTATGTATGGGTCAGTTTTGACCCATGCATATTTTCTTCCAGAACATTCAAAGATAAATATATATTTTGACAGCTATAAACCTTTAATCTAAACACATCAGAACACAAACATCAAATCAAACCAATAGAAATCATTTACATCTTCCAAAAGTATTAGAAAGCGAAAATAGAGAAAAGTCTTTTTGTGTTCGACTTAACTGAGTTTGTTTGTTTTTCTTTTATGCAAAACAAGGGGGATTCTGTCAGTGTGTTGTCTGTAGTCCACAAATGATCTTAATATTGGGTCTAATTATTGCTTTATAAAGACATTTTATGTAACCGGGTCCAAACAGACCCTAACACCAGAAAGGACAGAATTCCAACTAGAGCATTTTAGAATAAAAAAAAATGAATTTGTTGAAATCAAGCTTCCTGACAAAGTTTAAAAGCCTCAATGGAATCAATTAATTTTAAGTATTTTTTTTGTAATTAAATCAAAAACTAAAACGGTGCTAACCCTAACACAAAACTATGACTAAATACAAATAAAAACTTAATGAAAAGGTCAGTCTTGTTAGTTGTGTAAATACTCATGGATGAATGACAATTAAAAAAAATAGTAGACTGACCAACTAAAATGAAGGTTTGTCAGTAGCTTTAATCACATGAATGTAATACATGCTGATGTGAGTCCAATGTTGAAAACAAACAACAAATGTCACCTGGAGCTGTGACGAGCTGAAACTCCAACACTGCTGGTCTCTAGACAGGAATGCAAGTTTGATTGATTGTTTCTCTACCTAACTGTGCCAGTTCTCCGTCTCTCTAAGTTATTTTTCTTTGTGCCAGTAAAAATAAATCTCTTCCCTTTTACCTGCAACTTTACATTCTCATCTGCCATTCAACTCCAAGAGATTTTAGACTATTTTACCCTGATTTACAGATATACCTGCTCTTATCTAAAGTCTTTAGACATCCTTTCAATGTGAAATATAAAAGTGGATATAAAAGTTAAGGTACACGGTTTAAATACAACTGTAACAAGGAGACAAGCGAAAAGATTACAGACTTCTGAGACCAGATAAGACATTAATTACAACTCAAGGATCACCATTCACATTATAGCTCACAGTCTTAGATGTTTAATGTCATCACTTTATAGTGAACTAGCCACTAATCATTTTACAGCCTGGTAAACAATGATATCCTATCAGTAAAGGGTTTGGTACCATTAACTGGTTCTAGGGTCTAGGATGGGTTAGCCTTGCTTTAGGAAGACTACTCACCCAGGTAAGGGGGCAGTTAGTAATCCAGATAGTATTTTTAGTCCTGCTGGTCTCAGATCCTCCAGACTGAGAGCTGGACCAGACTAATAAACCAATAAAAACCCCTAACAGCATACATACACGAACACACATTTAAATCATGAGACCACCCAGGCCTGATGGACCACCTGGCTGAGCCGTCCACCACTGCATGTTTTTGATCAGGAGCTCTGGGGTACACATAAAACCCGGTTAGAGGTGAAACGCACAGGCATGTGTGTGAGTGCGTTTGCGCGTTAGTGAGAAAGCGTGCGTGTGGGGCCATAACGCTGTCACACACCTCGACACACTCGCGCACACGTGGTTAATAATGGAACTTGGATTTTATGGTTGCAGTTGGGTATAGTCGAGGGCATTTGTGTGTGCGTGGTCCTATAGCCATTAGAGCTGTGTGTGACATTGTGGGGAGTGAAGGGCAGACTCTCAGGCTCAATAGAGGGTGAAGTGTGGGGATTTGGACCAGTAGGGAGTAAAAACACACCCAGGAATTTCAGAGTCTAGAAGACACTGTACGTTTTTAGGGCTATTTAACCAATTTAAATACAGTATGATAAAATAAATATGCATATGTTCTTTATTTGAGAAATCTGCCTTTTGAGACACTCAACCCGAGTGGAACATCACTGGAAACAATGTGTTTCAGACAGAGGAAGATGAGTAAAGGATTTGACTAATGTACCGTATTTTTCGGACTATAAGTACCTCTGGAGTAAAGTCAAAGATGGAAAAAAGTCCAAAATAAAGAAGAAAAAAACATTTGGGTTGCACTTTATTTTACAAAACACAGAAACAAGAAGAGATATTTCATCTTGAAATGCAAAACGTAATAACAGAATATACTAGACTGAATAAATGCAAGCTTAACTACTGTAACCATATTTGTGCTTCACTCCTGTGAAGTGTTGCATATCAGCACAAGGATGCTTTTCTCTGCTTCAGAGTTTGTTAAAATTACGTTTAAGTCCTCCATGACAATTTTCAATTAAAAAAAATCGTTCCCAGTAGTGTTTTAATTATGATTATGACGTTTTTAATCAAAATCCCACAACCTAAATGTCTTAAAAAGCCATTTTTCATGTTGATCTGAAGCCTCTGTTTCCAAAATCTCCTCTGAGGGGGCGTGGCTTTTGGAGCTGAGCTAAGTAGCCCCGCCCCTGATCCCCTCACCTTTCTGATTATGATAGCTCTGTGTCTCATTAGCATAAATCTTCACTGCTACTACATAAAAACCTCAGGCATTATCAGTAATGTTCATCCATATGGTTCTGATCCGGATGTCAGCTGGACGAGGAAGTGAAGATCTTCATGGACAGAACTTCCTCCAAAATCCTGATTCTTTCTCCTTCCAGTTCACCAAAGACTCTTTTAGCTAATTCTCCAATGTTTATTGACTGTGATCAATACATTCAATCATTGGTTTCTCAGAGTTCTTGATAAAATAATCAAAGCTAACATCAAAATGCTCTTTCATTGATTTACAATCCTTTCCAACTGCGGTCAAATGAGCCGCCGTTCACATTTCCGTGGTCACATCAAGAAGCTCTGTGGAGTCTGGTGGAGATTTTCCAGCGTTCTCAGTCCTGCTACCGTAAGTATTGGATGAAACTCACACCAAAAATCCAGTGATGCTGATTTGACCACAGAAATGTGAACGGCGGCTCATTTGACTGCAGTCAATGTGAAGATACCATCTTCTCTTCTCCAGAACCTGAACTAGACACTAGGAACAGATGAGGGTTTAGTGCATGTGCAGCAGAGCTGTTGATGGAAAGAAGATCATTCATTCAAACAAGAGTCTGTCCAAGACAGTTTGATTGACAGATTTAAAATGAAAAACACTCAGAAATGCAAAAACGAAATGATTTCTTATTACATTTGTTCTCTTTCATGATAAAAATGCCACACATACATGTTGAAAACTCAAAAAACATGATTTTCATCGGAGGGGGACTTTAACTGCGTCAAGGGTTGAAGAGAAACGTTAGTCAAAAGAATGTACACAATGCAGCTAAAGTTCTGATGTAAAAGAGTTAAAGAGAAGTTGTTATTGAGACATCCTGATTCCGTGTGCTGAGAAGAATCATCAAAGCTGGAACAACTATCGGTCAAGAGTTATTGCATCAGTAAGTCACAGCAGATGTTTTCCATGAATCACGTTTTGGGGTTCATGTAGTTGCTGGAGCCTATCCAAAAGGTGAAGGTGGAGTAACACTCCGGACAGTATGTCAGTCCATTGCAGGAAAAGACACAGAGACAACAATCACCCACAGAGTTAAAGGACAATTTAGAGTTATTAACCAATGAAGCACACTTTTAGACTGTGGAGAGGACATTAAATCACTCACAGAAAACTCTCACATGTACGAGGAGAACATGCTAATTCCACACAGAAAGAATCCAGCCAGGACTTTCTCCAGGAGCTTCTCATCAGGAGATAAAAGGGATAACCACTACACCACTGCGCCATCCAGGCCTTGTATCATTTTATTTTGAAATAACAGACTATAAGTCACACCGTCAATAAATGGTATATGTAAGGTCACGTTAAAAAGCGTTAGCCGCGTTGGAGTGTACACAATACCTGTAACTCCTAACATTGTTTGTAATATACAAACATTAGCCATGTTAAAAGTGTTAGCCATGTTAGCATTTGAACAAAACCAGTAACTACCAAACTTTTTTTTAACACTTCACACATCGTTAGCCACGTTAGCGTGTTTATAATACCTGTAACTCCCAATTTTTTTTACTTTGCTACATGTTAACCAAGCATTAGTGTATTCACAATACGTAACTCCTAACCTTGTTTGTAACAGTCTACATATTAGCTATATTAAATGCGCTAACGTAGTCAAAATCTATGTAACTCTTAATCTTGTTTTTAACAAGTTACAAATTGGCAATGTTACTCAGAAGAGTTAGTTACTCACAATACCTGTAACTCCTAACTTTGTTGGCAACATGCTACACATTAGTCACATTAAAAGCATTAGCTGCTTTAGCATTTTGACAAAACCTGCAACTTTCAATCTTGTGTGCAACATGTAAGAAAACAGACTGATACGCTAAAACAAACGTTACTGCGAGTTTGTTAACTCCCTCTCTAACTTGTTAGTAACACACACACACAAAAAAAACACAGTCCGACACTGCTACACGTTAGTGGTGTTACCGTTGTCACAATAACACCCAACCTTGTTTGCAACATTTAAAAAAACAGACCAACATTTTGAGAAAGCCCAGTGTAGCGCTCAAAATCGAGTCAGCATCAGGAAGCACAACCAGAATGAATCCATAAAAGGCGCTGATGTTTTTGAAAAAACAATGTTTTTAAGTGAGCCTTATAGAACAGAAAATATGATACACTCATCTAACTTCAAGGATTAAAGTCTGGAATTAAGTCAACTTAAATCAAGATAACCCAGGCAGCCACAGAGTGAGGATCCTCTCTGGGTAAACAGGACAAGAAATGCAGGCTTATATTTTTTATGGTAAACCACAAAAAAACAAGTTAATTTTAAACAAAGCAAAAAGCTGCAGTATGTTTAAATCCACACTGGATCTTAGAAATAAAGGCTTTTTACAACTGTTTTATAAAATGGCATATTTCAATTTTATTATGAATGTAATATTGGACATCTCCATGCGAATAAATAACAATCACATCAGTTCAGAAATAAAATGCATTGTTTCATCTCTCAACTCAATAACTTAATAAATACTTTATTAAAATTGTACTGCACAACAATCATCTTTCAAGCTATGGGTGGAAATGTCAGAAGAAGCAGAAGCATAATTGACGGTTCAAAAGCTGTTAGTCAATACCAGATTCATGATTTTGCAATACAGTTTTTTAAATTACTACATCTATTCAGCCAAACTACGCGGAGGGTCTTCTGATTGCTATTTATGACAACTGACTTGGATTGCATCTCCTGCAATGAGCCATGGGAGTTTGTCAGAAATTCTAGCAGATGCACCAACCGTAAACATGTCAATGATTCTACACAAAAGCATCACTTCCAAATAATCACTTAGCAGGATGTTTATGTGTTCTATGTGATGGTCGAGGGCATCAAACATCCTCTAAAGGTAAGTTTTTCACCTCAAATACCCCAATACCTGAGCTCTGTGGGCAGTGAGGACTGATGCCTGTTTGAGTGAGTGAGTGAAACCACTGGCTCCAGTTTAGTATTCAGTTAAGCTCGACCAAGAAGACCTATAATTGTTGCTTCTGTTCATCACCTGGTGGTTTTAAACTTAATACAGTTTGAATAAATAAGTAGAAAATTTCAATGAAAGTAGATGAAGTACCCCTAATAAATGATGAGTAACATTAAGAAAATTCAAGACTATTGTATATCTAGAGGTCAAAGTTGAGGCAAATAAATCGTCATCAACAGAAACACAGTCATACTGGTCATTTTCTGCCTCCACCTCGGGATATACTTTTACTTCATTCATGAAACATAAAAATTAACAAAAAAAATGCAAGTAAAAGTACATTTTCTAATGAAAATCCGAGTTTTTAAATGTATTTCTTTTGAAATGATTTATCAATGAATGATTGAATATGCAGCCACACATACGGACATCTCATTTTGGGTTCTATTACCACAGTAGTTCATTTTGCTTAATTGAAGGTCTGTGACTACATGTGTAGAGGGTTAGCTGATATATTAGCTCAGGTCTTAAGAGGTTAAGTGGTTCAATGAGCATGCAGATAATTATTAACTTGTCTTAGTTCCAGACTGTTAACTCATTGAGAAAGTGTGCAAAGCCTGACACCTACTGGTTACCTTTTGTCACCAACCATTATTGCTGTGCTGTTCTCAGTAGGGATTCTTCGACTGCCTCTCATATTGTAAGGGTAATATTTTTCACATTCTAAAGCCAGTTTTGGCAGCTGATATGTGAATGTTGGGCTTATTGACACTTCTCGAGTTAAAGCACAACTCATTATCATTCAAACATTGTTTGATAAATCTTTCAGATGCCAAAAACAGCCCAAGAGAAGCCAAAAAGATCATTTGCTAGGGGACAGTGGCTTTTGTTTTACCATTTACATTCACTGAAGCATTATCATCACAAAATATTAATAATATTTATTTTAAAAAAAAGACAAAAAGTCACCTTTACTCAACTTTACAAAATTCCAGCTTCAGATGGAAGAGTTACAATCAGAATGACCACTGACCAAAATGTTTGACAAAATTGCATCTAAAAAAAGTAAGAAGTTATTGTATTAGTTATTTACCACAAGACTGTTACAGCAGTACAGACGTAGAAAGGATTTATTTTTTTGAATCACTGCTGTTATGTTATGAGCCAAAGTTACCAGCCTTTACATCTTTATGAAGCAATGTAGAACTCCAAAAGAACCATGTGTAGTTTAATATGTCACTATCACATTTTTAATTTGACTCACATGTCAATTCCGCAGACTTAAACAAATAATCAAAAATACATTTAGAAATGTAAACAAGAAGTTAAACCAACTAACTGTATAAGGGAAAAAAACTCAAACCTATGTTATATTAAATATAATCTGGAAAAATAAAAACAAACACAGAAGACGTAGAGAGAGGATTAAAAAAACTTTACATTAAAATAAATAAATAACAAAAAGGAATGAACTATATTTTTGTTGTGACTTAAGCTAAAATGAGAAGATGGGAAATATACTTTTTAACTTGTAATGCACATTTTTCTGTAACATCTTCAGTTTTCTGGAAAACAATGTTGTGTTTTTGGCTCCTGAGTATAGGCAACGTTTAAATAGAGGTTTGTGCCTGCATCACTTGAAAAAAAAATCTATGAAATACTTCGTTTCATGTGTTTTAACTTTTTTATTTATTGGTGGGGAAATAAATCTACATTGTTTTTCTTCAAAAAAGACTTTTTTATGCATCTAAGCGAGTTATAGCTTTTAGATTTCTGTCATAGTTTTAAATATGTACTTAACAACGACAGCAATGCACGCTGCTAAATACAATCTTCACGCATGATCCCTAACACAGTCTTTTAATTTGTAAGCACCAACCGGAAGCAGCGGTACCACATCCGCGTGACACGGATTTCTCTTGTTTTTATGACCAAAGTCCAGGAGACTGATTCCTAAAGCCAACGCTGCGATGCCTTTCGTGGAGCTTCAGACCAATTTACCCGGTTCCTCGTTTGATGAGGGTTTTCTGAAGAAGTTCTGTTCATGCGTCGCTTCTACACTAAACAAACCAGAGGAGGTGAGAGAGGACGGACTTTAACCAGCGCGCTCGTCTTTACGAACGTGTTCACGTGTGAAAATGTTTATTTAAAGCACACACTTAAATTTACTTTACTAAAATGCTTGTCCCTTTTGACTGGATTTGTTATGAATAATGTTGTTTACATATTGACTGCCCTTGAGTTGATGCCGTGCCACTTTCGGCCGCTATCATTGACGGCTGCCGGAAAACGTGAAAAATGACGTAAATTTCCTATCTGGTGAAACTGGAAGTTGACATAAACACAAATCAATCTGAGCAACATATGCAATTCAAAGGCGGTCAAATTTGAATTATATTTAACATTTAATACATTTTAATACATTTTCCACTGCTTTCATGTCACAAAAGTCTAATGTATTCTGTGAAGGAAGAGCAGTTATAGAAACAGTGAGAATTTGTTATGTTGTTAAATGAAAAAAACAGAAACTTTGCTGCATTTATTCATTTTCCCCCCTAAAATTACTCTCCTTGATATTTTACATTTAAAAACAGTTTAAATTAATTTAAATTGACCATTTCTGTCAAATGAATACATGTATAAATAGTCTAGTGGATTGACTGTCATTTAGCTCAACACAAACCATTTTTCTAAGTCTGCAAACATTCACATATTGGTATAGCAGAAACACTAAACTATTTTACTTCTTCTATATATGCGTGGACATATTCGTAACTCTGATAGGATTAAGTTAACTGTGTTAAAAATGTATTGGCTGTGAGGTTAAAGTCTCCTTCAATGATTACACAAGGAGAGAAAATAACACATTTTATGGTTTTACAATCCTTTATTATTATGTGTTTATACAAATGTTGATGTTTCTTCTTATTTGGATGCAATAATGTTTGCTCATTGAGTGTTTGTCTTTCAGAGAATGAATGTGGTGGTGAAACCCGGTCTGCCGATGCTGATCGCTGGTTCCTGCTCTCCATGTGTCATGCTGTCGGTGTCCGCCATATCTGTGACGGACACTGCTGACAAGAACAAACAGCACAGTGCCAAGATCTTTGAGTTCTTAACCAAGGAACTTAGTATGGCTGAAGACAGGTTAGCTTACCTCATAAAGAGAAATCTTTAAATCTGTTTGGTCTCAGTGATTGATCTTTGATCAAATAGATCTTTGTTAGGAGTCTTACTTTTATCAATACCCAAATGTGTCATTTTAAAAATGACTTTTCTCTTTCTTTTTTTCAGGATTGTAATCACGTTTCATGAGTTGCAGCCTCACCAAGTTGGAAAGAAGGGAACAGTTATGAGCTTCTTATGAAGATCACATCTCATGTCCATCCAATTCCATCTCATTCCTAAAGAAGATACATTATATTTGTGTTCACCACATAAAAAAGTTATTTGAAAATATCCCTAGTTTTTTTATTTTTTTTTTTCTTGGAAAAAGAGATTAAACATTAAAAGATTTGGAGAAAAAAGCGTTTTCCCATTAACTGTTTATTGTTCATGTGTGCAGAAATGTAAAACTTATTCCAAATTTGTAACTCTAGAGAACTTCAAAGATATTTTTATACATAAAACTTAGTCAGTAAAATCACTAAGTTTAATGTGAAGAAGAGGAAGTTATCCCACTTAAAAAAGATGAAAGAAGCTTGTAGTTTTCAACTATAAGAGGCAAAATGGGGAAAATAATCCATGAAATCATATTGTAGAATTTTAATAAAACAATGTATAAGTAAGTATTTGGTTGCCAACAAACAGGCACCATACTGTATCTGTCCCACACACCTTTAACTTCTTTAGAAGCTCCTCTGTCCTCCACTTCTTACATGTATTAATGACATCTCCAAACTCCACAATGATTAAGCCCAAAGAGCTGTCAAAGAACACCAGAAACAAAGTTGTAGACCTGCATCAGACCAGGTCTCCATCTCCATCAATCTGTGGTTCCATCCAAGAGGTCACCCTGTGGGGTTAAAATGATCACAAGAACAATAAGTAAACAATCCCAGAACCTGTGGAGAGCTGGGACCAAAGAAACAAAGGCAACTATCAATAACCCGACACCACTAGACATGATCCTCTGCCTAAGCCAGTACATGTTTGCTAGAGAACATCAGGGGTGTCCAAAGTTTTTGCAAAGAAGGTCTGAGTTGGTGAAGATGAGATGTGTGTGGGCCAACAATTTAACTATTTAATAATATTGAATTTAAATTAACTATTTAATCATCATTTTATTACAATGGCATACATTTATTTATATAAACATATCCAATTATGTTATTCACATTTTTTTGCACATTTCATTGCCTGTTAGCTTGTAGAGACTATGGTGCGTCTCATCTGGTAATGCCTCTTCATGGTAAATATGAAACGTAATTTAGTAAAATCATGCGTGCAACTTTTAGACAGTGCTTGGAGGTGCATGTCATTGATTTTATGAAAAGAGTGTGTTTGAACTAGGGATGCATTTGGTTCATGATCCGGACTTAGATGATCCAGAAGAGGATCACATGGTCTGGTGAAACTAACACAGAACTTTACTTTTTTGTAGTAAAAATTCAACTTTTCATATTTGGAGGAGAATTCTACAGTCCTCAAAGGTAAAACAATAGCTTGTGCAAGTTTTATTATTTAGGAAAAAAAGTTAATGTCTCATCAGGGCTCCATCTAATCCAATAGAAGTAAAGAAAACCATCACACACCAGCTTAGTAGCAAAAAACTTTTATTTCTTCTTTCACCCTTTCCTTGGAAATAATATTAAATCTTTTCTATAAATTAGATATTTACATTGATGGCCTTTCATATATTTCACCATGAGAATATTCAGAAATAAATTATGTTGTACAACATACTGTAAACGTGATCAAAAACACCAGAGCCTCTTCACCGAACCCGGCAACAACAACAAATAAAATAAGCAGGCGTTTTGGACTTGGAGTCTTTCCCAACATAATAAGAACTATTGGTTTCTTTATTTTCAGACCAACTGTCACCAAAACACATTCAAATTGTTACATTTTGTATCAGAAAGCAATGCTTGGTTTGGCTCAAAAAATGTAAAAGCATTAGGACACTTTTAGATTTTAGAAACATCTTGGCAAGTAAGATTCTGGAGTGGGTCACGTCTGTTGTTTTACAGGAAAAGGACCAGAAGTAAAAAAAAAAGATTTTATTTGAAGGTTGTTAAAAAAGAATTAACCTAAACGCAGTAGTGTATGGGCCAGAAAGCTGCCTTTTCTTAAACATAGTGGAGTGTCTTGTTGAAATGTCATATACTTTGCTCTATGACTTACTTTTTGTTCCATTTCTAGTCAAGGAAGCCAAACTTATAAAAAAACAAACAGAAAAAAACAATCATCCTGCCCTTCATAAGGACAACAAACCCATCAATAAAATCCCCACTTATCAGGAGGCCTCTTTGGTAAGATGATCACATTATTAAAAAAATCCTTAAGACATATATCCTGAACTGATGCAGCCAATTAACAAGAACTTAAGATCCCAAAAGAAAAAAAAGAGATTAAGAAACGATTCAAACATCATGAAAGTCCAGAGACGCGCGTCTGTTCATCCAGCAGCTCATTCAACCCCCCAGCTGCTTTAGTCTCTGCCTCCACGTTTGTGTTCGTTATACCCCGGTACCACACTGACCCACAACTGACAAACATGTTTGGGGGGGCTAAAAGCACCTGCTAAAGCCTCTTTAAGGGACGGCTGCACTTCCTGGCACGTCCGTCTACAGTTCCTGTGTGGAAACGTCACAGTTTGCAGTCTTCATACAGCAACTATATTGTTCATCTCCCATTTCTGAGTGGTTTTGCTGGTGTCACAGTCTGATATGAAGACCTTATGGAGCAGGTCAGAGCGGTCCAGACATTTCCCTGAAATCAGAACACATTACTTTTCACCTCAGAGTGTTGGGAAACGAGCTTAAGAAACATACTATCAGCACATTGCAAACATTGGTCTATATCAAGATTCGGCAACCTTTAACAGCGAAGGTCGTTTTCTACTGATCAAATCCAAGAAGGAGCCATATAGTCTAACTTTAGCCTTTAAGAAATTTGGATTTGCATTCATGGCCTTATTTTTTAATAATAAAAATGAAATATGTCTATTTTTTGGAACAAACAAAAGCAAAAATATAAAAAGAACTTAGCATCTCTCACAATGAGATTTTTTTTTAACTTATTTTCAAAATAAAAGATGCCCTGTACCAAACAGGATCATTTCAATGCAACTCTGAGCAACTAGTAACCATTGTTGTGCCACATAAGATAATATGTGCTTTTAACTCATAAAAGATCAAACCTTTTACCAAAGTTTTTCTTTGCATATAAAATCTGTTCATTCTGGAGGTAGCGTTGAGCAAACAAGACGTCTTCAGGTCAACAGGATGTAAAAACGTACAAAGTTTATCATCTATGTGCACTTCAGCCATAAATGTATACATTTAACTAATCTAAATTAAATAAATGCCAATTAAGTAATCCTTACTTTAAATAATTGCAATTTTGTTTTTATTTCTTTTATCTATTCTTGCTCTTTTCCCCTCTTTCTCGGTAGTCTTACACTTCTGGGTTTTGTTATTTTAGTTTGGGGTTGGCCCTTGGTAGTCTTAGTGACTACAGCTAAAGAGAAGCTGCATCAGCTGACTCAGAAACTGACAGAAAATTAAAAAGACAATAATTACAAAAGAGAAAAGTGTGAAAATCTTCATGTCTGTCACAGAAAAGTGTGTAGTGAGGGGTTTTACAGCCCTAAAACATTTATAACCATACTTAGGGGATTTCATCTTTTTGTAGGTTATTTCTACAATGTTATCTCCGCGATAAAACAGGGAATACTGTACATCGTTTTTCCAGGAAAAAAAACTTTGGTTGTAAAGAGCAACATATGTCTGTATCGTTAATTAATCATTATTAAAATCGTAGGAATTTTAGTAAGTGGAGTTGTATGTACTGTGAGCCAGTAACAAATCTTGATAGATAAACTGAAATCAAGTGTTGAAAATTGAGTTACCCCAATTCTTCGTAGCAATAAGATGTGTTTGTCAGATTGTAAGAAGCCACCAAAGTAACATTACAACGTAACACACAGAAATAGTTCATAATGTGAGTAGTCTCCTGAACTATTTGAACTTGATGGAGTGTAATACAAAAATAAAGTTCAAATTACCTGTCGGCATATGAGTAAATCGATGGAGATCCTGAAAAGAGACAAACACAGAGTTTATAACCTGCTGTTAGATGTATTTTAATGATAAACTCCTCCCATTTACTGGTCTGATACTAAAGTGAGCATTGCAAGCTTGACAGAACAACAAAATACACACAAGACCATGAGAAGATTTGGTCTAATAGCCGGTAAAAGTGAAACCATGGCTAAAAGACTGGCATCTCCAGGTAAAAAAAAAATATCCTTCTGGAATTTCCATCTCAATTGCAATCTAAAGACTTATTTTTGACATATTTCTGAAAAGCCCCATTTTCATTCAAATTACCACCAAGATCAGATAATGACTGTGGAGAATGCATTGATGGGATGCAGAAATGGTTAATCATTCAAACAGGAGTAAAGACTTGGTGCAAACAATCAAATATGGAGCACTTACTGTAGTCCTTGGGTACTGAGGTCATAGTGTGTTGGCTAATGTCGCCTTACCTTAAAGTACTTCCACTCGGTATACTGGTTGCGGTCACAGTGAGTGATAATAACTGCTGAGTTGTCTCCTCTGGTCAGGCACTGGTCATACTGCATCAGCTGGTTGGCTTCATTGATGCGGAACAACTGGACACAGAGTTTTCAGTGAGCTGATGAGGAACTGCCAAAAACTCAATCACGCAGGCTATTCAGCTTCAAAGAGCAAGCAGTGGATGTGATGCTAAGCACTGCAGTTTGTGCTTCATATGAAGGTTGGGAACGCTTTCCAAAAGTCAAAAGACAGAAGTGTATAGAGAGAAAATAGACTCACCCCAATTTGTGTTTAATTCTTGATTCATTTGTAACTTTGGATTTGTGTTGTTTTGTGCACAGCTTTGGATTTGTGAGTTAGTAAATCTCGATTGTAACTCATAAAATACCTTTTGTGCATAACTGTGTACTTGCAATTGTGTTTTTAAATGTGCAAAAATTAAGAAATTCACCAAAATACAAGTTACACAAGCGCAATTTAAAATTACAACAGCTTGAAACTAACTATACACTCAGATATTTAAAACCGCTTGTTACGCACACACAAAACCGCATTAACACACAAATCTGATGTGAAACTTTCCAAGTTGCATGTGCAAGTGATGCGTTTAAATGCTGCTGAGATGCTGGGTCATCAGAGTTTTCTTATCAACTGCTTTGAACTTAGACTGTGAATAATATCTGGTGAAAACTTGATATTTTCCCACTTTCTTAAACAGATATGCCCGATAATTTATATAAAAAAAGTCTAAAAATGTTTTTTTTAAAACACTCAACAATAAAGTTTCTCTATTCTCATTGCTACCATATGGCTGCGCTTCCCCTGACAGTGCTTTCGCCACGGAGCTCAAGCAGGCGGTATGAGATCCATCTCAACGCCCAGATAGAGTGGATCAGCCCTACGCCCCGCTCCACTCCCTGGGTGTGGAGAAGGACCTGGCACTGTCTGCTTGCCCCAGAGAGCTGAATGCAGGGCTGAAACACAAATCTAAAGTTGCACACAAATCAAGAATTACGCATGCATAAATCAAGATAAATCTATTTTCTCTCCATAAAAGTGAACTGGTTACTGGTTTTTCTCATTATTACCCCAAAAACAGCACATGCTTCACAACTTTTAACTTGTGATTACAATTTTGCAAACTATTTTAACAAATCTAAAGCTGATTTAATTGTAAAGTTATTTATAACTATGTAATTTCAACAACCTTAGCATGTTCTTGCATGTGGTATTATCATTTCTTTGTTTTTTTGGACTGAAAACCAGGAGAAGGAGACAAACGCCTTGATTACCTGGTTACCTCCCATCCTGTGGCATGGACCAATTTCCACATTCCCTCCATTGGTGTGTCCCATGCTGTCAATGCAGTAGCTTGTCTCCAAGCCACGAATCTGCAACCACAACAGTTATCGTCTCAACTCTTCAAACCAGCAGCACAAAAGCTAGAATGTAACAAGTATGGTTCAAGGATGGCTGTGCTGGTGCGCATGTGGTGTGTGAGTTTGTCTTTTTGTGCGAATCCTTACCTCCCCCCACTCGACATTTTTGGGAGGAAGAGGGTAATGCAATGGAATGTCATACGCGATTTCCTCCATGAACCACTTGAAACTCTTACATCGATGTTCCTCCCTGAAAAAAAGGTTCAAACGCTGTCAAGTGTTTTTTTATTTACAGAACAACAGATACATCCATCCATTGTCTTAACCCAATGTCTCTCTTTTGGGGATGCCGCTACTTTGGGTACACCCTGGACAGGTATACAGTCTGTCCACACAATCACACACCTATAGACTGCATCCTTCTTGCTATATTCCTTTACAACTGAATTACTAAGAAAAGAACTAGGAACTGAAAGCAAAAATGTGGGTGTTCACAGTAAACAGGATGACCACAGGATGACCTATATGGCCGAGTAATCACCAAATGCATTTCTGAGAGATTGACATGCAGATTGTTGCAGCATCTGCTGCTATGTGGTCTTTGTGCCAGTCCATCATGGTGAATCTCTCAATTTACTGGTAGATCTTTGTTCCAGTACTCATTTGCGGTCATGAGCTCTGGGATCCAGATGTCTCTTGATCCTCCATGTCTCTCGGCTGGTTTGGAAAGGCCTCAGGATTTCCCTGAAGGAGCTGGAGGAAGTGGCAGGGCAGAGGGCATTCTGGGTTTCTTTTTCCTAGACTGCTGCCTCCATGACCCAGTCAGGGATGAACCGATGAAAATGAATGGATAGATGGATGGACAGTTTTCCCCTCTATATCTGCCCCAAAGTTTGACGGAAAATGTGTATTTGGTAGAATTTGGGGGTCTGGTTTACCAACCCAAAGCAGATAGTTTTGTCCTTTCATGAAAAGTGTTTTTTGTCCATGGTTTTAATAAAACTGAAAAAAGAACAGCTAACCTAACATGAGCCATACTGCAGAGTGTGGGTACGTCTATATGTGTGGATGGTTTTTATCCCTTATTTCCTGGTTTAAAGTCTCATAGGACTGGTTAAACCCCAGCTGTTTATTTTACAATTCCTTGATACAAGAATCTATCATAACATTAGAAACTAGACCCACCCTAGTGTGTTCTAGAAGTTTTAGCATCTCAAAAGCTCCTCCCATTCCAGATGAATAATCAGTCACAAATAGACTGTCACACTATATGTCATCGTGAGTACGTTCTAATCATAAATGTCTAAGTATGCATCTATTTATTAGTCTAAATGTATTTAGATCAGTTTAGCTTAAACACTACCAAAATGTCTGGTCATCTTTTGGCTATAAAGGTTTACGAGTTACTAACTTTCCAAACAATAATCCAAACAAGGCAGCAGGTTGACAGGAAGAAGCAGTAAATGGGACTAAAGATGTGATTTTACCTGAAACGCTTCAGATCACTGATATCTCCGTAGGCAAGAGTGAGAGTCTCTGGACGGCTAGCATAGAAGAAGTCTTTGTACTCATCCCACCACACTTCCACCACACGGACATAGTTCTGCAAACAGAGAAGAAAAGATGGTCAAACACGGAGGACATAACTCGTCGTTCGTATGATAGTGTCTGTCGTGTCTTAATACAGCTGTCGTCAATTTTTTTTTTCAGGGTTTAATGTCAGACATCATTATCACAAACTGGCCTCTAGGAAGCCATGGCTCAGGTGTTTATACCTTCAAAGTAGGGGAAGATCCAACATGTGCAGGTGGAGGATTTCCCTGCCAGCCTTGAAGTCTGTAGATATGGCCAACACGGGAACATGGAACAAAAAGCAGCTGACCACCACACTGCCATATCTACACACACAAGAGTAAAAAAAAAAAAAACACAAACAGATTATGACAAAAGATGTCACAGTTAACTCAAAACGCCAAAACTAACTCAGATCTACCTTGTATGAGATTTCAAAGTTCTCTCCTCCCCATATCTGGAGTCCAGGGTCATAGAGACCCAGTTCAAAGAAGTAGTCTCTCTCTATGGCAAACAATCCCCCAGCCATAGCTGGAGATCTGCATGCACAAAAATCCTTGTCAGTATAAAGGCAACAACTGTTAAGCCCTGGAGAGTACTGTCCATTAATACACATCATCAGAACAGCAAAGCCAAACATAGTAATTACAATATTAGTAAGAAGTTACTGTTGGTTACTTTTAAAAGGATCCTTGACTAAAAAGACTCACAAAAAATGACAACAAAGATATTTAGGACTGAATCCACAACGTTCACAAAGTAAAATATAAAATAAGAAGTGCACTATGGTACAGTGCCCCTTTGGGATATCTTAAGTGTTAAGATGTGATTTTAATGTTGATAAATCCAATGGAAGAGTTAATCTACCAAACCAGTGAGTCCTGTTAGTAAGAGTCCTTTCAGTACCAGCAGCAGGTAGAAAATAGAGAACCACAACACAAAACGAGCAACATGCAGTGAAAGATCAGCCAAGCAAAAAAAAAAAAAAAGAAGCCAAACAGCAAAAAATGATCAATAAAGAGTTGATTCAAGTAGGGATGGGGGTGCGAGATGAAAACCCAACCCAGAACCAAAACCCTGATGTGAAGATGTCCTAAAACCCCAAACTAACTGAGTACCATGTCACCTTTCATAAAACAGGTAATCCTAATCCTACAGTCAAACGTGTAGTCTGTGTGTTAGAGTATTCCAGATAGTTCCCCAGCTAAAGCTGCAAAAAGAGTGAGTGACATGCTGTTCACGTCTATACCCAGAGAAACCCAGTGCTGGAGGACAGAGTGGGAGCACACTGCTCATGATTAGCTAGATTATTTTTGTTAGTTACCATGTAGCATCTCACACAACTGTTAGATTAAAAAGTATTTCCATACACCTTTTGTGAACGTATACATTTATATATAGCTTCCAAGGGGCACACTTTGAAGACACTTTCAAAGATCTTGTCTACTCTTTTAGTCTAATTTCTTATTTTTTGTTTGTATGTTCTAGAACTCTTTCACCCTGGCTAACTAAAGCAAGATCAAGAACTACTTAAGAGAGCATTTAGCTTTAATGGTAAGACACATAAACTGGACTGAAAGTGAGTTACTAAAAGCTAGCTGTTAAAAATATCTAAGAAAGCCTGGAAAAATATTGTTCTATGTAAATAAACAAGGAAAAAAAATCTTTCCTACAAAAACTTTCCATTTTTTGTGTCATATCTATAAATAAAAAAACTTATGTGGCACAAGAAAACCTTCTTTGTTTATTACTTAGGCTGTAAATACTTTTTAAGAACTTGCAATTTGACAGGAATAGTCATCACAGTACTAGGCTAATGATAATGTCAACAATATGCTGCTAAATGCTGAGGTATCTTTATTACCCTTGTCCATATCAAAACCAAAGCACTAGTTCTCTGTACCTATAGGGCTCAGTTTGAGTTTTTCTGAGTTTTTTCTCTCTGTCTCCCAGAGGAACTCTCTTCCAGAGCATGCTCCAATCCCAGGCCCCTCTAGCAAAACCGTCCTGGTCTCCTCCACCCTGGGGCTCGATGGTATACTTCTCGCCATGGATGGAGTCAATCAAAGGCACCGTGCACACCGTTCTGACAGGGTGGATGTGGGGGCATGCATGGGAGAAGGAGACGTGGGGTGGCGCACAGATCATAGGAACACAAAGACATGGGGATGGACGTGGCAAGCCCACACACACACAACGAGACAGTGACATGAGGGGATGGGGGGAGGGCACATGGAGACACAAAGAGATCATGGGTGAGTTTGACCATGCTAGCTGTGCAGCGTGTACCGGTAGGGCTGGGTGGTGTGTTGTCTCTTAGATTTCTCTTTCTGGCTGAGAGGAACTCTCTTCCAGAGGAGGCTCCAGTCCCATGCTCCTCGAGCAAGGCCATCCTCATCTCCACCCTGCTGAGGCTCCATAGTGTACACATTACCGTCTATATAATCTAT
The DNA here is from genome assembly GCF_002922805.2 of Oryzias melastigma. NCBI lineage: Eukaryota > Metazoa > Chordata > Actinopteri > Beloniformes > Adrianichthyidae > Oryzias > Oryzias melastigma. The sequence continues at coordinate 8,671,231 of NC_050512.1, read as the reverse complement.
GAGTGGCACTGTACACACTGTCCTACATTCAAAAGACAGACGCATACAAACAACTTAGCATTAGTGTGGTATAAACAATGTAAAGTATCTTTTTCTACAATTTTTATAAATTGTTCTTAAGAAGGAAACTATTGAAAGTCATGAGAATGTTGCTATTTTGAAGACAAAGGCATTATGTTTTTCTAACATTTATCCATTTACAGACCACCTTTATGGGAACTGTTCTTTTTACTAATGTGATTTTTTTGCATCTGAGCAACAAATACCACAATTAGAGCTAACAGCATTTTGGAAAAAACTATAATCTTCTAAATTATGTTTTTTTTTTCAGTACTCACAAATTTAGGTGCTGTGAATAACTACAAAGTGATAGATTGTGTTTGTAGATAACAATATAGATAACAATACTCTATTTAAGTCTACTACCAGAATACTTAATCTATCCTAAAAGTGAAGCAGAATAATTGAAGTTTACTTTTTATATCCTACATTGTACACTTAAAATGTTCCAATTTAGTCTAAACAAGTATTCAGTTGGTATTGGTGCCACACTACACAAACAAAGCATTTAGTTTACTTGCTAAACTCAAGTATAACTAATAAAATAAAATTCAAGTGTACTACTTTTTGCTAAGAGTATACCTAAATATCCAGTTAGAAACGGGTTCTCTGTCCAGCTGTATTCCCCTGTTATTCACGGGGGTTAGGGACCAGAGGTATCCACGAATACCACCAATCCGCAAATATGGCGGACGCCCCGTCCCCATTTGTCGTCCCCGTGGCCAACAAATTTCCGTTACTGATCCATACTCATCAAAAACACTTCTGAGTTTTTGTGACGAACTGGAGGAGTAACGTGACTTTACAAAAATTTGTGAATATGTGAAAACGCGAATGAGCAGGGGAATACTGCGTTCCGTTTAAGTACAGTACAACTCTGCTAAATCCCTAAATTTGATACAGTTTTCTGCCTGAATGTCTCATCGAGAGGAGTACTTCACCATGACAAAATTAACCTCTGGAGACTGTTATAATAAAAACAAGCTTTTAGCTTAAAGGCAGCCAATGTCAACAAGGCTTTCAGAAAGTCTGTTGAAGTTTTGGTCAAAATCACTTTGAACATTTTCATGGGTCTGGACCTCGAGAAAAATGCAAAACTTTTAAAGTCCAGAATTTTCTGAAGCTTTTAAAAAATGGTATGCTTTGTACCTGAAACACAAAACACAGTGGCATTTGACTAGATCAAACATTTAGAGAGCTTGAAAATGTCCAGACTTCCTTGAGAGATCCAGAGAACAGAGATGTCTTTAACTCTTTTGTTTCACTATCGTTGACTGTTGTATTTCCCGTCTCTGGGAAACACTTTTGCAGTTTATCTGATATTGTCTTCACAAGTATCATCAATGTATACAACAACACGAACAAACACCTCAGTCTAAATAATTGAAAAAATAATGTTAAAAATAATGTTATCTTCATCTTGTGTTTTGTGAAAACATATGGCGATTAGGTTGCCATTTCAGACAAATCATTCACTGTGTACTAAAAACACCAAATTTGCCATGGATGTACCTTAGAATCCTCTCTTTCAAAAGAGCCAGTTTGCCATGATAAAAAGAAAAACAATTCAAGATGGCGACCATTTTTAAATATAACCGCCACCTGAACATGTTCCGTTGAGGGATACCAACAGAACACTTTAATATACATATGATGTGCTTTTCTGAAAGGGGGGTCCCGAGTCACATTCATGCCAAATTTGATGCTTAAACCACAAAATGCAAACCAGTTCTACCACAGAGGAGACAAAGGTACATCTCCCAAAACAACTTAGCTAGTTACATCTTATTTGAGAAAACATTTTAAGGCTAAGTTCGTATACCAATATTAAAACTCTTCCCTATTCATGGGTCAAAACAAGTGCAAAGAAAAACCAAGAAGTTGAGCAATGTGGACCCACACATGAGCAGTGGAACTATCTACACATCAATGGACTTATATTTTGATGAGTAGTACTCTACAAAAAGTTACACGTGTCTTTTGTGGCTAAAATTCTTAACAAAGTAAATAAAGAAGTGTGCATTTGATATGCATGCCTTCTCAAACAGAAAACGTTAAAGCGGAAGTTGGGCTACACACATGAACCTTACCTGTCTTTTGAAATTGGAGCAATCAAGGGAGCATACCAGTTGATTCCAACCTCACAGTGAGCATCCAAGTAAATCAGAACCTGCAATAAACAAAACATGCATCTGTGAAAATACACATTTAAATTATTATCAGTATATGACTGAAATGACACAAAAGATGTGTTCTCTCTGCATAATCAAATCCAGCTCCATCAAAGGCATTTTGTTCTAATTAACAAGTCCCATTGCAGGCTGCCCGGTCTCAGTATGACCGCAGCAGGAGCTTGGTTCACGTAGCTGGCAGTAAGTTGAACCCACTTTATATAGGGCATGTTGGACTCTAAAAGAGCTGCCCCCTTTTACCAGCTCTGTGCATACTATCTATGTACAGAATTTTTAAGCCCAACCAGGAGCTAAAGGGAGTCCGGTTTGAGGACCAAAGAATTTGTTCTGCTTATTGGTTTTGGCTTAATCGAGCCAGAACCTATAGCATGTGTTGGGGATGTTTGCGGCAGAGTGTGAAATGGCTAGGATTAGGGTAAGCCCTACCACATCTGAGGTCTTGGCTCTTATCCAAAAAAAAAAATGGTGTCCCCCGTTGGGGGTTGGACAGCTCCTGCATGAGCTAGGGTTCTTGAGTGAAGAAGGATTGGGCCGTGAGAGCAGATTGATGTTTCATTCACCGTTAACCAATCTTTGTGCTGGTCCTTCATGATGAAGACTTGACAACAAAGATAATGGGCCAAATGTACCAACTTGTTTACTAGCCAGTTACGACACTGCTATGGTGGAGTATATACATGCAGCTTTTTCTGAGTAAGTAGACCACCAAGAAAAGGTGGAGGATTCCAAGAGCTTTTTGGTCTTTAGTAGGGTTTAAGGGTAGGGTCTCCCATGGTAAACAGTTCCAGGACAGGCAAGGGTAACTAAGTATGATTAAAAAGACATTCGTAGATTTAGAAAATGAAACATCTTAAAACATCTTACTTCCAATATTCATCATCTAGGCTAAGGCTGCAACACCTCAAAGCCAGCCTTAAGGAAAGGGCTTGTAAGATTGGAAAGATCTCCTTCAATTCAATTCAATTCAATTCAATTCAATTTTATTTATATAGCCCAATATCACAAATTCAATTTGCCTCATTAGGCCTTCAATAGTCTACCTAAGCACGGACACCAACTTAGCCCAAAGCAGTCACAAATTCCCCATTGATGGGTCACCACTTGCAGGAGAGATTGTGGGTGTGGGAGCACTGTGGAACAAACTGAAACCAGGCATGTGTGCTCCATTACCCAGTTACCAACGCTAGTCTTTGGGATGGAAATGCTACCTGGAGAGCTTGAATTTGAAGTAGAGAGTGGATCAGATTTCCATGCTACCCTGCTTAAACAACTACATTTTGCTCAACATTAACCTATGCAAAGGTAAAATAACGGCCACCAGATGTGTTTGGGCAGGGTACATGCAGGACGGTGTGTCCTGAGGACCAGGGTTGATAAACACTGGACTAGACACAGTTGGGTCCTGGACTAGACACAGTTGGGTCCTGGACTAGACACAGTTGGGTCACTCTAACTCTCAGTCTGGGCTCTGAAATGACTCTTCCCATAAGGAGTTGGACTTTGTCCTTTTCTGAATTTGGGCTTAAGCGAATTGAAGTCACGATCCTTTGGTATTCCCTAATGAAGGAAGGGTAACTCTTCTCAACCTTAGCATTGGCCATCGTTGTCTGTACTTTGTACTTATTACCTAAATGTCAGGTTAGAGTATTTGGGGTTTTGTTTGGAGTTCCTGGAGAAATACTAATGGTTGCTACAGTTTGAACATAAAGAGTACACTGGGCATCATTGACACCATCATTAATGGACTTTGTACTTTTGTCATCAGACCTGGTACTTTATGTCCTGAACATGACTGAAGCAATGGGCTGGACTGTTACCTTCTCACTGGGGTATGTTGCTTTAGAAAGCAGAGGAAAACACTTAAAAAACTGCTGAGTCCAAATACGCGTTTTTATAGAAGTAAATGTATGAGAGTGATATGGTTCTGGAAAGATCCACTGAAGGTCATGACTCCAACCATACCTGTCCTTTAGTGGCCTTCTTGGCCCCAATACTTCTGGCCTGTATCAGTCCTTCTCTCTTGTCATTTCTGAAGAGCTTGACCAGACCATTCCATTGTTTGATGTACTCTTCCAGACGCTCTTTCAGATGGACTGAAAACAAACGCACAAACTGTCAGAATAAACATACAAAAATCATTTTAAGTTGGATTCAAACACTAATCTTAAAAAGGAAATTAACTCTTTTTTTAAGTTGTCTTTTAACATTTCCTTAAGAAAAAAAACAAGGGTAAATGTATTCACGTAAACATGAATGCAGTTTAATGAATAAAAATGAGGTTCTGTTTACCAAATGTGGGCAAATCACAGATGGGCTCCCTTGTTCTAATTGTGTACTTACTACATACCTTAAAAGGTGAAAACCAGTTTAGGGAGAAACTAAGTTGAGTTCACTTCACAATATTTCAATTATTTAAATGTGGAGATCTCTAAAATTTGCAGAGGTAACTGTGGCTTTTAATATACTAAAACAGTATCCCTTTGACAATATAAATCCTAGAATCCTTTACTAACAAAAGTCATTTCTGCATTTAACAATTTCACAATTCTTCTAAAATGATTGGAGTGAGTCTTTAAAACAAACCCTGCTGAGCATTTTTAATTCATAGTCACTATCACAAACAACTTCCTGTTTTTGATTACATTATAAATTCTGAGGAAAAAATAAGGATAAGGGGATGTTTGAAATGATCTATAGTGAAATATTTAGTTCAATTCGACTGACAATTCAAGCTTATATTTTTTTAATCTCCAAATTGGATTTCTATCCCATTCATTAACAAAACGAACAAACAGAACCCACCTTTGTTGCTGAAGTCATCAATCATAACAATCTCAGCCAGGTACTGTGGGGGAGTCCTCTTGATGACGCTGTGGACAGTTCTCATGAGGGTGGACCAGCCCTCATTGTGGAAGACGATCACCACACTGGATGTTAGCAGTCTGTCATCGTAGTGCCAATACTTACACCTAAAGAGGACACATCAGTCAGTCATTCCTTAGATTTACATTTGCACTTTAAAAAACTCTTAATCATACCAAGTATCTTAATTCTAGACATGTTAAATGTTTTAAAACACAAAGACTGAACAGATGTTTCACTGAGATCAAATCAGTTCTTTTTAAAAAATAAATTTTATAGAACAAATATTTACTTCTAAAAAGAGATTTTTGCCTAAAAAAAATACAGCCACACTTTGGACGTTTTTGCTTGCAGCCGGTCTGCCATCCGTGTGGGTTTGTTGTTTGGGACACTTGTCAGCGGAGAAATAGGCGACACGTGTCTGGGTGAGACAGCATGAGCAACCCTTCCCCTACACATTGGAGCAGCAAAGGAAAAGCTCCCTAATTGGCTATTTCTTTACCCTTTTTTACTTTGTTTTAAAAAAAAAAAATTAAGACATATTCACATGAAATTTAAGATGGTTTAGTACTTTTTAATGTCTTATTTCAGTTAAAAGACTTTTTAAGGCACCCTGTCAGCAGTCATTGTGTTTACACTAAATGACTGCACACCCACCAAATCATTCTCTTTTCAAACTTGTCACATATTAAGGTTTGGTTAAGGACCCCTCCGCGTCACTTTATGACATTTTGGGTGTCCCCAACATGTCACTTTTTGACGTGTTGGCTGTTCTCATTAGAGGTGTCATACCATATAAATTCTACCTTTTGAGGTTTTGAGTGTATTATACTGTTCATTCCTCTCTATAAAGAACCCCAAACAAGTATTTTGATCCGTTCATGCATTTAAGAGTAATCCTTTAAAAACTTGAGCTCTCAGCCGCAGCCCCTCCCATATCCACAAAAACGAGCGGGTCCTATCATGCTGACGTCAACATGATGTGAACCGCCCCCTCCAGGAAGAGTCTGCTATACCAGCACCATTCTCAGTCTAACACCAACACTCAATTTCTCCACAGAGCTCACTCTGAAAGGCTTGAGAATATCAATGTTATGGCCCCTTTAAATCAGTGGTCTGGATGTTTTGTCAGGCACGGAGTGAACCCCGGACGCGGATGGTACCGGTCCCCTAATGCTATACCCTAATCCTAAGCCTGGTTCATGTCTAGTACCGCGTCCGGACCCGGTACCATTCCATGTCCAGTACCGATCTGGTTAAGGTTAAGGATAGGATGCAAGTGCGGTCCACGTCCCAGTACCAGTTTGCGGTCCAGAGCTTGTGGAGCCTTGATTTCCTCAGAGTTGGGGTCAGAGTTGGGGGCACCCAAAACATCAAATTTTGACACGGAGGGTCCATGCGTCAATATGTAACAATTTGAGAATCACACTGTGTTGGCATACCATTAAAGGAAATGTTTTATGACAAAATTTCCAAATATAGTCTTTGTATCAAAGGAAATTTTACTAGAGATGTCTTAAAAACTGAAATAATCCATTTCTGAAAGCTCGAGAAAAAACTGTCAAACAAACAAAGCAAATGATTTGTTCAAAGAGCTGGAAGTATAAAAGACACTGTGGGTGAAAACCAAAGCTGTACGGCAGACCGCAAAGCAGGCTAAGAAAGCAACATATATTTGGGAAAATAAAGAGGCAGCAAACTCACTCGTCGTTGCGAAGATCACTGATAGTTCGATCCATTGAGATCATATCGCTGGCAACCATATTGAAGCCGAATTCTTTGATGGAGGCCTGAACTGACTCTTTATACTCTGGGCCCAGGATCAAGGGTTTGGCTCCCTCTCCAGGACCGTTGAGGATCCCATGAGGCTCAGGTTCCTTGGGCTCAAAGTTTCCAAGGACACCTTTCCTTAGAACAGGACTGGAGTACTGATGAGTCTGAGGTTTGAATGTGACAAACTGCTTCTGAATGACCTGTCTCTGATTGAGTTGGTGGTTGGGGTCTTGGTCAGCCTTTTCTGTAGAGAGCAAACAAACAGGAAATTCGCCTATCACAAACATTCAGACCAACAACAGATTCTGAAGGAAAGTACTGGGCAAAAACTTAACAGTTTGAGTAAGTGACAACATGATGATAAAGGTAACTTGATGTGCCTAGAAAACAGGGTTTCTCTGAGCAAAATTTACAATTGACCACCAAACAGCAGAACATATTTGTCTACCAAACTTGAAGTGAAGTATATGCTTGTCAAGTATGACCATGGGGTTTGAAGAAACGACACCCCCCACCAATCTCTATCGACTTCCGTTGCACATTATAGTTTGTGTGGCCACTATCTGCAAAGATCTGTCTCATTACACCTCTCACAGAAAACATGTTAGTTGGTTGAGCAACATAAACCAAAATCTTTCTAATACATAAAAATAGAACAAGATACGTTTTATTAGGGGTGTAACAATAAATCAACTTCATTGATAAATCAATTTATATTCCTACGATCCAAAAAGATCGATCAGTCTGAGTGAGGCAAGTCATTAATCATATTGACCTCTACCTTTGTAAAATAATTTCAAAATGAGATCATTCATATGGGAAAATTCCATTTGGATTAGGGCTGGGAATTACTGGGTACCTCATGATACGACATGGACAGAAAAAAGAAGTATCCAAACCAAAAAAGCAGTAGTGCAGTGAATAAACTGTTATTTGCATCTGTGGTTTGACTGTTAAGTTGTCCAGTCCAATAGATACACATGAGGAATCTTCCTTTCAACAACTCTCCATTAGTCTAGTGGGGTCAACAACCTCACACTTAAACACACTCAGTGATGAATGTTTTGTGGCTTTTGTTCCTCACCATTCTTGAGTCTGATGGAGTTGAGGTCGACCTCCACTCCCTCCACGTGAGGCCACGGCACCACAGGCTTAAAATGTCCCGCCGGGTCTCCTTTGCCAAAAACACTCTCCTCCTAACACAAAGGGGGAAAAAAACTGAAATGAAACACATTTACTGGCTGTAAAGTTGCACTCAAGAGTTAAATTTAGAGTTTCCTCATGAGCACTTTTAGCTGAGCACATAGTTTTAAGCTGCTAGTACAGTTCAGTCTTTCTCCAGTGGTTTCATTTACAGCAAACAACTTCTACGAACAAGCTTGTTAGATTGTGCAGAGGAACTTCAAAAACATGAGTGTGAAGCAAGTAAATTAGTCAGCTTGATTAGCTAAAGTAAGATTTTAGTGTCACACATTTTCTTGTGTAAAATCAGCTACAGAGAACAAATATGGCTTACAAAAGCCAAATCGATGACCCTCTTAATAAACAAGCAAGTCAGACTATTAAAACATCTTGTATTTGTTGACCAAACTGAAGCTGTGTGTTGTTATAGTGTTTTTACATAGTATTACACTGAAGTGGATAGTGACTTTAGTACAGTTTATGTGAGAATGTGTTCTGTGCAAGCAGCATCTGTAGAAAGTTTATTTCTGATGTTAGCCTTCAAAAACATCCATTTTTTATTCCCATCATCCCTTTCGGGGTCACTAAAGCCGATCCTAGCCATGGCTAAGAGAAGACAGTGTAGACCAGGGGTGTCAAACTCAGTCGCACAGGGGGCCAAAATCCAATACAGGTCGTGTCCAAACAGGATAAACATTTATTGAACACTCTAAAACTAAATTTTTAAACTTTGAAATTGTAACTTTTTAACACAATTATGAACTAGATATATAGAATTGCCAGCAATAATGCCCGTGTGAATGCTGTGAGCTGAAAGTAGCCATTGAAGATGCTAGTGCTGATAGCTGAAGATCAAATCAAATCAAATCAATCTTTATTTATATAGCACTTTTCATATACAGGAATAACACAAAGTGCTTTACAAGAAAAGCAGAACATTGTAAGTAATATAAAAACATGCAATAAAATTAAAATTAAAATTAAGAACCCCTGCTCCAAACCAGCAGACAATACCACCACCCTTTTCTTACCACCCACTCCCTAACTGATAGACATAGACAATAGGAAACTAGGCTGAGCACATAAATTGGTTGTTGGACACTAATAATAATAATTGGGACCTCCCTTTCAATGAACAGCCGCAAAGACAGCCAAATGCAGCATCACAGACAG
>NC_050512.1:8654174-8661902 GCF_002922805.2 Oryzias melastigma | reverse complement strand
TAGGCTGAGCACATAAATTGGTTGTTGGACACTAATAATAATAATTGGGACTTCCCTTTCAATGAACAGCCGCAAAGCCAGCCAAACGCAGCATCCCAGACAGGGTCCCGCCTCACCACAGCTAGGCGGTGATGCAGGTCCCCATCCAGAGCCCCAACGGCTGAACAGCATTTGACCCAAAGAGAGAGAGGACCCAAATGAGGAAGCACTGGATATAAAACTTTAGAATAAAAATGCTAAAATTGATAGCTAAAAACACTGAAGCTGATAGCTGAAAACGCTTAAGCTAATAGGCAGCCAAAATATTAGCTAAATACCAAATTAGCCTAAAAAACTTTTTTTACTTATGCAAACAAAAACAGCTAGCTTGTAGCTGAAATATTAGTTGAACTTCAAAATATCCTAAATAACTGAAAAAAATTAAATTAGCCAAAACAGCTAGCATGTAGCTGAAATATTAGCTAAACTCCAAAATACCCTAAAAAATTTTAGTTAATTCCAAAATAGTAAAAAAAAAAAAGCAGACAGAAGGCCAATTTTTAAAACTTTCAAACTATAACTTTTTAAAATAATTATGAATAATAGAGAGGAAAGAATATTATTCCAGAATAAATAAACTCAAACCTTAAATACCTTCAATATTTTATTTTCCATAAAAATATATTTCGTCAAAATTATACAAGTTAGAAATAAGCACAAGATAACATTGGGCCATTAAAAACAACAAAATGAAATGATCTGGAGGGCCGGATAGAATTACCCGGCCCTGGGCCTTGACTTTGAAACCATGTGGTGTAGACCCTTGACGGTTCGTCAGTCCACTGCAGAGTAAAGTTGCTACATTTGGGTTTTAAAGTCCCACCCAAATCATCTTTTAATCATTTGTAAAATTAGTCTTAGAGGTCTTTAATTGTGATTACGCCATTTTTAGTCAAAAAACCTATATTGTTTTCTGGGACATAGTTTCTGGAGAGCAGCACTAGTTCATTAGAAATTCCTCTTGGAGTTGTGGGCGGGACTGTTGGTGGGAAGTAAGCCTAAACTCATTTCCCCAAATCTCTTAGTTTACACTCTTTCTTGCCATCTTACAGCCCTTCATAACTCCAAACTAACAATAGCAAGAGCAAGAAAAATGACAAGCAATATTGGAGCTATCCAGCCGTACAGTTTTGAGCCAGATGTCAGCTCAAACAAGAACAACAAAGATGTTAATGGATCCATTTGTCTACAAGTGGATGCATCAGTATGGAGTAGAGCTAACTCTACTTTGTATGCAACAACTACAAGCTTTCTCAAATTGCTTTTTTAAATCTTCTTCTGATTCACCACCATTTGAATAAAGAATTACTTAGAAATGCAGTTTTATGCTTAATTTTCTTATGAAAAAAATGCTACAATGTTTTCTATTTGAGTGGGTCTCTTACTACTTATGACTCTCACATTCATCCAGCAAGGAATATGTAATAATCATCAATAGAGGAGAGTTACTACACCCATGTTATCACCATAGTCAAGTGTTGTATGTATTGGTGTATTATAACACATTCTTGGATTTCCATCTCAATGATAATCACCTAGTTATGATCAATGTTTGTGTCTAAAGATGATTTGTTCAACTTGGCTTCCTTTGCTGCCACACCTCAAACAACCAGTGAACACGTGGCACTTCAGTGCTGCACTCTTTACTGTAGAGGTGTGTCTGAAAGATGTCACAAGAAAAACCAGAAGTTAAACAGAAGGGCTGGGCGTGGATGTAACCGCCATTAGTATTCTCCTTAACAAAACTCAACAGTCAGTGTTGAGGAGGATCCATTTTAAAAGTATTCCGTCTCACATATTTAAATATGTATTAGTTACATCAACAAGGAAGACTTCCTTGTTAAAGTGAATTTTGTATAAAAAAAGAGAATGTCCACATTCTTTCTTATGAACATGTTCTAGTGATTTCTTCTGTGAAGTCGTTGACAGTTCATGGTCTACTCATAAATGAATCGATGAATAATACTTTGTTTCTACCTTGAACATTAAAACAAATACACAAAAAACTCGTGAAAGTTTGTCTCTTATTTTGACAACATAACATTCCATCAAATTTTTTTTAAACTTTCAATAAGATAAAAAGGTAAGCTATTTTGCTTTTATTTTACTGTATTTGCAACCAGTTTAGTTTCATACTTTTTATTTTCTCTAGTTATCCAAGAGGAGTGCTGCCCCATTTCTGAACATAATGGTACATTCTGCTGTGTATGTTTTTTTTTCTTTTTTCATTATGTAGAGCTGAAAACAAGGTCAGTTTTTGTTTTTATGTAGAGAGACTGCAGTCTTGCATCTTTATTTCGTTTTTAATAACAAAAACTCAGGCTGCATCAGCACCTCTTTGCACATCCATGTAAACTTTGTTTTAAATGTTTGGTTTAAACACAGCAGAAATTAAAACCAAAAAGGATCAGAAATTTTGCATTATAAATACATACATACATGCTTTCTGTTCTAAACCATTGACTGAGAACTGGACTGAATGACCCCTCGCCCTGTTGCGTTCCAAACAGGAAGTACCTGCTAGCTCCAAGAAGCCAAAATCGAATAGACTTCTATTGAGAAGTAAACAGCTATTCTAGACAATCTAAACATTACATTACTTACTTTTTAACGTGTTCTTACTAATTTTTTTTTTTTTTCACAATATTTTTATGCACTGTAGTTTAAGTTAGAAACTGACCAATCAGATGCTTCGATATGTGGTGGTCTCACGTCTTAGGTTCCAAACAATTCCAAACAGATTTCGTGTAGGCCGTTTCAAGAGGTGGAGGTATGGACTTCTGACAAGCTCCCTCCTGATTGGCAATAGTGGTTGCCATGGAAACGTTGACTCAGACTGATTCTGAACAATCACTGCTTAATGACATTGTCTGGGTCCAACATGGTGTCTGTACCTTTTGGTCACAACCATAAACTGTACATTTGGAAAGGAGTTACAAATGTTTCTGAGGAAAACTATTCCTACTTTGAAACACAGAGGTGGATCGCTGACGGTTTGGGGAGGTGTAAAAGACACAGGAAACTTGGTCACAATTGATGGTATGATGAATGCAACACATTATCAGAAGATACTGGAGGAAAACTTGCACTCTTCAGCTCAGAGGCTGCATATGAGAAACACTTGGACATTTCAACACAACAATCCAAAACACAAGTCCAAATCCACTTGCTTACAACAGAATAAGGTGAAGGTTCTGGAGTCTCCTGACCTCAGTATTATTGAGTCACTCTGGGGAGATCTTAAACAGGAAGTTCAAGCAAGAAAGCACAAGAATTTAAAGGAACTTGAGGTTTTCTGACAAGACAAATGAGCTGATTTACTATTGAGACAATAAAGAACCTCATCCACAACGACCACAAGACACTTCAAGAAGTTTTTAAAGCAAAAGGAGGCAGAACTGGGGTATATCTGGGAAGTTTCTGTTGTCATTATAATTTTAAAAAGCGTGAACAGAACTTTTTGATGATAAATGCCTTCAACTAACCACTAACTGTGAGTGGGGAAAACAGGGTTTGTGTTATCATTAACATTCTATGAAAAATGACCAAGAAATCACAATTTCTTCCAGAGTATGTATGTAAACTTATGAACACAACTGTAAATGTACTGTCTACAGGTTTATTGTTAAACTCTCTTCTGTCGCTGGACTTCAAAGACACTAAGTATTATCTTTACACCATAGAGAAAAATCAACCATCTGTAGTGAGGTTTTAAAAAAACAGAAATCTCTTCAATCAGCAGCAACAAAACAACTTTTTAAACGATAAAATCTTTACGCACTTTCAGCTTTATAGCACAAATACAATATTCCAGCTTTTTGCATGTGGTCTAAAAATCCCCCAATCTCCCTTTGGGCTTCCACATATTAATACAATAGTAAAATATCTATACCATCTATAGATATCCATCTAGAAATAATCTAGAAGTACTTGATGAAGTTTGTCAAAACCAAGTTGAGCAGGCTTAGCAACCTGCAACTTGTAAAACTTTTGTATGGGGACTAAAAATAGTGTTTTATAACTGAATTGAGATGAAATTTTAAGAACTTTCCTAAAAGAAACTTTTGCTTCAACAATTTATATTTCTATGTTCAAACTAGGGCTGCCACAAACGATTATGTTAATAGTCGACTAAACACCAATTTTTTTTTCCGATTAGTCGACTAATCGCATCATGCGAAAACTGCATGTAAAGCACACATCTTAACCATCATTACCTTTAAACTAACTATAAATAGATATATAACATTATCTGTGATAATGCTAGTGTGAATGCTGTAAGCTAAATTTGGTCGCTGAATATGCTGAAACTGATAGCCAGCTAAAATATTGGTTAAATGCCAAATTAGCTAAAAAAAAAAAATATTAAAAAGCCTAGTTTAGCCAAAATAGCTAGCATGCAGCTGAAATATTAGCTGAACTCCAAATTATCCTAAAACGCTGATAAAATCCTGAGTTAGCCAAAATAGCTAGCATGTAGCTGAAATATTAACTAAACTCCAAAACAGCCTAAAAAACCTTAATAAATGCCAAAATAGTAAAAAAAAAGCATGCAAAATGCCATTATTACTTTCAACTTTACTACACTCCGACTCCACATAATATAAAGTAACGACTAATCAACTATTAACTTAATTGTTGACTGTTTAATAGTCGATTAGTCGTCGATTATTCAACTAATCATGGCAGGCCTAGTTCAAACAAATGTAAATGCTTTTTATGCCACGAAAATATGAAAGTAGCTGAGATATAAAGCTTTGGGGAATCAACATTGTTAGATAAGGATAGCATGGGCGCTGATAGGGTGGACATGGTGCAGAGGTAGAGATGAATTTGTGTGCATGTGTGAATGAGACTGTGACCAAATTTGGGTGCTGCGTCCCCCCTGGGCTGCATTTGTCAGCCACTGACGTCACAGCGCCGCGACAAGTGCAGTCCAAATTCAACAACTGCTTCAAATGCGACAATCTTTTTCCCAATTTCAATGATTGTTCTGGTGTATCCTTCTAGGCTGCCCATATCCCAAGATGCATTGCGGCCTTAACTGGAGATTTTCTGATAACAATGGCGGACGGTGAAGCGGGCCCCAGAGTTGTAGATCATTTCACTTTCAAAAGTGTTCCTTCAAGTGGTATTTTAATTATGATTATGCCGTTTTTAGCCAAGATCCAAATACATGCATTTTTGTGGCAGTAGTTCATTAGAGCTTTGACTCTGAGTTGTGGGCGGGACATGTTCTGCACGGAGCAAGCCCACCCCCACTTTCTGTCATCCATATATTTACACTTTCAACTTAATATTAGCGGTGAAAAAAAAATGTAATATTAGAGCAATCCAGTTGTATAATTTTGAGCCAGATGCCAGCTTGGACGATGAAGACTTTAATAAATCTAGTCATCTGTAAGGTAATGCATTAGAATGGAGCGGAGCAATGCATTTTCTGTCACAAATACCAGTACACTCTTTTTCGCCTGATCCCGATTCACAACGATTTGAATAAAGAAATACTTAAATAAAATTTTACGCTTAATTTTCTTCATATTTGTCCTCCAGCACCAGAAAAAATAAAAATAAAAAACATGTTAAATACACTATTTTCATCAGACTGGGTCATTAAGTCAACTAAACAAATAGTCAAAAGAAGAACAAAACTTAATAGAATAAGAAACAAAGGTGTGTTTTCAAAGGGCAGACACCTGTCCTATAGCAAGAACCTAAGCTATGGTGATCCATCACTCTCCAGATTTCAGGATCTGAGGAAATCTTTTCAGGATGGACAATTTGGAGTTCATATGTGAACCCACCAGGCACACAGCTCAGTTCTGAACCGGCAACTCTGTGACGTCAAATACGGATGCGTATCCTATCCTAAACCTTCGAGGCACCAAGGCTCTCACCGGCCCGGAGGTTGTACCTGCCACACCGCTGATGGGCTCCAGAAGACCGAACATACCCAGACACATCAGCGCAGCTTCATGGGTTCTTACCCTTTTTCCAAATGGGCTTTCGTCATCGTTCTTCGGTGACAGGGACGACCATAACAAAAGTAGACCCAGGAACGTCCCGACCACGAGCGCACTCCGCAGAAGGAACCCTACTTTTAGCCTCATCCTAAGGGCGGTTGCCGGTGACTAGATTCGGCTGGTGGCCGATGGGACGGATCAGCGCTTGGCATGCAGCAGCTCCCTGTCTCCGCTCTGTTTTGGGGGGACTAGGGCCCGGTTCGGTTCGGCAGTCCTTTGCTCCAGTTCTCAGACTTGCTCCGTCCTGGTTCTGCCGGTGTCCAGCACTTGCTTCCACCTGGTTCCGCTCCACCAGGAGACACGTTCCTGGTTCCGCTCAACCAGGAGACACGTTCTCATTTCCTGTTACCCTTTCTGCTGCTACTGCGCATGCGTAATGCTTTTTTTTTTTTTTTTTATTGTCCAAAACATACAGAACAAAAATGTAGAACAACTAGAACATTGAGAGTGCTAGAGTATGGTATATACATTGCAACACAAACATTAAGCAAAGTAAAAAGTAAACATTACAAAGCATACATTACAGAACAATCATTTAAGACAAGTTAAATATATTTAAAGACAGACAACTTTCATAAATACCTATGGCTTTTCTGTTTATACTTTTAGATATGGTAAGTAAATAAGATTATAATTCTTTTACTAGCACATGGGGAGAAAGTTGAGATAAAGAAAAATTTGATTTGTGAATATGAAACTTACCAAACATAATTAACAGATTCATTGTTAATTTTACATTGAATGGAGTCTTCTTTTTTTGTAGGCCAAATATAATAAGTTCAAATTTCACCTAAAATTTAGAGTTAATATTGCGCGCATGCGTAATGTTGAGCTGCGACTTGAAACTACATTTACGTCCCTTCCTTGATGTTTTTCACGGCCTTAACACTAGAATTCCTGAGCCTGCGCAAATTTGCGCAGGGAAGAGTCCCCCCCCCCCTTTAGTCCGAGAGCCCATTGTTGTGTCATGGTGGGTCACTGATGAGCCATTAACTTGCCCATGTATATGTTAATGCAGCATCTAGTACCTAATGTGTATTTGAACTAACAGATTGTGTGGGGGTTGGAGTTACCTGATGCATGTAGACAAGTATTGGCTTTCCTGCTTTTACTCACATTTGAACTAAAGTTCCATCTCATTCCTAACCCAGAGTTCAATATGATGTTGCTCCACCTTTTGCTGCTATTGCAGCTTCAACTCTTCTGGGAAGGCTGTCCACAAGGTTGAGGAGAGTATTTATAAGAACTCTGGATCATTCTTCCAAAAGCTCATTGGTCAGGTCACACTGATGTTGGTGGAGAAGGTCTGGCTCTCAGTCTCTGCTCTAATTCATCTCAAAGGTGTTCTATGGTGTTCAGTTCAGGACTCTGTCCTCCATGTCTTTATGGACCTTGCTTTGTGCTCTGGTGCACAAAAATGTTGGAAGATGAAGGGCCCGCTCCAAACTGTTCCCACTAAGGTCAATATCAGTACGATTAAGAGAGTTGAAATGAAATTCATGTTCTAAAACACTTTATTGAAATGCTCCAAGTATTTGCAAGAAAGAAAATACATATAAACAGAAAACTAAAAAAAATGAGGATTAAAAAAAGGGGAAAAAAATAACATTTTGAAAATATCAGAAATAAAAATGTGAAATTATAAAATATAGAGCTAGGACTTCTG
>NC_050512.1:8648465-8653004 GCF_002922805.2 Oryzias melastigma | reverse complement strand
CTCACTCCAAAGCGCGGCATCTTCGGGAAGGCGGGAGACCTGCAGACCATCTTGTGTGTGGCGTTGGCTAAGGAGGACATCACGTACTTGGGAGCGCTGAACGGGGACGTGTACGTGTGGAAGGGACTCAACCTGATCTGGACGGTCCAGTCCGCTCACGGAGTGAGTCTCCTGCTGACCCGAACCTTCAGCCCGACCAGAGGACAATCCTAGATGAAAGAGGATGGACAAATTTGTGATTCCTTACCCGGTGTGTGTCTCAGGCTGGCATCTTCAGCTTGTTCTCCTATGAGGAGGGTTTTGCCACTGGAGGCAAAGACGGCTGCATCCGGCTGTGGGATGTTGACTTCAAACCCGTCACTAAAATCGACCTGCGAGAGGCGGAGCAGGGATACAAAGGTGGGAACGTTCCTGACCGGACAAACACAGCAAAACAAAAACACGAAGAGTATTTATGCAATACAACACTTTGAGTCAAAAGGTGAATTTCCTGGACAATTTGTAAATTTTATTTAAACCAAATTCGTTTGACTCCTTGTGGAATTTGAACATTTACATTAAAAAATATAGTTTTGTTTTACTTGTGTATTTATATATTTTTGACAAGTATGGACAAATGTACTCTGCAAAACTCAAAGAAACCTTTCATTTTTTTCTTTTTCATCCAAATTTTCCTTTAATCCTCTAAAGTTTTGAACATACATCTTTCTCCCAAAAGTCCTCCGGGGTTTTTTCTCCTGCTCATTTTTTTATTTCATTTACTTTTACCAGACTTATCTGTGATTTAGGCACAAAAAGGATTCATTCAAAATGTTGAGCTAATGTTGTGTCCATGCGGAACAAAAAAATAAAATTAAAGCCGCAAGCGCCGTTGGATGGCCCGCAGTCGCTACCCGCCCTCGTCCCCCACTCCCTCGCTGCCCTCTTCCTTGCAGCCCGCCCTCTCCCTCGCCGCCCGCTCATACGCACCAACGCCGCGCTCGCTGCCCGCCCCTACGCACCATCGCCGCCCTTGACGCTGACCTTTGACCCGAACTCACCTCCTAAGCAGCCACTCTTCACCACTAACCCCCCCTCCCCTTACTGCATAGCTGGACTGTGATGTAAGTGAGAAATTGCTTAAAAAGGCACTTTTTTCAAGATGGCGCCTTTTCGGTTAGTGTTATCTCCATAGCAACCATTTTATGTTTTGTTCGCCTGAGGTCACCGAACAGATTGACAATAGTTTTACAAGAATCGGCCAAAGTAAATTTTTGGATCTCCTTAGCAACGGAGGTTATTTGCTTACCACGCCCACATTCCCTATATTATCATATTTTAAGTTATAACACTGATTAAAGCTTTAACTAGGGATGTAAGTGAGAAATTGCTTAAAAAGGCACTTTTTTCAAAATATATTAAAATCATATTAAAATCTCATTGCAATGCATTGAAATATAAGCGTGTATTAACACTACGCCACATTTGCGAGCTCGCCACACAAACGCCGTTCAAAATCTATAGCTTGTAATACAATATATTTTATTCCAAAAGATTCCCAATCATGCCAAAAGCGTTTGGAAATGTTTGATAAATATCCCTAAAAGTTATATTTGTTTGAAGCTGGTGCTAACAGTGTTTTTTTTTGACAAATCAAGATGGCAGCCCTTCCCAAGGTCAGAGGTCAACGAAACTTTAGGGGTCGTTGAAGACTAACGCCAGTGGCATGTGGGTCAAACTTCGTAAAAATCGGACTAACGAAAGTTACGTTCTAACTTTGTAAAATTCACAAAATGTCAGATTTCAAAACAAAATGGCCGCCAAGTGGTAGGTCGTGGAGCCATCCCATAGTAATATAAAATTTAGCCATGGATATAACCAATAACGCTTCGTTGGTTTTGTTCGCGAATCGCGAACTTTTTTTTTATTTTGCTGAGTCAGCAGTTTTTTTCGCAACGGTTTTTTGCGTACCAAGGCGCAGAAAGATAGAATGTTAAAGCAAAAACAATATGGTCCTTGCAGTCAGTAGACTGTTTTAGTAGACTGTTTCATTATGGCCCGCTGCTGCGGGCCATGATAAAACAAAGCACATTTTTAAATGAAAAAATAAACTAAAACAAAAACGGTCCCCAGGTAATCACTAGATGGCTTGTTATAGAAAAAGACGAAGAAGAAGAAGAATCTTATATTTCTTATATTTCTATAGCACTTTTCACAGAACGAATCACAGAGTGCTTTACAAAAGAACATAAAATCATAAGACACAGGGAAATAGAACCAATAATCAATAATAAAACAACCAAAAACACAGTAAAACACAGCAAAACATAGTAATGCAAGGGCTAAGATCAACTAAAAGCTCTCCTGAATAAAAACGTCTTGACCTGGGATTTAAAACACTCAACGGAGTTGATCTGACGCAACGGCAGTGGGAGGGAGTTCCAGAGACGGGGAGCAACAGCTTGGAAGGAGACGCCCCCTCTCGTCTTAAAGCTGGTTTTTGGGATGCGTAAAAGATTCTGACTGGAAGACCTCAAGGATCAGGCCGAAGAGTACGGGGTTAAAAGGTCACAGATGTACGTCGGGGCTTGACCGTGCAAGGCTCTAAAAACTAAAAGTAAAATTTTAAAATCAATTCTTAATTTGACAGGTAGCCAATGTAAAGCAGACAATATTGGAGTGATGTGTGTCCGATTAATGGTTCCAGTTAAAAGCCTTGCTGCAGAGAAATGAGGGAGCCAGGTGTATTTTTGTGGTTGATTTCTGCATGTCTTAATTCCATCAGAAAATTCCAGTATATTTTCTTCAATTAAAAACAAGTTTTTTGAATGAGTAAAAAAATCAAAAAGGCAGTACTTTTAAAGTCCCATTTGTAGATGTAAAGAGCCAAAAAGAGTTGATTTAGGGTTTGGGTACCTTGTAAACCTCCAACACTCCCCAAAGGTTTTCACCACGTAGCCTGTCAGTGTTAAAGGGAACTCTGACGACATAATTGCTTCCCACCCCAATGGCCTAGTGGTTAGAGCTTTGGTCTAATGACCAAGAGGTCGTTGGTTCAAATCCCACTGTGGGCTGATGTGGGTTTTTTTTTAATCCCCAAAAAATTCAATTAAGGTAGATTAAACTTTTTTTAAGAATAAACAGGGGAAATAAATGGCAAAATAGCAATATGGGGGGCTGTTTGTTTTGATTTTGGTATTTTTAAAGAGTTTTTAAATAGTGCAGTTGGAGGCTTATTCCCTTCTCAGCCCATATTTGAAAAATGCCCAAAAAGGGGGCGGGGCTTGTGGAGCCAGACTGAGCGGCAGAGGTGTGGCTTAGATCTATAATTGACTGTTGCGCAATGTATCATATACTGGGTCTACATATTGTTCATTTGAATGAGTCAAAAACCAAAAAGGCAGTACCTTTAAAGGCTCATTTGTAGATGTAAAGAGCCAAAAAGAGTTGATTTAGGGTTTGGGTACCTTGTAAACCTCCAACACTCCCCAAAGGTTTTCACCACGTAGCCTGTCAGTGTTAAAAGGAACTCTGACGACATAATTGCTTCCCACCCCAATGGCCTAGTGCGGGGGTCGGCAACCTGCGGCTCCGGAGCCGCATGCGGCTCCTTAAGCACTCCCTTGCGGCTCATTGGCGCTTTTTCAAAAATGTTTGAAAATAATAAAAAAAATTGGAAGGAAATATATTTTTGTTTTAATACGATTTCTGTAGGACAGGGGTCCCCAACTGGCGGACCGCGGTCCGGGTCCGGACCCCGAGACCCTTTTATCCGGACCGTCAAGCATTTTTAATTAAAAAAAGTACGATTTTTCATTCATCTTTACACGGCGATTTTTGAAAAGGCGCGCGCGAGGACAGCTACGTTGAGACCGGGGTCCTTCAACCGGCAAAAGCTCAGAGCGGTGTTCTAGTGTTTACGTAGTTGGGACGTAAAGTTATCTGGAATGTGCGTGAACAATGGCTCTGTCTAAAATGAGAAAAGTGGACCGAAAATGGTGTCTTTTAAGATGAGTGGACCGATGATTTCGCTTTTATTTACCAGCAGTGAGTTCTATATGGCTGGTTTCTGTTATAAGCATTGAGTCAGCTGGTTTTGTTAAGAGCGCGGATATCAAGCGGGGCTACGAGACAAAACAAAACTTCTGACACAAATTACCCGACAGAATGAGTGACGTGGTCACGGAAAATAAATAAGCTGAAAGTACAGTGCGAGCGTACAGCACCCAGACGGTAACAGCACAACAACGAGCTCACGAGTGATCACTACAAGAGGAATGGATTTAGGCAAGCACTAAAGTCACTCCAAAATGATTAAAGTGTGTATGGAGGCAAAGACAGAAACAATATTAGAAGGAAAATAGGGGCAGCAGCTTCAAGAAAGGTCTGACAGATTCTCCTTTCGTCCACAAGAACCGATCTGCGTTCCAGAGATGTGCAGGGCTATGGAGCAAAACTGGTGCCAATATTATTTGAAAACCAATTAAAAAAAAATTTATAAAAATTAAAATGTTTGGCTAAAAACAAAAGTTAAATGTCAGAAAATTATTTCCATTCTAA
>NC_050512.1:8581687-8644414 GCF_002922805.2 Oryzias melastigma | reverse complement strand
AGTACCTGAGGAAAAGGAAAGCACGGCTCTTAAACAGACTCACAATTCAGCTTGTTCCAAACTCAAATCCTGTTTAATGTTTATTTGTCTATTATTTCTTAACCTTTAAAAGACAACAAGAAAATCACAGCCTGATACTAATTTACCAAATGCAAGAAAACTGAAAACATTTTGTCTTGATCAAAACTAGAAAAGTTTGGCAGTGAAAAAAAAAATGCTTTTGGCAGATGTCCTAAGTCTTAAGAAAATCAGAGTATCGACGTCATACATACAACACATTTTAATGGGAATAAACTTATGGTAGAAAAATCTCTTGAAAGTTGCTCACCGGCTGGACAGTTACCACACGTCCCTCTGCCACCTGTTCATAACTCCATGTGACAAATTCATTAAAAAATAAAAGCACTTTATTTCCAAATGGCTGCTTTTCTGTTGGTTTTATCTTTATAGCAACCATTTTATTTTTTTGGTGACCTGGGGGTGACAAACAGATTTTTAGAAGAATTAGTAAAATTTACATATCAGAATTTCCTTGGCAACAGAGGTTTTTGTTAACGACACCCACATTCCTAATATCTTCTTATCCTAAGTCATATCGTTTTGTTATGCTTAAGCCAATGAGTGACTAGATCCGGCCCTGTTACTAAACTGTAAAATGAAATGACTAAGTAGGGCTGGGTTTGTATAGATTTGCTTTTTCCCACTCCTTTTCAAGCAAGCAGTCCCAGTGCCTTGAGCTCTTTGACCACCTTTGTAAGTTCAGCATAGGTGATGGTCAGTCCTTAGCCTCTTTTTCTTCAAGGGGAGGTGTGTCAGTAGGACTGGGGGACCTGGGGGGGTAGGGTCCCGCCCACCAGGTAGTCAGGTCCAGAGCAGGGATCCGGCTACGCCAATCTGGGCATGTAATGGAATCCTGCTGGCTCATACTGTGAAAGGGGGTGCTGATATGTAATCTTTCTTTATTTGTTTCCTTTCATGAAGCATCGGGAACATCAAAACACAAAATCAAATACAGAATACAACACAGTCCTGCAACTCCATGAATGAAAGGGAGCAGACGGAAGAACAGTGTTCTTCTTTTGTCCCTGCCCCTGCTAACTGCTCCTCTCACATGCCCCTCTGCATTTACCCAGACTTGGGACTGGCACAAGAGGACACTGGATTGTGTCCCCTTGTGGTTGCATTACACATGCACACACCATTCACACACACACTCACACACACACACTTTTTTTGTTTTTTTGTAACAGCAGCTGTTTTGTATTTCCAGTTTATGTTTTTTTAAAATTGCTCTACTCTTCATTTTCACTCTGTAATCTACAATCCTCCAATGTTTCAACATCTTCTTTCAAATCTTTACCAGAATTCGTTCAAGACATCCTCTAAAGTGACGCTCTCAGATACATTCGGTGAAATGCTTTCACGAATGAGTTGAGGGAGGGCTTGTTGATCATCCTGCCATGAAGACCAGGATTGTACCGGAACTTCAGGAACTTCCTCCAGAAAAGTTCCAGAAGTTTGGCACTCAACTGAAGCTCCATTTGGGTTCACAGAGTTCTGGGTGGTTATTCCCAGGATATCCGTGATGTCCTCAAATGCAGCAGGAGTTACAGAGTCCAGTAAATCTTTCACATTTATGTCTTCAGAGACAGTCTGTGTAAAAGATTCCTGGATGGGGTCAGTTAGGGGCTGTAGATGAACCTGCCCTAATGCTGGGGATTCTTTGGGGATTTCTGGTGCCATCTCAGAGTCTTTAGTCCTTTTTTTCTGCTTCTTAACAACTTTAGCATGAGTTGTGTCTGTAGAAACCGGTGGCACAGAGCAGTCGGGGTTGTATCTCCTCCGATAGTTCAGGCCTGCTCTAATACTTTGTAGACACAGCCATGTTCCCAAAGTGTCAGGCTCAGAGGATGGGCTAGGTATTTGAGAGTTTACAACGGGCTGAGGAGTTTTTGTAGCTCCAAGTCGAACCCTTTTGCTGTGTGGCTCATCTTGCACATTTGAGGAATCCTCTCTCCCTCTTTTCTGTGACTTTCCAGCAGGTTCTGCAACCATCTCCTGAAAAGCTTTGGAAGTTTGGGATGAAACTCCAACAATGTCAAGGATGTCCTCGGGTGCAGCAGGAGTTACTGAGTTTAGTAAACTCCAAAAGGATTGATCAATGGTGTGTAGTTGGGATTGTGGATGTCCCTCCATTGAATCCAAATGTGTTGTGGGATTCTGTCTGAGGGAGCACTCCTCAACCACAGAACCACTCCAAGAGGACGAGGACATTTTAAATAAGGATTTTCTGTTGTGCGATGAAAATCTTTAAAATCATGATGGCATCATGATGCACATCTACCCCTCCCCCACCCTCTACTGACTCAATCATGTGACTGATGACTATGGATCATCGTCTTCGATGATGGCGGGTAAACTCCATATTTGGTCAAAGGCTTCACAGAGGATTATTCAATGTTCTATCTTCAACCAGACTCCAGTCCCTGAAGAGCACAGAGGACGTCTTGACTGTGTCTTGGTGGCAGAAACACGATTTGATGCAAACATTTCCTGGGGGGCCCCTTCCCCCACAGAGGTGCATCTTTAACAATGGTCGGAACCCTGAAAAAATATATTTATTACTATGATTATGATTATTATATTATTTAATTAACTGATTGCATTTGCAAGCACAAATGAAATAAACAAAAACATAATAAAATCATATAAACATTTAAAGATCAAAATCTATAAATTAAAAATAATGGAAATATTAATATAAAAATAAAAAAATATGAAAAAATGAAAATCTAAAATGTACTTTTTTTCAAAAACTGTTTTAGTCACAGGTAAATGAGGACTAAGAAGATAAATGAGTGGCAGGAATGACCTCATGGTGGTATTATTTTTCATCAATAAGAAATATTTTTATATTATTACCATCCCCTCTGTGGCGGCATATTTATCATCTTTGACATACATGAAAACTCACCAAAACTGACTCAAAGCAGAGATTATTTGTTCTAAAGTTGACACCAACATCAATTACTTCACAGTACCGCTAACTTTAACCAGTGAAATTACATTTTGTACATTTTATGCATGTTCATCAACTTCCAATAAAAAAAAAACACAGTATCACTTAATTGTGGTGACCATGTGGGTCCCAAAGATCGAAAACATTTTGCCATTACTTAACTGCATCATACAAGTGCAGAAATGTTGCAAATGACAGGTCATTTGGATGTCAATTTTGAAATTGGATGTTTCAACGGAGAAAATAAGTATTTGATCCCCTACTGATTTTATAGTGTTTTCCTTTTACAAAGAAACTAATAGTATGGCATCTAAATGGTTTTTAACACTGAGAGATAGAAAACCAAGAAATGACTTTAAAGAAATTATATTTGGATTTCATTGAAGGAAATAAGTATATGATCCTCTTGAAACCATTAAGTTCTGGATCTCACAGACCAGTTCCAGGGCTGCCCATTCCTGGTCCTCGAGATCAACCACCCTGCCTGTTTTCCAGATCTCCAAGCCCTGCCAGCTGCTGATTTGCTCAGTCAAATGTCTTCACATTCTGATTGAATGAACACACCTGGTCCAGGTAATCAGCAGCAAGCAGTGCGTGGGGAGATGGAAAACGGGCAGGGTGGAAGATCTCGAGGACCAGGAATGGGCAGCTCTCTTAACCAACTGTCACCTGAATTGAAGACCAAGGACTGGTTGAAGAAGAGGCATTTCTAGGTCATGGAATGCCACAGTCAGTCTCCAGATCTCAATCCTATAGAAAACCGATGGAGAGAGCAGAAGCTCAGAGTTACCAAGCAACAGGCATCAAATCTTAATGATTTAGAAGTCATTTGTATCTAGGAATGGACCAAAATTCCTCCTGATATGAGCAGAAACCCTCTCATAAACTACAATAAACGCATGACTTCTTACTCTAGCACTTCCTTACAGACAAACAGTAGGAGCAGCCCTAAATGATGATTAAACACTTCTAAGAGGTGCTAAGGCGATTTGTTGAGAAACAGACTGTCCTAGGAGCCATGAAAAGGGTTGAAGATTGAACGGGGTTACTATGGTAGCCTTGCTAAAAGGACTGACAGCAGAATGGACTGACACCAAAAGGGGCCATAGAAGGAATGTGAGCAAGTCGGAGGGACACGGCAAAGCCCCTCCAACCCTGTCATCTAGCTTTAATGTTTTTTCCCCAAAACTTGTGCTCAATCTCAGTTTTCTGTTGCTGCTCAAGAAAAGGTAAATTAGACAAATATGCACCTGTGCTCAAATGTTTATCTATGAAATGTGCAAAAGAATGTTGTGCAACTGGCATCAATCTGAAAGCGATCAACAGAAGCAACTAAATCTGCAATCATGCAAATCAAAGCACCATAAGATAGTGCAGTTACATGTAATAAGTTATACATATCTATATATGCATCTACAACCTAATGTTGGAACATAAACTACTAATTGATACAGCATTAGGCTTGTGCTCTACATCTGTGATGTCTGACTAACCAGTTTCAGTGGAAAAAACAGTCTTTGTTGTCTGTAGGGAAGGTTTCATAACTGGAAATGAAACTTTGAAACTAAAAGAAGCTGAGTATCAAGATGGTTGAAAAAATGGACCCACAGGAATCAGAAAAAGGCCTGTGGCAAGAACATGATGTCTCTTGAGTACTAACAACTCAGAATTTTTCTAAATCATGATAAAGTAGTTTATTTGTGAAGACCACTTTCTAACCTCCATTGTTGAAATACTGGCTTCATTTGAATTTGTTCTGTAACTGCCTCATCCTTTAAGGGTGACAAAAAAAATTATTTAGGAAAGAAATTGTCAAGCTCCATTTAAACTTGTCCTCTGCATCCTCCTCACTTACACAATTACACACATCACAGCACCTTACAAAGAAAGTGACCAAAAACAATCAATTGAAATTCAGGCCTTTTAATAAAAAGTTGGATCAGAGTCAAACGGAGTTGTCTGGGTCGCCACCATGACAGACTGTAAAATGGACTCCACAGATGAGGCTAATATCTGGCAGGACAGACCAAGCATAAATGATGCATGCATGGGGTGTGCAGGTGTTATCTAAGTGCCCGTAGGAGGCTCTCACAAACTATGCATCTATTGTCAAATTTCCTAAATTCTAACAATCCGGCTGTATGGAAAAAGCACACTTATCACTTGAACACCACTAATGAGTTGCTTGCTCAGTCTCCAGGTTTTGAGGGTTGAAAAAACAATAAAACTAAATGCATACAATACCTGCGTCTCACCTTCTTCACCCTAAGTGTTGGCTACAACCCAGGATATTCATAGAAAAAAATGTGCATGAACATTTTCTCTTTACGGGTTCTTCAACTTTGATACTTTCTGAGGGCCACCTGCATGCAGCGTACAGGTTGCCCTTTCTTCCCATGCAGCCAGGCCGTATCCACCCATAAGGGCGGTTGTGACAAAGGCCTAAATCATACAACATGGCTGAACTCACCACAGTAAAATCCAGTAGACCAGGCTTGGTCAGAAACTTGAACATTTAACGAACCCCTAATCATATCAGGACAAATTGCTTTTCCACTTTTCATTCTAATGTTGAAACCTGTAACAAAACAATGATCTGAAGAGGTAACAAAAGGGTGACAAAACAGATAATTGACAATAAAGACCTGAAAAACAGACACTTAAATGCAATGAAATGACATAAGCTGTGGATGATTATCAACCTGAACTTGGAGCGACTATGACAGGCTGACAACTCAAAACAGAATATGGCCAAAACCAAGAGATGTCAGTGAAAAACAAACTATAGAGCTCAGTTCTTACAAATCAAGTATTAAAGTTGTTTGGTTCTTAAAAGTGAAGACTCCTTTCCTTTAATATTTTCTGACACTCTTCTGTCACAAATTGTGCTTGAAACCTTCTACCACATGTTTTAACCTACTTGTAGGTGTGTACCTCTTCACCTCTATCCCACACTTTCTATTGTTCTAGATCATTGACACTTTGTACTTTAAGTCTTTTACTTTGTTGTGGATAATTAGTGACGGAACAGGCGTTAGGTATTTAAACTTGCTTCGCAACATTCTCATAATAATCTAAAAAAAATGTTATTCATTGTTGTGGTGTTTTGCAGGAAATGTTGTACAAGCTGTGTGCAATAATTGTAAGAATGGATGAGAAGATGGATGTTTTGAATTAGAGTGAAATGTGGGAACAGAATGAAGTGTATCTCACTATTATCTTCAAGCTCTCGGATATTCAATGCACAACAGCAGCTTACTTCAGTATCACTCCAAACTTCCTCATTTATAACTACAGCTTTGCCCTTTCATTATATTTCTCTAGATCTACAAAGAGACAATTTAACTCTTTCAGATCTTCTCTTTTTCTCTCCAGAGGTCTTCCCAATACAAATATTATACAGGCTAAAACTCTACTGCCACCTCTCCTAAACACTTCTATACTTCCAAGGTAATGTTGTCAGAACCAACTACTTTTTCACTCTTAAAATGCCTCCCTCACTTAATTCATACTGATCAATACTCATTCTTGCTTATAAACAGTTACTTCTTGCTCTCTAATATTTTTCTTATTTGTCAAAGTACTTCCTCCATCATCATATTTCCACTCGAACCTGCTGCACATTCTTACCATCTTTGTTTTTCTTTAGATTAACCCCTCCCTCCTTTGTGCCCAAACGGTCATTTAAGGACTAATACGCCCTTTGTTTGACATTTGCCACCTCCACATTCACCTTCTTCTCCTGCTTCGTTCACTCCGCCCTCGGCAGCACGTGATCAAGAAGCCACTTTCAATGAAAAGTCTATGTAAATGTGTGTAAATACACATTTTGGGCTTCATCATTCGAAACACTCACGTTCATGCGTCGTTTCTATGACCATTTTTGGGCCCTACATACAAGACATGAAACACGCATTGAAAGTCAAACCAGATCAAACTTTTACCAATCAATGACTCAGATTACGTATGAATGACTTACCTTTCAATTCACGGAAAGGCCCAACCGTTCGAAAAAGGAGAAATTAATATTTGCAGTGCCTGGCAGGAATTATTTGAGACCAAGTCTTTCAAGCTATCGAAATAAAGCTGTGCAAGAAAAACCTGGAGCAAGATTCACGAGATTTGCACAGCTTTGACATTTCGCACCAAGCCTCTTCCAGCTGTAGATGCTGGAAATGAGCTTGGAAACAGTAGAAAAAGAAAAGAAGTATCCATTCGCTGCTTGTCCAGAGTGAACACCAAGTACCCACGCCTTGAACGCGCATCACACACCCGGTGGAACATCCTGATCTCCCAAGGCCTTGCACTCCTCTCTCTTCCTTATACAAGCTCCACCACTTGTTTCTCTGCTCTGACATGGTCATCTTCTTTTTCCTCACCACCAGAGACAAATCACACATCACCTTCTATGCTATCAAGTTTTACTCTCTCCATCCCCTTACTTTTCAATGACTGTTTTCTCTGAGATTACTATGTTTGCAAAAGTTGTGATTAACTTGTGTGCTCTTTACTCTTATTTATGCAATGCTCCTCAATTTTCTGGAAAAAATGTGTCCACCACAGCTATTTTCATGCTTTTAGACCATCATCATCTGTCCTTCTGCATTCCTATCCTTAATTAAAAACATACCCGTCACTTTCTCACTTCTTGTTTCCGTCACCTACATGTCCACTGGAGTCCGACTCATTGATGATACTTTCACCTCGAGAGACACCCTAGATTAGTGTTTCCCAACACTGATCCTAAGGGCAGACAGCAGTCCAACTTGAACACATCTGGGTTTAATGATTATCATTGTTAGACATCTGCAGAGCCTGAACGGAATCAAGAATGTTTGAGGAGAGTAGCATTGAGAAAAATGCAAGACTGTGTCTCTATAACCAAGTTAGGGAATCACTGTCTCGGATTATTGATGTGGATCTGTCTCCCTCCAGATCGTCTCCCTCTCTTCCTTTTACATCCTTCCAGGGGGGCATAACCTCTGACAATCCTCTCCATCCCCAGAACTCACTCCCACTCTGTTCCCCTTTCCTTCTACACCAGGGGTCCCCAAACTGCAGCCCGCGGGCCAGATCTGGCCCCCAAATACTACCAGAGGCACATATTATATGTTTCCTCAATCTGGCGGATCGAGACCCACGTAGAACGTGACTTTTTATTTCACCCTACTGCATTCTGAACTATGACGAGAGCTCATGGACTTAATAATTTAATTTTTACAATGTTTTAGTATTATTTTATACTGTGAAGATTACAGAAATTGACTATTTAAAATTTCACTATGTGTGGCTTTCAGGAAAACCATAAATGTTTACGTTTAGGCTGTGATTGTTACACTTTTTCTGACCCCGACCCCACACCAGAGAAGGAAACAGTTATGTGGCCCTCACAAGGAAAGGTTTGGGGACCCCCGATCTAAATTATGCTAAAACAACTTCAACAGCTTGAAATTTGCAGGTAAGAACAGTTTTGGGTAGATGGAAAATTAAGGGGGCGGGTCTGGGATCGGATAGATAGCTTTTAGAACCTTATTGAAATACGTTTCAACTAAGGATGTGCATGCAGGGGAGGCAGTTGAAGTTGCCTCACCTGCCGTCATAAGATGCATAGCCTACTAATAATAAAATGAATAAATATACATCCACTAAGCTGTTCCAAAAATGCAATTTTTACATTTCAGCTTCTTTTATCCTCCAAATAGCTGCATTTTGCAGATTTCCTGATCAATTTCAATGCTGGTTGGGAGGTCTGGGTGAAAATATCAGTTACACTGGAGCTCCAGTGCTTATGTTATTTGATTTGCTCGCACCACCTTTCTCCTTCAGAATCTGCTGAAAATACTTTGATTGTGTTAATGGCTGAAAAGTTACAGTATGTTAAAGATTTTGTGTTTAAGCGTCACCAGTGACGCCTTAGGTGTTAAAGTATTTCATATTTATCAAAACATTTGAATACTAAACATTGATTCTGTCTATTAGTGGACCAATGAAGAAGTTATTTGACATTTTAACCTAGGTACCAAGCTTTTCTTTTTTTATGATTAATACAACCACTGCAGAGAGCCCCATTTTTTTCTACCCGGCCCCTCAAATTGCTAAGTCCGCCCCTGTCCAGAAATCCATCAGCTGCGGCATCATATAAAAATACCACACGTCGTCTTGCCACGTGAGCTGTCACGTTAGAAACCACAACAACAATGACTTTGACCAATCACAGCGAGCCCAGCCGTGACTCCTCCCCTCTGCTGCAGTCAGCTGTCAGAACCGCAGAGCCGTGACTCAAAGCCGCCGCGAGAACATGCGGAGGTCCGGTCCGAGATGTCCCGTAAAAGAGCACTAGAACCGGCGGGGCTCCTCGAGCAAGTCCCGGAGAGGAAGAGGTGCTGCTGGGGGATTTTAACAAGTCAGGGTGGGTACACCGTGTACACACGCTTCAACTCGACCAGAACCAGCTTGTTGTGATGAGTATTTGTGATAACGGGATGAAACTGGATGATGAGAGAGGTGCGATGATGAGGCGCGTCCTCAATGTTTATGGCGGGGTGCCCAAAGGGGGCCCTAGAGTTCAAGTGTGTTGTTCAGAACTTTCTTCGTCTTATCTAATGTGAAGTGTTTCAATAAAAGATGCAGTTGTTATAGCCAAAGTTGAACACAGTCTGCAGAGTAAGCTGATGATGTTGACAGTTGATTCTGATCCACAGGGTCGGATTTACCTATTAATAGAAAGCAGACCCACATGAACCCCAACCCCCAGTTCTGCTACTTTGCCCCGTTTTAGAAGGCAGCATACCTTCAAGCTGTGTAAACCCATATAATTCCCAAATATATATATATATATCATGGAAAAGTGTATTCGTAGCCATAATTCAATTAACAAAATTCAACTTTTATAGAATATAGATTCAGGGCCCTCTGTTCTATTTATATCAAATATTCGTTTGTTTTTGCATAAATTGAGGTTCCAGTTCATGAAACCCACAAAAAAAGATTTCATAAAATTAGAATACTGTGAAAAAAATCAAAATTTATGTCTCAGTTTTTGCAAAAAGATGAAGACATAATTATGATCACAGCAAATCAGTCAAAATAAAGTATTTTCAAAATATGTCAATCTTGAATACTTCAATATGGAGAGGGGCCAGGTCCTACTGGAAGATAAAATCTGCATCTCCATCCAGATCCTCAGCAGAAGGAATCATGAAAAGTCTTCTAGAGGATGCTGGTCGACTGTTGCAGTGATTTTGGATTAATTTGACATTAGGGGAATCTGTGCAGGTGCTTTGAGTTAAAAAAAAAAATAGAGACAGGACAGACTTAGACGAACTCAGTGCATTGAAACTTTTTCTGCAAGCACAAAACAAATTCTCCCAAATGTTCATAAAATCAGTCTAAATCAGTGATAGTGAACACTTCTCCTTTGCTGAGAGAATCCATCTTGTATCACAGCTGTGCTATATCAAGCTGCTGATTAGACAGCATTATTATTGCACAGGTGTGCCTTAGACTTATAACATAAAAAGGCCACTTTAAAACATGCAGCTTTGTTTTATTAGGGGGTCTGAAGACTCAGAAAACTGGTTCATATATCTCATTTGATAAATTCAAATGACATTTTTAAGTATATTTATTGTATTATATTATTACAATTGCATTATTATTATTATTGTATTCTTATATTCAATCATCATAATGAACACAGTTGTTATAAATCTTATAATTTACATTTTTATTATAATAATAATTACATAGTTACAAGAAAACATGTTATAAATAATACAGTTTATTTTCATTTTATTATTCATGAATAGTCATATATTGACAATTAAGTTCACATTTGTATTGTTATAAATATTATAATAATTTTTTATTTAATAGTATAGTTAAAATTGTCATTATAATAATTATATGATTATATTTGTTGTTGATAATATAGTTTATATTTTATCATAATTATTATCTTTGTTAATATTTTGTTATATTTTTTGCTATAATATTCATGATTTCAAATACATTTGTTTCATACACAATAACCATAATAACAATGACATTTGTTATTTATATTTTAGTCTAAATTTGAACAATTATTACATAATTTATTCAAGCCTGATTTTATTTGCAGGAATTTAAATGCGTCCAGCAGAAAAACTGATGGAAATTTATGTTGACCACAGGTAATACGTGCAGCCAAGATGTACATTGCAAGATTGCCTCATGTATTTTAAGTATGGCCAAGGCTAAATGTTGTTTGTTGGTTGCACGTATGTAAAATTAAAGTTAAATTTCAGCTTTCTCACACCGATCTGTGGAAAATATGTTCTCTCCAGTTGACCCATCTCCTAGTGGAGGGGTGAGCTGCAGAACCAGCCAGGGACCTTTCGGTGTATAAACCCCAACCATAATCCTAACCCTAAATCTACCTCTGGGTCTGTGAGCCAAAAACGAAGTTCAACACTGGCCGCATGCATTTCAAAAATAGTGTGCGAATAGTAACTTTCTTTATTTAAATAAATATAAAACCTCAAAAATGATGGTAAAGAATTTGTATAAAACCTAAAACTTCTAAACCCCCTAACCAAATCATAGTTAAAAAATGTTAAAACTAACTAAGCTTTTCTAACTACACAAAACGCTTAGAAGAATTTAATGTAAAGAGTAAAAATACCTAAAACTACATTCACTAAACTCATGTTGACTCATGTAAACACACGTTTACAGAACAACATTAGGAATTATTAAAACAAACACATACAATATATAATGCACTAAAACTAATGTTGGAGTCTTGTATGGAAACAACTGAAATTTGTATTCAAGCCAGTATAGAAGATGTTTGCTTGCACAATGCTGCCCACTGCTGTCTTTGTGTGGAACAAGCTAAAGGCCTTCACTTAGACATCGCATACCAACCTCCTTTGACTCCTGTGTTGCTAAGAGTCAAACTGGGTTAAGAGGATTTGAAATTTTCTCTTCTAGATGCCTGACAGCAGCTTCGGAATTTGAGTCAGTGAGTCAGCTGCAGTGGCTAAGACTGCTTGGCACTCGATGTTCACAGTAGCCGGTAGTTGCTAATTTTAGCTGCTGCAGTTGTCTGTTTTCACCCTGTACCAGCAGAACATGTTTAGCACCTTTACTACGTTCAAATGTCCTACGTGTTCAATTGGTTGGATGTGCCATGGGGAGACGGAGACATAGGTATGTTGAAGACTGCTGTGTGCGACTGTGTTCTCCTTTAGTTCTTCATGTATTTCCAGGACATTTTTAGTGGAGTGGTCAATGTGGGCTTCAAAGCTAGGGGTTGGCAAACTGTGAAGAATATGTATACATAAAAGGGAATACAGTTAGTGTATTCATTCAAGTGTATTCAGGTTTAAAATGCTGTAGTCAGTGCTTAGAGCTCAAATCTTTGTTCATTCACGGTGTGACTTTCTTTCCCCTTTGTAGGTTCTTGGGCTGACCGCTCCCCACTCCATGAAGCCGCCTCTCAGGGTCGACTACTGGCTCTACGCACCCTTCTTGCCCAGGTATGTTTTTTCTGATTGTAAAGTAGATTTCATGAAAGATTTTCTAACCTTCCACTGGTTGTAATTTATCCTCCTTAATACACATCAGACAGTTACCAAAACCTGGACCATGAAGTTGTTACTATTGTGGAATCTCTCAAAAACTTTTTGTAAGAACAGTAAAGAAAAACAAAATGAACATTTAAAATATAGGTCCTATTTTGACCAAACCTATCACATGGGTCAACACAAATGTCATGTTAGGACACAAAAGTTTCTATGACCATTGGCCTGGCACACTGCTGTCAAGAGTCAGAACTAGACTTTTATTTGACAAACTGAACTGTTGGTACTTGAGGTGAAGACATGCACAATAAGACAGCAAAAGCTAACTGTAATGGGGCTTTAAAATCTATTTTTTTAAGTAAAAACGAATTCTATGAATTCAAATATCAAACAATGCGCATGTTTTGGAGTTTTATAACAAAAAAATGAATATTTTAAAAACTTCACATTAAAGTCTTTTAACTACAAGGTTTTTACTAATGTGTAGAATAAATTAAGATAGATGTCTGGTGTTTGCTTGAACTATTTTTCCTTTATTGAATAAATGAAACTAGATTTCTCCAATTTTGAAATGTTGGTGTATCCAGCTGAATACGTTTTTTGGTGTGCGTTTGCCTTCCTTTTCTAACCTTTAGATGGTCATTGATGCTTTACACGTATCACACACAATTAATCCAAAACCACCGATTCATCTAAGGTTTTGATAGCTAATCCTAAAAAACAGCATCAATTCTTGTCATCTGAAATCTTTAATCTGGTTAGTGCAGATAATTATTTTTTTCCTGCAACAATCAATTAATGTCTCGACTCCCGCCTTGCCCGCCCATGTGTCGAAGTGTCCTTGGGCAAGACACTGAACCCCGAATTGCCTCTGGTGGGAGGTTGGCGCCAGTGTTCGGCAGCGGAGCCACCACCAGTGTGTGAATGTGTGTGTGAATGGGTGAATGGGTCTGTGACTGTGAAGCGCTTTGAGCCCTCGAAGGAGGGTAGAAAGCGCTATACAAGTATACGCCATTTACCATTTACCATTTTAATGTCCCAATATTATGGTGGTGGACTTTGACAAAGGAATGGAAATAGCAGTAGTGATCACAACACAGGATCACAGGGGGAGAAATAAAAAAACCAAAGGAGGAGAACAAAACTAGGGTACTTTTAAGAAGACATTGTAATAACTAAGGGATCAAAAACTGCAAAATTGTGTCTTGGTAAAGTGTGGTCAGCAAGCATAGGATGATGGTGTGTGTAGATGAAGATGAAGAGGGTAAGGACAGAGCAGAGGATTGAGTGATGGAAATTAAAAAAAGGGTGCTGTCTGGTTCTAGGAAGAATTGGAATGGGTTTTTATGAGACCAGGAGGTTCAAATGACTGGACAGCTACAACTAGAGAGATCAAATAAACTGGGAGGAAGTACTTGTGTAATCTGGAATAAGGAAAGCAGATAGGCGTACTTGGTGGTGTAATGAAGAAATGTGTTGAAAGGAAAAGGTTGACAGAGGACATAGGTCAGCAGACAGATTAGGGAGATGAGTCAAGGTGGAGATGTCAAAGACCAATCAAAAGACAAATAAGGACTTCTATGAAACAAAGAAGAAACAGGTGGATCTGTACAGGTTAGCAAGGCAAATATATAGAGATAGAAGAATGTGCAGCTAGGTCAGAAATCTAGGACAGAGATGGAAATGTGATGACAGGTTTTACATGTGTGATAGAAAGATGGAAGGACAACTTTCAAGAGCTGAGTAATGAAGATAGTGTTAGAGAGGACAGAGCCAGAAGAAGTAAAGATCAGTAAGGATAATGTGAGGGAGGCATTGAAAACCGAAATAGAACTTGGTTTTGACAACATTCCTCTGAAGGCAGAGCTTGCAGTAGTTTTAGGTCGAACTGTTTCACAAGATCTTAGAGAGCATTACTTAACATTTGGGCAAGAACAACATGCAGAATACTATTTCGAGATTGTTTACAGCATAGTTTTAACCGTTATCAATGCAACTGACATCGTGAACACATGTATTAAGGACCCATAAAGTGATATATATCTTACATGCTATCTAGAACTGACATTCAGCAAATGTTCACTGGGTGTTTTTGTGTCACAGGGATATCATGCTAACATTTTGACAATTGATCATGTGACCCCTCTCCATGAAGCCTGCCTCTCAGGGCACACCGCATGTGTTAGAACATTAATACACGAGGGAGCCAATGTAAGTATCCTTTGTTGGAACTATTGCTACTTAACATTAGCAGTGAGCCTGTATGAGCATCTGTAGCCACAATGTGTAACTCATGTTTCTGCAGGTGAATGCTGCGACCATCGACGGCATCACACCATTGTTCAACTGTTGCACTTCAGGAAGCATTGGCTGTATAGAGCTTCTACTGAAGAATGGTGCACAGACTCACATACAGCACTCACACTTTCCTTCTGCTTTGCATGAGGCCTGCAAGAGAGGTAATGGACCATGCAGCATGCCTTTTTGTTGAATACCATCCATAGCTTTGAATAGGTAACTAGATGAAGAAGCGTACAAGTATAAAGAGTGAATGGACTGGATTTGTCAGCATTTGTATTGCCTTGTTAGCCAGTAAAACATAAAAACATGAGTTCTAAAGGAATAAAAAAGAAAGATGTTTGTCTTTCCAGAAACATACTAATTTTGTCTGTGATGTGCATTTATTTGCAGGGAACAGCCAGTGTGTGGAGTCACTTCTCTCTCATGGAGCCAATCCAGATTGTCAGCTTCCTCTCCTGGGTTCTCCTCTCTACGTGAGCTGTCTGCACCAACAACTGGCCTGCTCCAGAGTTCTACTGGATCGAGGTGAGTCTCTGTCAGGGATCAGCCATCCATCTTCACCTCTGACCACCAGAGGGAGCTCTCGCCTGAATACTTACCAGCTCTGAACTCACCTGGTACCCTCCTGCCTCATCATCATCAGCTGGTTCTCATCAGACTCATTATCCTCAGTGAATTTAGTCTCTCTTTGGTCCCTGTTCAGTGTGAAGTATTGTATTTGCCACTGATACAACGCTGAGCGGTTTCTACTGCCTTGTGTTTTTGACCTCTGCCTGTTTCCTTATGCCTTGCCTCGCTCCTTGTCTGACCTGGTGCCTGGATTTTGACTTCACCTTGCTTTTGCCCTTGATGGACCTTCTGCCATTAAACTCTGTTGCATATGGACCTCAGTGCCTCAGCCTCTTCGTTACAGTCTCATACCTGGCATTGGCTTGGTATTAGAATTACATTACACAGTACAATTTGCATTCTAAAAAAATATTAAAGAAATGAGTAAGGATTTTTTTTAAAGCATTCTTTTTAAATTTCAAAATTTTGATTTTTGTTTTACAAGTTTATTTTGATTGAATATTTATTTAAGACATTTTGGTTCTGAAGTTTGCTTCACATCAGTTTAAGAGATTATTGAAAGGTTGAGGAGCTATAATGTAATGGAAGAAAGAAGCAGTGCTGCCTTAAATGTGCAGTTTTTGCAGGTCTGTCAGTAAAAGTAAAGTCTTGTTCTGAGAGTTTTTGGGTTGTCTTGGCCTGTGGAGGTCTTTTGACATTTGATCTTGAAGACTTTTGCAAAAATGTCTCTAGTTGTCTTTTAATTATGATGATGACATTTTAGCCAAAACCAAAAAAAGGGAAAAAAAAGGGTTGTTTTTTAGGACATGGTTCTTGCAGAGCAGCAAGAGTTCAGTAGAAATTCACCTTAAGAGTTTGAGACTGTTGGCTGGGTACAACCCCACCCCCACTTCCTGTCATCTGTTTCTTTACATGCTCTCCCACTAGCTTAGAGCCCCTCACTTTTCCAAACTAATATTTCTGGTGCAGAAAAAATTGTGAGCAATATTGGAGCTATTCAGCCGTACAGTTTTATCCAGATATTCAACTTGGACAAGAAAAACAAAGATGGATCTATTTGTCTCCAAGTGGGTTCATCAGAATAGAGCGGAGTGTATTTTCTTTGTGACACATACAAGCTTTTTCAAACTTTTTTTGTCTGCTCCAGATTCACAAAGGTTTCAAATAAAGACATATTCAGAAATGCTATTTTAAGTTTAATGTTCTTAATATAGATCTTCCATCATAAGAAAAATGCCCCAAAACATGTTAATAACCCCCAAAACACAACTTTCATTGGAGTCAGTCTTTTCTGGGAGTGCAGGTTTGTCTTGTAGTTCCCTTCAAGCCCGTATGGCCACAGTTGAAAATGGATTGCACGATTGTTGTGTGTGTGGTAAGCGTATCGTGAAGTATTTGAAAGACTAATGGAAGTTGCACACATTTATGACATACGGGTGATATTATCGTGTAATGCTCCCTTACGTCATTAGTAAAGCCTTCATCACAACTTCCCTTAAGGCTTGACATGGGCTGACTGTGTGGAAAAAAATGGACACATCTGTCCTGGGCAGTCAAGGAGTTGCACTAACGGGGCTCTTACAGACCATAGGATTCAAGGGGTGAAAAAACAAAGAAATCCTGACGTCTGCGTCTAATTTACTTCACCCTTTACCCTTTAATGTTTGTGTTCAGTATATGATCTATCACTCGCAGCATGTCAGCAGAAAAAAAAGAGCATGAACATTTTCACTCTTCAAGCTCACTGAGCGGTCTATGACCTTGGAATTTGGTGCGACCACCTGTCTGCCGTACAGGTTTGCCCATTTTTCGCTCACAGGCTGCCCATTTCTAGCTGTAAAGACCGTTGTATGAGCCCATAAAGCTGAAATTGCAGGAATTTCTTTTTTCTATGCAGGATTTCCTGCACAGTGATTATAAGGGATGTTAGTTCTTCAGCACAAAGATGCTCTAACTCTTTAGCCTTGTGTGTAAACCAGGTACATGTTTCCATCTTCTCCAGGAGCAGATGTAAACTCTGGCAGGGAAAGAGACAGCCCTCTACACACTGCTGCCTCGCAGGACAGTGCAGATCAGGTCTCACTGTTATTGCAGTATGGGGCAGATGTCAACTGCAAGGACAGCATGGGCCAGCGGCCTGTGGAAATAGCACCTCCTGGGGGAAAGGCACATTGGCTTCTTGTTGCATATGAAGGTATTGGATCACCTTTGGAGGAGCCTTCTGTATGTAGAGGCCCTTAGAGCTCCATGGGTAGGCTGTGCTGTCATGGTAACACAAAGTTTTTCTGTGTTCCTCCAGGTTCTCCACAGACCCTTTCTCAGCTCTGCCGTCTCAGGATCAGGAGGCTCCTTGGGTGGTCCAGATTAGAACTGTTACCTTTACTCCCTCTTCCTCCGCTCCTCACAAACTACATGCAAAATATGTAAAACCTTGCAAACATGGACACATCCAGCACAGCCAAGGGAATCTGGCTGCAGACATCAACATCTGGAATTGGAAATCCTCAACCAGAACCAGAAATCTCCCCATGTTGATCGAGAAAAACTTCACTTTGACTGGTGACCTTAACAGTTATGCATTTTCTCCCATTTTAACCTCTAATAAAAGTTTTTTTCTACAATCTCACCTGGGGTAAGGTTAGGGTAAATTGTATAATTTTCACTTTTGGCAATGATGTCAGGTGCCATTTTGTCTATAGCCATGTCCCTCTTTGCAGAGCAGTGAAATGGCGTTGCAAGTTAAATTTGTACAAGTCATTCTACCGATTTCAAACAAAAACAAAATGTGGTATCATTATTTTGAAGTAGACTTGCTTCATAAGAAAGAGTCCTACTTCATTGTGTTAATGTGATGAGTTTCTGTTTTAAGTGTAAACTATGAAACTGGAGTCACTGATCTGCAGAAAATTCTCAAGCTGTATTCACACTTAATGCAATTCACATGTTGCTGCTCAATATTTTTGTAAAAATCTGGTCATAAACTTGATGCTTCAGATGCGTTTTTGAAGAGCTACTGCAAGTTTTTTGCCTGATCCCTACACAGAAGCTGTGACTGTATCTCACGTACAAAAAGATCAGGTTTATTAATTTTGATGGGCTCTACATAAACATCTATAATCACATCTCCATGTCTGGGTTCGTGAGATCATTCAGTCTCTCCTGGTACACTGGAGCTACATCTGAACTTCCATCTCTCTGTGACCCAAATTGATGATTTGCTGTCCCACATTAGTCTGAGAATGGAAAAAGTAAAAACAAAACTAAAATTAAACTTTTTTATTGTTTCCCAATGGAAAAAGGAAAAACAGTACAAAGTTTAGAAGTAGACTGATCAGATTTTCCTCCATTTTGGTTTTGGACTCCACCTGCAGATTACCTCATCAACATGTCAAAGTTGAGTCCCTGATTGGTTAAATCTTTCTAGCATCTTTTGACGCCTAAAACGCACCGCTGCCACCCTGACGTGCCACGTCCAATGCTTAAATTGTGCCACAGAACCTCTGATAATGTCCGTACATTAACTTAACATTAAAACTGGATGCCTCTGGCACATGAATCGAGTTCGATGCAAATGCAGCTTTTTTCATCACTTGCATGTTCATACTGAGACCCTCAGCACTTCGGGAGAAGAACTTTAGAAAAGGTTGGAAAAACAGAAGAGTGCTGTAACTCCTAGCATGCACAAATTATTGTAAATATGTTAACCTGTTTTAATTGTATTTTTTGTGACCTTAACTCACTCATAAAATGTGTTTTATTACACAGTCTTGCACTGTTTCTTTACCCGAGGGATAAACTGCAAAGGATAATAAACTGCGGGTGTTCTTACTAATCTGTACCACCATCCTGAGAAGCAGGAAGTTGAACGGATAAAGGCGACTACATTTTAAGTAAAGACACATCCAACGAGCAAAATCAAAGAGATAAATTTGAATTTTTAGAAGTAAATATATTTATAGTAAGACTTATGGTTATTGGACTTTGACAAGCCCAACACCGACAACACTGGTTTTATAACTTTAAACAGTTCACAGTACAACAACAGAATTTGGATTGGGCCTTAGCCTAGTTTCTCGGTTACCTAAGGTTATGTTAAGCTTCCCTCTTAAAATTATAATGATATGAGATTACAAGTTATTTTTGTGTACATCAGCTATTTTTACAAATATTTTTTCCATGATATTTCATTCTTAATTTCTCCCGTAAAATTCACTGTGCTGAAGCTTGCATGGTATAATCAACTCCAACACGCAGCAATTATGATTTTCAAATAAAGTTTTGAGAAAAAAAGAGGGATTACTTCCGCAAAGTCATCTCCAAATATCCGTTTCAAATAGTCGTCAAGTTGACAGCAATTTTTAAACATGACAAAGGAAGTGTAAAACTAAAGTACAAATTTAAAATACATATTTCCTGTTCAGTTGTATTTCATACATCTACAGTAAACAATGAGGTACAAAATAAAATGTAAAATAATAAAAAGCAGGTAAGAGGCCTTTTATATTGGGATTTTGGTGAATTACTGTAAAATTGCTTTTCCACTGGCTTTCATACCAAAACTTTTAGATCTATGCACATTGAAAGACCATGTCAAGTGTTAGGTGTGACTGATGCGTTTAGGAACAATATTTTATTGACAATAGATTCAGTTATTAAACTAAAGTCCACAAATCCAGTAGTTTATTTGCTACATAATGAAAAAAAGTTTGTTTACAAAATTGAAAATTACCAACAGATTTCAAAAGATTTTATCATTATATAATATTTTTAACGGTAAACAAATGTTTTATTATGCGTCGCATCTATTCTCTGTCAGAAAACGTATTTCTAGTAGGCTTTTACTTCGAAAAGCCCGACCGGAAGCACCAAGTGATTGCATCAGCTTGAGTTTTCGATTCATTTGCGAGCTGTTGCTGCTAGCCGAGTGTTTATGTTCGGTTCTGGTCGGTTTTAGGAAGCTACAAAGATGAATACGGTTTTGTCCAGAGCCAACTCGCTGTTCGCCTTCTCCCTGAGCGTCATGGCGGTGCTCACCTTCGGCTGCTTCATCACCACCGCCTTCAAGGATCGGAGGGTCCCGGTGGACATCCGTGTGTCCAGAGTCCTGCTGTGAGCGCACCCAAATACAAAAAACACTCACTTAAACGCGGATGCCACATTTCAGGAACGCGGGCTAAAGCTATGGACAACTAATGTAGAACGCTTCACCTGCCGGAAGTGAAGAGCTGAGAGCATCTTCTGCTTCCTCTTTCATGTGGGGTGTCGTGCACGCGGGGTTGTGTGCTGACTGTAAGAAATTCTCGAGTAACCTAATACTGGCAGAATTCTGGTACCTTTAGACTGGTCTGTGGTTCTGTTTGGAGGGAACAATTGGACTCAAACACCCTCACGTGTTGGAGGGGGGGCTGAACTGCACCCCCCTTTGTGCTACCAACTACAACCTTTTCTGCTTCCGCTGAGCTGTCAGAGAAAGAAGTGCCACAGATCATCTTCAATGATCCTCTATTAAAACTCAAGATACAGCCATGTTTGGTTTAAAAACGAAGAAGAAATGTGTGGACATATGCACGTTTAACAGCTGCAAGGTTGCACAATTTTGGAAGTCGTTTATTGCCCAAAACCAGTTTAAAGTGATCTAAATGGCAACATTTTAAAGATGAATAGTGTTAGTTTGCCTAAGAGATTCTTTAATATAAGTTGGATGGTTCAACACCATTTAGATTCCATATGCTGGTGCTGGTGCCTTGAACCTTAGTCACTACTTCCCTTACGGATGGATATATATAGTGTGTCTGTGGGCGAAAGATGGGCAAATCTGCGTGGGGCACACAAGTGGCATCAAATTAGCTGCTTGATGCTTGTCCAATAAACTTGATGCTCCAGATGCATGTGGGAGGAGCCTAAAGCTTTTATCATCATCACTACAGGGAAGCATTGACTGTCTCACTGACAGTACATGGAAGACACGGTGGATGTTGAGAGATCAGGTTTATTCACTTTGAAGAGCTCTACAAAAGCATCAGTAATAACATCTCCATGTCTGGCTGGATTCATGAGATCATTCAGAGACTCTATCAGTACGGTGAGGTTCATCATCTACTAGATGCTTCTGAATCACCGCCCACTTTTAGCCGTACTTCTGTCTCTGTGACCAGTTGTTGTCACACATTAGTCAGAGAAAGGAAAAATAAAAGTAAGAATACAA
Organism: Oryzias melastigma; assembly: GCF_002922805.2. Lineage (NCBI taxonomy): Eukaryota > Metazoa > Chordata > Actinopteri > Beloniformes > Adrianichthyidae > Oryzias > Oryzias melastigma. The sequence goes on along the minus strand of NC_050512.1, from coordinate 8,622,753 downwards.
TTAGGCAATCTTTGTATTGTTGTCTTGATGGCAAAAGGAAAAATGTTACAAAGTGTAGGACTAGTACGAGCAGATTCTCCTCCATTTTGGTTTTAGACTCCACCCACTGACATGGACAAGTCCTGTGCCAATCTGAGTCTCTGATTCATCGATGCGATGACTCAACTCTTAATCAATCAATCAATCAGTCAATCAATCAGTAACCATACTTTATTAATCCTTGGAAATTCATTGTTGTTTTCCAGTACAACCCAGTACAAGACAGACAGAATTTGTGGTTGAGTTACTTAGCATGGGTGCTAACCTGTTGGTTGTATGGACAAGAGGACAAGAACTAAATCCACAGAAAATCATTCCTGATATCCCAGCTTATCTTTAAAGTTTAGTTTGTGGAGCTCAGTATTCATGCATTTGTCATGTCTCTTTGTACTTCAACAGGAAGAATGTCGATGATTTTACTGGACCAAGAGAACGCAGCGACCTTGGCTTTGTGACCTTTGACCTCACAGCTGATATCCTTTTTTAAAAAAAATGCACCACTGTCCACATATAATGTAGAATAAAAATCAGCTAGTTGTGTTGGGTGTATTTTTGTTCAAATAATTAGGTTGAACAACAATTTGAAAGCATCTCATTGATTTTCTTTGGAGAGCTGTTGTCAGCATGTTAGAATGAATTCAGGGTAACTGATCTCGAGGAGTTTTCTTTAACTGCAGCCACATCTGCAACCCATTTTTGACTGGAACGTGAAGCAGCTGTTCATTTATCTGTCAGCTGAATATGCTACCAAAGCCAACGTAAGTTGTACATATGCAAACACTCACAATGCAGAGTGAACATTGAATATCGCTGCTTCGCAGTAACAAGGAACATTGTATGTGATATTGTAGAACATCTTGAAAAAGATTATGGTAAACGATTGTTTTGTAGTTACATGTTGCGATCCAAAGAATGAAGAAGACTTTGGGTAAATATTGTCAAGGGACAGCATATGTCCTTGAAAAGGCCTCACAGTTTTTGTGACATTGTAGTCCACGAAAGATACTGATAACCTCAATGCTGCCTTTGACGTTATGCCTGTTTTGCATGACTTACGACTGTTCTATGTTTGCGTGTCTTTTAGTCTCTAAATCAGGTGGTCCTGTGGGACAAGATCCTTCTCCGGGGAGAAAATGCCAAGCTGAACCTCAGAGACATGAAGTCCAAATATTTCTTCTTTGATGATGGAAACGGACTCAGGTTAGTCGCTCATCTGTGTGTTCTGACTGACAGAAAAACTAGCATGGTTAATTCTGATTATTTATACAGTCACCGGCCACTTTATTAGGTACACCTTGCTAGTACCAGGTTGGACCCCTTTTGTCTTTAGAACTGCCTTTATCCTTGGTGGCATAGATTCAACAAGGTACTGGAAACATTCCTCAGAGAGTTTGGTCCATATTGACATGAATGTTCCGGTGATGGTCAGAGGGGCCGAAGGCGCGTACTGGCAGCCACGCCTCTGTCAGCCTGCCCCAGGGCAGCTGTTTCTACAGTAGTAGCTTAGCATCACCAAGTATGAATGAGGTGTGAATGAATAATGGATACACAATGTAAGCGCTTTGAGCGTCTGGAAAAGCGCAGATAAATCTAATTATTATTATTATGATAGCATCACACAGTCGCTGCAGATTTGTCTGCTGCACATCCATGATGCCAATCTCCCGTTCCACCACATCCTAAAGGTGATCTGTTGAGATCTGTGAAGGTCATTAGGCTCCAGTGAACTCATTGTCATGTTCAAGAAACCAGTCTGAGATAATTCCAGATTTTTGACATGGAGCTTTTTCCTTCTGGAAGTAGTATCGGAAGATGGTACACTGTGGTCATAAAGGGATGGACATGGTCAGCAGCAATACTCAAGTAGGCTGTGTCATTGTAACCATGATCAATGTTACCATATCATGACTCAAACAGCCTGAATCATTGATACAAAACAGGATAGATCCATGCTTTCATGATGTTGATGCCAAATTCTGACCCTACCATCTGAATGTTGCAGCTGAAATGGAGATCAATGTTTTTTCAATCGTCTATTGTCCAATTTGGTGATTCTGTGTGAATTGTATCCTCAGTTTTGTTGTTCTTAGCTGACAGGAGTGACACCCAGTCTGATCTTCTGCTGCTGTAGTCCATCTCCCTTAAGGTTGGACCTCGGTTGTAACCTGTGGTTATTTGAGTCACTGTCGTCTTTCTATCTGGTCATTCTCCTCTGACATCAACGGAACTGCCGCTCACTGGATATTCTCTCTTTTTCAGACCATTCTCTGTAAACCCTAGAGATGGTTGTGGGTGAAAATCTCAGTAGAAAATACTCAGACCAGCTTGTCTGGCATCAACAACCATGCAACGTTAAAAGTAATTTTAAGTAATCTTTCTTCCCCATTCTAATGCTCAGTTTGAACTGCAGTAGATCGTCTTAACAATGTCTACATGCCTAAATGCATAGAGTTGCTTTCATGTGATTGGTTGATTGTGTTAACAAGCAGTTGGACAGGTGTACCTAATGAAGTGGCAGTTGAGTGTTTAAGAAAATTAAAGTTAAAGTTTGGAGTATTTCTTTATTCAAATCATTGTGAATCAAGAGGAGATGTCAAAATGCTGTTTGAAAAAGAGCTTAGACAAGGAAATACACATTGTTCAAATTTAGTTTTAAGACCCTGTCTTCAAAGACTTATGTGGTTCAAGTTACAGTCTCTTAATTTTCTGCATAACATAAGGAACCAAGTACATGCAATTTTCTGGTTCTTCTGTAGATATTACTCAGATTCTCCAGTTTCTAGATATAGTTATTGTAAATGATGCCCTGTGGTGGTTCTTACCTGTTGACTGTCACCTGTTTCGCCATCAGATCCAACAAAAACATAACCCTGACGCTGTCGTGGAATGTTGTTCCCAACGCCGGCATCCTGCCCCTAGTGGTCGGAAGTGGACATGTCAGTTTGCCTTTCCCCGAATCGTACGAGAACACCAGGAGCTACTAAACTGAAAACTGAGCCACCATCCAGACTCCCTTTGAGTCGATCCAGAACTCGAAACAATAAAAACTGTATTTTCTAATTTTGTTGGCTGTGAGTTCATAATTCCCCTCTGAGTCTGTAAATCCTTGGAGCTTTTCATGTTTTATCTATGAGATGTGCTCACAGAGTCTCCACTGGCAGCTTTCCTCTCAATATGTTTCAGCTCAATTATCTCAGTTATTTTCTACCGTGAGAGTAAAGGTTCCATCAACTGAAGCCATGTGGTTCACCCGTTTGTCATGCAACACAAGTCAGAGGTGCAGTCAAATTCCTGAATTTCTTGGACTATTCTAAAACGGACTCAGTGAAAACGAGGCTTATGTGTTGACAGTACTGGCTTCTCAAACTGTAGGACTGCAACATGTACTGGTAAACTCTGTGGCCTCCACAGGGCACATTCATGATTGAAGTTATGTCAAAAAGTGATGCATTCTTGTTTCTGCTCAACTAATTGGTATTTATAAAGTTTAAAAATTAAATATATTGGTGGTTACATTTGGATGTGTGACAGTATTTTTCTGCATTTGAGCCATTCTATGGGAAAACTGAAGAGCAGTCACAGCTGTTGGCAGTGACAGCCAGACACAAGACTTGTGCTAGTGAAATCTATCCATAACAAGCTTAGTTCCAAAGTTTGTATTGTACCCTCTATGTAACGTAACCTTTAACACATTCAGAAGAAAATGTCCCTTAGACTCGACTTGCTAAGTCCAAATACCCTCAGTACTCCCTAATCTTCACTTGATACAAAAATATTTTGTGGTTATGATTTTTAAATTGTTTTTGCGTCGAGGGATTTATGTACAAGCGGTACAAACCCATTAAAGACCACATAGTGCTAGGATTATCCTGTTTTGAATTTTAACAAAATAAAAAAGTTCACAGACGCCAAATATGACATCACCAATATTTGATTTTAAAACCCCAAAATATGAACATTTTACAAGTACTGGTTTTGAATCTATTGTTTTCTGATGAGGAAAGCTTAGATGATTTATAATGAATACATTATTTTTTTAAATAAATCATTCAAACTCAATGCACTGTGGTCTATATTTGCCAATCTGAGTGTTGATCATTTTACCGTATATGAGAACTGGACTCCCCCTTGTGTTTCAAACAGGAAGTACCTGCTGGCTCCAATAAGCCAAAATCCCCAAAACTGCTATACAGCAAATACTTAGTCATTGTATTTATCACAATAACCATTGTTGCTCTAACATTTTCTTTTTTAACATGTTCTTGATACTTTTTTATTAACAAATTGACCAATCAGATGCCTCACAGAAAGTATGTGATGCCTGCTGGCCCCCCATGTCTGATGTTTGAAACATACAAGAGATTTTGGACCAATCGCTGCTTACTGTCGGTGTCCGACTGAAACATGGCGGCATCTGTGTCACACAAAAATTGTGACTGAATTGACTTAATTTTGTTGGCGTTGAAAGTAAATCATTTTTTCTGTGGGGCATAACCTTGTCAGTCCAGTTCTTGTATAGTCAATGGAGATGATGTGCAAAACCTGACCCATGTCCTCATGAAATGACTACAGTTAATATGCTTGCTCACCACCAGTCTTGTCTAAAAAGGATCGTAGTGCAGAAAGAACAAGTATGCGTTTGGTAATCATGGACGGACCAAAACTCTTGAGCAGAGCAACACAAACAGGAGCCAGATATCGTACAAATATTTTTATTTCTCCACCATGGATCCACAATGCAAAAACACACAACAATGACAAAGTAACTTCTGTTCAGGTGCGGCAGAATCAAGTCCCATCTACTTTCCCTGTAATGATGAGCTTTGTTAACTTCCCACAAAGGAAGCATTCTCTGCATTTGATGCTTTTCTGGCGCTGTCGTCAGTCCAGGCGCTGAATGAGCTTCTCTTCCATCATGCAGTAAAGGGCAATATGAGACAGGTCAGAGATGAAGACGTCACAGGCACGCCTGCTGACGCCCTGACAGCCCCGGAGGTCTAGCAGCACGAGAGAGGAGAGTCGCTTCAGAGAAGACAGACAGCCATCAGTCAGCTGGTTACAACCTGCACACAAAAACAAAAGGGCGTGGTAACATCTTTAGTCTCCTGATAACGTGGAGTCATCTTCCTCGTGTGTTCCAGTGGAACAAGCACTCTTGTTTGATTAACACTTAATGTTCTCTTAGAAACAGCAAGCAACCATGATCACCTGCCAGTGTGAGTTCGGTGAGATTATGGCGGCTATGGCTGCCAGCAGCTGCCAGCATGGTGATGCAGGAGTCCGTTATGTCCCTGCAGTGGGCCAGGTCCAGCCTTTGGAGCTGGGGCGTGTGGCGCTGCAGCAGCCTGAGTGTGGACTCGCTGACATCCAGGCCAGAGAGTCGCAGCGTCTCAATGTTCCTCAGCCTGCTCCGGGACGACTCCAGACCTGTGGATACATGCACGACGCTCAGTCGAGCTTTCTGCAGACACTCAAAGGTCCGAAACATGCAACTGAGCTACGTTTGACCAGATCAGTGGCCCTGTGGTAGAGTGTCTGCCCTGAAACTGGAAGGTCGGGAGTTCAAATCCAGGCTGAGTCATACCAAAGATTCTAAAGATGGGGCCCAGTGCTTCCCTGGTGACACTCAGCAGTAAGGGGTTGGATTAGAGGGTTAAACCACCATATAGTTCTCGAGTGCAGCTGTGTCTGCAGGTCACCGCTCCCCCAGGGCATGGGTCAAATGCGGAGAACAAATTTCACAAACTGCGGTGCGTGACAACTAATAGGACTTTAACTTTTAACTTCACACCACCCTCAGTATCACATGTTTAAATGGCCACTGTCATGAAAATTCCATGTAAAAGTGCATTTTGTGTAGCTAAGTTTCTATGAGAGTTTTCAGGTCCTATGTTTAAAACACTGCCAGTGAACACACATTTCCAGTTAAATCTGATCGAACTTTGACCAATCAGGGACTCGAATTCAGTAATGACATCTGGATGTTGCCAGCTGTTTGAAAATTGAGGAGAAATCAGTTGTTGTGGTTGTGCCTGGTTGGAATTCTATGACACCAAGTCTTTCGTGTATTGGAATAGAGCTTTGAAAGAAAAAAAGATTTGCACCAAATATCTTCTAATTGTAGGTGGTGGACATGTGCACAGCAGAAAAAAAAGAAGAAGCCCCTCCCTGCCTGTCCAGTGTGAACACCATGGTCTAAATGTGTGTTCAAGTACCTCAACAATCTGTGTGTACGTTGCTTCAGTCAATTTTCAACAAACCACTTGAACTTCTAAAAGTTTGTACAGTCTAGAAACTTTTAATCCCCTTTTACCAATAAGATAGTAGCGTCTCTACTAACCGGGAGGCGTGATGATTTCTTTCATTTGAGAATCTTTGATCCCGTCACACCAGCGAAGGTCCAGCAGTCTCAGCTGGGGAAGAGTGGGTGATACCAGAGCTGAAAGACAGGACCACGGCAGACCCGCCAGCCTCAGCTCTCGCAGACCTGGTGAACACAAGAGCCCCGTGAGGAGGTGCATGGAAGGAGAGAGCACGTACACCCGGCTATTGTCATACCTGGTAACCGGGTGAGCAAGCAATTCAGCTGCCTCCTGGCCATAGGCGTCCAAGAGAGATCCAAAGAAGTCGGCTGGCGTTTGACTATGCCGGCCAAGGCCTGGTTACTGAGTGGGCTACAGCGACTCACGTCGATGTGGTTCCACAGGCGTTTGTCACAAGTCCTGCAGAAGACGGCAAAGAAAGACATGTTAGAGGAGGTTGAGTTCTTAGAATCTATGCGAGTATGAGAGTAGAGTACGTACCATTTGTACCAGGCCTTGCAGACGGTCATGCAGGCCAGCAGCTCAGCTCTGCTCAGGTACATGAACACAGACAGCCAGACCTCCTTCTCGCCTCCTTTCTCACTGCCGACGTCTTTGAATGATGGCAGAGATAGCAGAGAGGAGGAGGACAGGGTGGACTGAGCCGGGGCGTCCTCCTCCTCTGAAGAGGAGGCCCACTGAGAGCAAACGGCTTTGTCTCTTTGGAGACCACGTAGACGGGGCCTGCAAGGCAACACAGGGGAGACACTCAAGCCTAATCAACTTTTTGATTTAGTAGTCCGTCACTATTTTACTTTTATCATACTTTTTGTTGCATCAAATTCATATTTTGGGACGGGTTTTTCAAGCTCTATCTAATTTGTTTTTGATGGGGGATGTACCTGCCGGGTCCTCTCGGGGCGGGGCTATCCGCTCTGAGCCGCAGCGGTTTCGACAGAGCAGCTTTCCTCTGTATGAAGCTCTGCTGCGATCCAGCCGACGTTCGCAGACCCAGAGCTGCTTCCAGCTTTGGAACAATGGAACCTGAACAGAAGAGTTATTTTAAGCCCTGTTTGGAAAGTTGTAATAAAGGTATATTAGATAGTATGGGCTCAAAATAAGGACATAAAGATTCACAACCGCAGATGCAAAGCAAAAAACTGCATGCGAGTTCCTAAAGTTGCTGTTGCAAAAAAATCTATCCCTGTCTTTACATGTCTTTCTGATTGGATGGCCACAAATCAAACCGACCAATCAAAGAGCAGGTGGTTTCCTGCCGTCCCGCCCTAAGCAATACCTTTTGCATGTCCTGTGAAACGACAGAAGCTAACAACGCTAGCAACTGTTGCTAAGGACTTTAAAGAAGGATGGACATGCAGAAGCTATTGCTTAGCAGACATTGAACTTTCATATTAAGGCGTGGGCTCCAAAATATTAACTTGGGGGCTGCCAATTTGACAACCCTGGTATAAACCTATAAAATAGTGTCTCTCACCTAAAATTTGAGTAGTAAGGTTTGTAAATCTAGTGTGACTTGTTCTGAAAGGAAACTCTTGAGTTGTAGTGGTTAGGATGTCGGTCTGGTCTTACCAGAATGCTTCTTGGTCTTGTGCGGCTGCTGCAGGGTGACGGTCAGGTAGGAGCCATTGAGCAGCTCATCGTTCAGGTCAGACACGAGGAGGACAGGCGGCTCTGGGTCTGAATCCCAGCGGTCTTCATCTCCCTCCTCGTCCCTGTCTTCATCTTCCACGGTGTCCATCTCGTCGTCCTCCGGATCAAAGTCCTGTCCTTCACTGTCATCGTCTTCGTCGTCCTCATAGTCCGTCCTTCGTCGCCTCCTGTGATGACGGTGAACTCGTTCTTTGTTTTCTTCACTGTCAACATCTTCCTCTTCCTCCTCCTCTTCTTCTTCTTCCTCCTCTTCATCGTCATCATCCTCGTCGTCTTCATCATCTTCTTCGGATTCGTCGGAATCATCCCCTCTGCGCTGCATCCTAGAACCTCCTCGTAGCCTCACCCCTCTCCCCCTGCGCCCCATCTCCCTCCCGCCTGCTCCTCTCCTGAGTTTGAGGAGGTTGCTGGAGCCGGCCAATCCTCTGCCGCCTCTGTGGGAGGAGCCTCCTCTCAGCAGGCCTCTCTTGTAGCCTCCGAAGGCCCTTCTGGAGGACTGGCTTCCACCGTGAGTAGACAGCATCATCCTCCTCCTTTGAGATGCTGCAGAGAACACAACAAACATGAGAACACAACACTCCTCAGCCTGAAAATGTTTGTCAGTACTGACGGTCATCGTCGTCGTCGCTGGCCGAGTCTTCGCCGTCACGGCTGTGCAGTTGCTGTCTGTAAATCTTGGCCATACGAGCGTCCAGCAGGGAGGAAGCTTTTCTCTTCTGGAGTAATAGTAAAAGAAAACAAATGTGTAAACATTGCATATTTAAAGGGATATAATGAAGACGTGTTGGAGAACAGAAAGAAACACTCACCCCTAAAATACCATCGCTCCTCTCTTCCTTACACTTCAAAAGAATAAAGAAATCAAGGTTCAGATGACCACACGATTCAAAAACCAAAGACACGCACACGGTGCTTTGGAGAGTTTCTTGGATCTGTCATCACATTCAGCTAAGCATCATCGTCCTCTACTGCAAATCTGCTCCACCTAAACCAGGGGTCTGGGGGCCATATGCCGCCCGATATACAGTTTAATCTGGAATAAATTATATTGATAATCCTTAATAATGTCTTGTTTTCCCTGTTATTTTGACATCTCCACATAGATGATGCACTATAAATACATTTTTCCTTTGTTTAGGTGCGGAAAGTTATTTTGTGCTGTTGGAAAATTTGTTGTTTTTCTGACATTTGTGTGGGTTTTTTAAGTCAGTAATTTTTCCAATCATTCTAACACCACAAATCTACTTTTTTCCAGAAGGAAATAAACCAATAGATGCAATTAGCTCTAAAATAGACATAGTTTTAGAATAAAAACTATAAATTGTTGCTTTAAAATACATATATATTTTAGTTTTCAACCAATATTAAAACACATTTTTCTTGAGGTGGATTACTAAAACACTCCACATATCTGCTCCTGATCTGGCCCTTCTGTCAAATTTTAGAACCCCTTGTGGCCCACGTTTGCCCACCCCAAACCTAAACACTAATGTCTGCACTGTCGACTGTAAGAAAACTGGACTGGACAAAGACTGGAAGTCTTTGCGAAACAACAGTGGACCACAATGCAGTGTTTGAACCATTTTTGCAAAAAAAAAAAAAAATAAATAAAAAAAAAAAAGTGTATGTAATTTCATCATCATCAACATTTTTAACACCAAAACACAGTGGAGTCATCAACAGACATCGTAAAATCCTCGTATTGATTAGATTTTCACTTTGTGTATTTGATAGTCATACTTGCCATTTAAAAAGTAGAGCAGTGAACATGCTGTCCGAATTTCTTTTTAAAATCCAGGGCACAAGATAGTCCTGCACTATATAGTTAGTTAGGGATTGGGGTGAGAATTCGAAAATAGGAGTGTGGCTTTACAATAAACTCACTCCTGTTTGGCGAGAATGGTTTAAATAGTAACTAGGGGTGTGACAGCTAATCGACTTAATCAATGAATCAATTATATTCCTACGATCTTTGTTTTGTAGTCCTCCGTTTGAAAATAGTGGTGAATAGTGGCAAATGTTGGGCTGCGATCCATGCAGGGTGTACCCCCACCACGCCCAATAGAAGTTGGGATAGGCTCCAGCAACACCCCAACTCCGAAATGGATTCAGAAAATGAATTGATGATTATAGTAAACTCTTCAATTCACTGATGAAAACACAAATACATTGATTTAACACCCCAAGTGTTAGGTTTGTTTCTGTACCTCCTGCTCAGTGATCCCCTGGACACACTTTGGACATTCCCAGCAACTGGGCAGGTCTCTGTTTACCACTCCTTCACCCTGGATCTGACACAAAAAGACAGAAGAGTGTTAGACAACTGAACAAGAACCAACAAAAAATAAACAGAACGTATGTAAAAACTTTCAAAGTCACTGTTCCACATTAAGCACATCAGAGTTCCACAACATTTAAAGATTTTAAAGAACTGACGAATTTGCTGCGTTAGGAGATCATATTTACTGAAATCTAAAGCTATTCCAATCAAAAACATCCTCATAGGTCAAGTTACATTTGAACATAGGACCGTTATTTTGTAGCAGCTTCAAAATTCTTGCATTCATCAAATTTTGGGGGAGTTTCTGCTTGATTTTTTTGCAGGATATCAGAGTATCTTCCCAGAGCTGCTGTTTGAATGTGAACTGCCTGCACCCTCAGAGATGTTTGGCTTGAGGATGAAAATGTTCCATCAGAAACTCCACATTCTTTTCAAACCATCAGGAACTCTACAGGGACAAAACCAGCTCTCTCCCCATGACTCCAGCCCAAACCATGACTCCACCACCTCCTTGCTGACGCCACAGCCTTGTTGGGACATGGTAGCCATCCGCTACTCCATCTATCTGGACCATTTAGGTTGCACAATACTGTTTCAAAATGAGTCTTCATGTCTGTCTGGACCACTGCAGCCGTTTCTGCTCGTTTATGTAGGTTTACATAGAACTATAGCCTCCAGAGAATCCTAACTTTGACGTTCGTGGGGCACCAGCAGCTTCAAACATGTGCTGCTCCTTTGTAAAGGTATTTTAGCATCTGCTCTCTTAATCTGACAGAAACTTTCCTCATTCTGCCTTTATCTGGACAAACCCGTGAGTCCTAATCAGCCACTAACCTCTAAATAGTATTATGATTGAGTTCTTGTGAACACACTGTATTCATCATCCATTTCTGTAGTAGCTACCTTTATTGTTCTGTGTTTTTCCACATTGCATTTTGTGCCTTTCCAATAGCAGGAAGTCATTAGTAGACCCATTCCAATTAGTTAAATGTCAAAAAGTATTCCATGCGTTCTGTCTTCCAAGTTGATTCAATTTAAAGAGATGGAATCTCCTGCTGAGCATCAGTAAAACTGAATCCAGGGTGCTCCTCCACTGATCATGGTTGGGTTTCTGTACCGTGAGGCAGGCAGGATGGACGATCTGTGCACAGTTGGAGCATTCCATCAGGGTGAGGGCCGGGTCTCCAGCCTCCTCCTGGTTGGGCTCCTTGCAGATCTCACAAACTGCAGACAAAGGCAGGCCCGGCTGGACCAGGTGGAGCCATTAAAAGCCAGCAATGCACGATATTTATGCACACACCCCCCCTATTATAACTACATCAATAAGCATAGGAACAGCCCATAGTAAAAAGTCAGAAGTAAGGGGAACAAAATTAACAGATAAAGCGACAACTACAGTAGTGGTTTGTAGAGTGAACTTACAGACAGACACTGTCGCAGCACACAGGTCTGCTTCAGCTTCCCCGGACCTCCAAACTTCTTCATGTCTCTGCAGAAGTTGCAGTCTCCACATTCGGTCCTCATGCAGGCCTCACAGCGCTTACACCTGCAGCCCGCCCACGTCACAACAAACAACCATGAGATACGCACCGTAACACATACACAGATGTTCCAGTACATTACCTGACTCTGCGTCGCCTCAGCACAGACATGGAGGACGCCGGCTTCTGTGGTCTCTGGATGATGGGGGTAGAGGCCAGTTTGGGCCGAATGGGCGGAGATGGAGCAGGTGGGGGCTGATACCACGAGGGCTGGTGGAAAGGAGCCGGCCAATCAGGTGTCAAGAAATTCAAATCAACACATTTCAATGTCAAAGGCAAGAACAACATGAGATATAGAATTGAAAAAATAGAATCATTAAACACAGTTTGGACCAGAACTGCTTTTTAAATTGTTTTTGGAAACTTATATTTATAAGTTTTAATATTTACATTTCTACTAGTCAACATTTGACTCCAATCATCTTTCAATCTATTTTCAAAACGTCCCCAGTGGTCTTTTATTTTTTTTTAAAAAGTCATTTTCTTAGCATTGTTTCTGTAGAAATTGACTTCTGAGTTGTGGGCGGGACTACTGGCACAAAGCAACCCCGCCCCACTTCCCCTCCCTCTTGCTGACAACTCAGAGGGAATGTATTTTCTACAACACAAATACGAACTTTATCAAACATTTTTTTATATATATCCGCCTGCATGAGAAAAATGCCACAAGGACATGTTCAAAAACACCACAAACATCTTTTTCATCAGAAGGAACATTAAAACTTCAGTCTTTCCCACTAAATACCAACCTGAAAATCTAGACACTCATCTGTAGTGTGTGAAATAGTTTTAGATTAAATTTAGGAATAGGAGTTCATTTGCAAAACCTCAACTCAAGATCTGAGCAAAGATTTTTTCTTTAACATCATAGAAGATGAGGTGGTTAAATGAAAACAGACTGCTAATAATTGTGGGTAATCAAAAAATTAATAGAACAAGTTTAACACCAAAATAATGGTTAGTTCTAACCCTAATGTGAAGATAAAATAGTTATATTCTAAATTCCTGTTTGGTGTTCGTGAAGTGACGTTCCAACCGCCTTCAACAATCACGAGACCACTTCCAATAAAAAGTCTACATAAATGTGTGTTTTGGGCTTCGGCATTCAAAACGCTCATGTTCACGCATCCCTACGCAAGTTTCTACAACAGTTTTTTGGGCTCCACATTAACGCGTGCTGCCAGTTAGATCAAGCTGAATTTTGGCCAATCAGGGACTCGGATTTTGATTGCGACGTTGGCAGTGCAAACTGTTTGACAATTGATCATGGAGGAGAAATTAGTAATTGTGATTTGTGCTTGGCTGGAATTATATGACACCCAGTTTTTCATACAACAGCTTTGACAATTCACATCAAGCCTCTTCCAGTTGTAGGTGGCGGACGTGCGCTAGTATCAGGCGGCGACTGCCTAGTGTGAACACCATGAATACCCTACACATACCCGTCTGACAGTGCACAGAGAGGGTAACTTACCCTCTTTGGCCAGGTGATGATTGGCTTTCCCGTGTAGGACAAATTAGGGTCATCACTGGCATGTTCGTTTAGCAGCATCTGCAGAAAAGCAGCAACAACAGTAAAATGCAGGATGGGATGCCGGTTAGTCAGTCCATCCTCAGAATAGGTGGGCACCTTGATGTGAGTAACGAGCGCAGACGCATTCTGAATCCCAGCTGGAATGCACTTCTTGTTGGAGGGGAGTGTCTCTAGTTTACCCAGGAGGTTCCACAATCCCTCCAACTCCAAAGGAGTCAAGAGAAATTTGCTGTTTCCCAACGATTCCTGGTCCTTGCTGCCACTCGGCTCCTGTTCACTTGATCCAGATGGGCTCTTCTTGAGACCTAACAAAACGCAGGGCAACTCATTATTATAATCTTCCAGACTGATTGATTTATCATCAATAAACTCAAACACTTATAGACAACAGCATTGCTACTGATTCCTTCTTTAGTTCAGGAGTGAAGTTAACTCAGTGAACTCAGAGGCATTTGTTGCTCCCAGTAAACTGACAACGGTTTGCAGAATAAAGTAATAAAATGTGACAGGTGTAAAAGTGAAGACCAAGAAGGCACTGAAGAAGCAAACCAATTTAAAATTAACCAAAAGTTAATTTCATACTAATTTATTATACTAAAAAATAAGTTAATGTATCAGTAGATTTTTTATTGAATCACAGAAAAAAAAAAGTTGTGAAAAAAAATTACTGTCCTAATTCATTTGACTCATACTACATACAACAAAAGGATCAGATAATGGTTTGACCATTTATAGTAGATGTCTCTCTGTTTTATTGAAAGCAGGGATAATTCATAAACACAGAAAACAAAAAAAAACTTTAAATAAAGAGGTGCTGAGATTGACTGTATACATACTAGGGGTGTAAGAAAATATCGGTTCTGTGAAATATCGTGATACTTCATCTGTATTTATTTAAAATGCGGCCAAGACAATATTTATTTCGAAGCAAATGTGCAGTTCAGCATCTTACTTTTCCACTAAAACCCCCGACCAGTAGTCGACAGCACAACACACCAAGCCTCTTCGAACAGCTCTACACCGCACCAAAACAACAACAAGATCTCAGGAGAACCAGCTTGTGATAGATGTGAACCCAACGTGAACTCCGAGTCTTGCAGTTGTTGGTACTACATAGTGGAGTGAGACACATACAACTCTGTTTTAACTAAGGATGACTACTGAAGCAAAAAGCTGTGCCAAGTTTTACCGGCACCTTCTAAGAACACAGATTTTGGTGCGTCATGGAAAAACGAGTATCAGTGTGCACCCCGCAGAGCTTTAGTCAAAATGCTGAAGAAGAAGCGAGTGAAAGATCTGCTGAATTTCACAGCAAAACATTCTAATTCAGCGACCCGATAGAGTTATGTGCAAAATGCTCTGAATGAAGGCCGACATCGGGACGATGAGAGGTGAAACCCGTGTTTACTTCAACATGTGAGAAAACAGAAAATCAGTCCTGCAGTTCGGGCTGTAAGGAAGAATTAAATAAAGCATCTTAGCCGCATTCAGGCGATGTCCATCCTCCTGTCTCACTGCTTCACGCTGAAATGTTTTAAGAAAGCGCTGTTCAGGCAGTTTAACGGTTTAACAACTACCAGTTCGGCTACATTTAGCAGTGTTGGAAATAAGCAGCACTTTTTTTTTTTTAACTATACATATTGAACACTATGCGTTAAGGCCCATACATTCTCTGTGTTTTTTTTTTCCTATGCTGAGTAAGAATCAGACAACGTTGAATATTGAAAAAGTCTTTCTTAAATTATTGAAAGAAAAGCAGCATGAATTTGCTTGGTTAAAAGTAACTTGTATATGGGATACAGTTGCAGTGCTTAGTGTTCCTTTCATTAAAACGAATTTATTTTACAGTTTTAATTATGTGAAAGGTGTATTCATATTCTGATAGTGTTTGCTAAGTGATTAAAAAAAAGTAAAATATTGTTTCTAGTACAGGCATGAGATATATCATATGTATCTTTTGTATCGCGATACGCATCATATCACCAGACTCTGGGCGATACACACCCCTATACGTACCAATGCTCAGGGAGTGTTTCTGAAACTCGGGTGTGAGGTAGGAAGTCCGAGTCAGGCTGTAGACGTAACGTTCCAACACGTACCAGCACATTTCATAAAAGAAGGGATAGCGGAACTTGACTGGAACCTGTGGTGAACAGAAAAACACACCAAGTAAAAACACACGGTTATGAGAAAAAAAAAATTTAAATGTTGACGTGCATGTAAAAACAGAGTGAAAACTCAAATAGTTCACAAAAATACACTTCTTGGAGTTATCATTGATAACAAATTACTTCTCACTCTCTTTCAGATATTTGTTGTATTCTTTATCCTACTTTTTTGTCCCAAGAGGTACAAGTCAGAAATAAAATATTATCATCATCATAGAACCAGATGAAGCGTGTAGAGTTACCCGTGTTCTGTCCTCGATGCTGCAAATGTTCAGCTGCATGGGAATGTTAAAGCTGTGCAAAAAGTTTCCTCCAAACACCATGGAATCCACTGGAGTATAGACGGCATGAATCCAACCTACGAATGCAGCAGTGGGATGTAAGAAAATATCGATTCAGTGAAATATCGCGATACTTTATTTAGCAATACTTGTTTCAATTTAAAATACTCCAAAGGCAATATTTAAAAGAAAACATAATTCAGTCTTACTTTTGTTTTCCACTTAAATATTTCCTAAATTACCAAAATAAAAAAGCACTATGAATGTGCTCGTCAGGTACTGTCTTGGAATATATCAGAATATGTATTGTGATATATATAGTATCGCATCGGCAAACTCTTGCCATACACACCCCATACATTAGTGTTTCGTGTGTTCAGAGACTCATGCTTCCCAATACCTGACGGAATGATGAAGGTCCAGCCCTGTTTCAGCTCGATCCTCTGACAATCTGATGCCCGGTCCCCCAAAAAGATGTCTCCCTGCTTCCCGGACAAGACCCAGTTCTCATACAGCTCCAAGTTGGGATGGGTGGGCGGGATCAGCCAAAACACCTGAAGCACACAGTTATGGTTCAGGCTCTAGCAGAGTGACTGTTGGAGCCCTTCAGAGGAAAGCCTGCATACCTTGCTCCCCCTTAATATGTGGTACCAGACTGAGGTGCCCCCAAAATCAATGTGGAAGTCAGTGTAGCAGCCCTGGACGCTCATCAGACAGTACCTGGGCACAAAAATGAGAAACTTTAGTTCAGACACCTCTGGTTTACACTCCTTACTTTATTTAACATAACTGCAGTCAAACAAGATGCTTTGTATTAAAGTTTAAATCCTTAAAACAGATAATGCAGCCCGTCTGAACCTTACTTTTGAACTTTGGGATACTGCATATCGTTGATGGAGTTTGTAGAGTCTCTCTGCCTCTCTTTTAGATGACGAGGCCACATATTGTCCACCCAGTCAATAAGATCCACCTAGAACGCAAACACACAAAAATGGAAGGACGGAAAATTGTCAACAGCGGGCCAGAATAGAGGTTTGGTTGTGAATGAAAAGTAACTGAGGTACCTACAGTGTTAGGTCTCTGGACGAGGCTGTCCAGCTTGGTGTGGCTGAACTCCAGACTGATGACATTATACAGTTTATCTCTCTGGGATGGAGGGGTCTCATAGTACCGCGTCCACTGGGCCATGGACATCTCGGTGCCCTTTTGGGTGCTCACATCCATCACGTCAATCATACGTCTGCTACCTGGATAGTTTAGATGGGAGTTTTGAAGTGTGGAGCTTATCAAAGTGACTAAACATGGGCAGAAATCTTCTAAAGGTCAATTTACCTCATGCTCTACCAAATGTATTTTATTTCACAAGGCTTCAGGGTGAATTACCTATTGTCTACTATAGCTAAGCCAGAAGTCCCCAACCTTTAGGCCATGAACCAGTGGGGTATGTAGCCCATTTGCTGTTGTTCATGTGAAATATTTGCCCCTAAAAATCCAAATCTCCAAGCAATTGTCGCACAAAATACCACTGCTTAAAGACCCTGCAATGAAGAAGATGTTTTTGGAGTTTTAACATGTTCTACTTGTGACATAAATGAAAAAATTCAGCTCAAATTGTATTCGTTACATAGAAAATATGCTGGGGGGGAGGGCACAAGCTCCCTGCTGAATCCATTAATGTCCTCATTTTCCTCATCCAAGTTGGCATCTGTCTCAAAATGTGTACAGTTAGATAGCTCCAATATTGCTCGCCGTTTTTGTTGCACCGGTAGTGTTTGGTTTCCTGTGAGCTAGCGGGAGAGTGTGTAAACAAAGAGCTTTCAGCAACAGTGAGGGGAAGCGGGTGTGGGCTCGCTTCACGCCAACAATCACACCCACAACTTAGAGGTGAATTTCTAACAAACTCCTGCCGCTCTGCCAAAACTATGTCCTCGAAAACGACACAAGGTTTTTTTACTTTGCCTAAAAAATTGCATAATTATGAATAAAAGACCTCTGGGAACACTTTTACAATAGATCAGAAGATGATTGGAGTGGGTCTTTAAGGGGTAACCAAACCCTAAATCCACTTTTTTTTGGCTGTTGACCTCTATAAATGGGGGTTGTTGTCGTTTAATTTGTGGAATTAGAGTCAAAAAGGTTGAAACAAGGTATTACCGTTGAACTTTGTGATTGGTCAACTGGTGTAAGTCTATGAAGTTTCACGTAATCATGCTCTGAGCTCCAGTATAAGCTGAGAGACTAATCTACATAGTTGCACACTGATAATTAAATATCTACAAACACAGCCATGCAGTTACCGTACCTACAAACAGCTTTACATCGTTGACACTGAAGTCCAAGTCGGGCATCCTGAAGAGCCGCAAGAAGTGAACATGTATTAACTGTATGCTCTTTAGACCAAATACAAGACAAAATACTCAAGCTTAAGGTTGATGAAAGCAAGCAGCAGCTTCACTGTGGACTAAGACAACGAGCATACCTGAGTCCCAGACCTGCAGGCTTCTCAAAAACAATGGGTTCCCTCAGGCCTCCCCTCTGAACATACTCATAAGAAAAGTCTGAAAGATACACAATAATACAACAACTTCTTACTTTGCATGCAAGAACTCAAATTACACAAGTGTTTATATACCCACAGTACAAAAAAGCCTAATTTATACAGTGAATTCCTTTTTATTCTTGGTAGACCTACCTTTACCCTCCATGCGCTGAATTTTCTCCGAACCAAACCTCTGACTGGTGACCTTTTCTTCCAAGTCAAACATTCTCCTTCCATCGATCTCCTCGTCTGAAATGCCATCATCGTGGTAACGACGTCGGGTTCCCGCTCGCTGTGAGGAGGAAGTGGTGGAGAAATTCATCAAACAGGTCAGAATGAGTAGAAATTAAGCTTATACTTGCTGCTTAAAAGCCATGTCCTCAAATGTTATTTCAGTTCTTTAGAAATCGGCAATTCAAATCATTGATTGTATATGAGAACTGGACTGAGTGAATGTGACGTCACCCATAGAAAATGCCTTGTTTCTGGTTCCAAAAAATTAAGTAAATACAGTCACCATTTATTTGAGATAGCGGTTGCTGCCGTGTTGTAACCAGACAAAGTCGTAAGCAGTGATTACCCAAATTGGCCTGAGCCAATGTTTTTATGGCAACCATTTTTGCCATTTAGGAGTGAGCTTGTTAGAAGTCTACACCCTTTCAGCTGGAAGTAGGCTATATGAACCTACATGAACAACAACCTTGTATCTTATCCGGGCTGGGAACCGCCACAGGGAGACCCAGACTTAGGAACCCTCACTAAGGACATTTCTCACATACAGTCAATGGGGTCAACTCTGAAAAAGTCTTTATTGCTCAAAGGTTCAAAGCCCATTGGCTATCAGGGCATGTAAAATTAGGGTCAACCGTTGACTGTATATGAGAACGGGACTAAGTGACCCCCTCATATTCCAAACAGGAAGTACCCGCTGGATCAGAGAAGCCAAAATTCCATAGACTTCTATAGGGAAATGAACAGCTATTACTCATTCTATTCATTAGAAGAACCACTCTCACTCCACTACTTCGACATGTTTTTGCTAATCCAATTTTTTCATGACATCTTCCCTGTAGTGCAAATGATTCAAGTTATTAACTGGCCAATCCGATGGCACAGCAAAGGTTTGGGGTCTCACGACAAACATTCAAAATGTTTTACAGATTTTGTGTAGCGTGCCATTAAGTGGTAGGGATGTGGAGTTTCAACAAGCTCACTCCTGATTGGTGAGAATGGTTGCCATAGTACTTTGACTCAGACCAATTACCGCTTACTGACAAAGACTATGTTTGAATTCCTTCACAACTTACTACATAGTCCATTCCCCATTTTATAGTGCAGTCCCATCCAAAATTCCAAAATCAAGTTCCCTAGAACTTTCCCAGAAGTCTTTGCGAAAAAGTAGCTGCATTAATGCTCACCACATTGGTGAATATAGACCAGAATGCAAAGCAATTGAACAACAAAGAAATGTGTTTAAATGTAATTTTGTAATAAACATCAATATTTTCATCATCAGAACACAGTGGATTCATAAATAAATGTAAAATGTTCGTTTTTATTTGATTTTCAGTTCATGAAATTGGTGACGACATACTTGCCATTTAAAAAAAAAAAAAAAAGTAGTGAACACGGTATCCGAATTGCTTTTAAAATCCAGGGCACTAACAAGATAGTCCTACACTACATCCTTTTTTTTTTGTAGTTAAGCATTAGAATGTGAATTCACACATAGCCATTGTCTGGTTCCAACATGGCGACATCCACATTGGGAAGAAATGGCGCCTTAATTTACTTCATTTCGCTGAAACTGGAAGTAAGCCATTTTCTATGAGTGATTGTTCACCTTTCAGCCTATCCCTCATGGGGTCACCACTGCCAATCTGCTTTCACTGATTTGCACATTTAGTTTTGGCAGAGATTTTTTCCACCAGATGAATTTCCAGACAACGCTGTATTTTACCCGGGCTTGGGACCTGCGCAGGCAGATCCACACTTGGACACACTCAAGTTCGCACATATAGTCAATGGGGTCAACTCAAAAAAAAAAAAAAAAAAATCCTAATTGAAAGCGTAAATTGATGATGAAAACAGAGGGAGCAACGAAAAACAAAAGCTAAAAATACAAAACAACAGCTAATTTAAGAAAAAAAATCCCAGTTGTTTACAGTTTTTGGTTTATAGTATTTCTTTACCTATTTTTCACTTCTTCAAATTTTGTAATTCAATTGTCTAGATTAGAATTAGTATTTTGGAGCTTAAACCTTTTTTCAAAATGTCATTATTTTAACTTTTAATGTCTATGTTTACATTTTTTTTTTAATTTGCTGTCATTTTTTTTTCTCTCCTCCACTGTAAACTGGTCCTAAATTAACCCCATACCATCCTTACCCCTTTGAGATATTACTTACCAATCTGGTGCTATACCGGGGCTGGAATTCATCCATTCTCAGAGGTAACGGAATGCAAACATAAACTCACTGGTTAAATCCGCGCTAACCACATAGTTTAATGGAATATATTCGATAGTTGTCACACATAATGGAGCTCCACCGAACCTTCTTAAAAGCTGCTCAGTTCATTTAAAATCTACATTAGTGACAACAATATACAAGTAAAAATAAACAGCTCACGGTTAAAGTGAGTCTTCCGAGCCTCAAAAAGAAAAAAAACTAGTAACTACATCGCGTAATAAGCACTAAACTTAATTCCGTGCCCCCGTTTTTTAAAAGATTAAATTCTATTTTGTTGTTTAAAACGCCTAACAATTTATATTCCGAGAGTATACAATCCAGTTCTTGTAATGAAGCAGGTTTAACATCCGAAGAAAGCCGCCATTTTCAGTTCTTTACAAAACAATGCAGAGACTTGCCCAAAAATGTCCCTCGAACCAATCACAATGAGAGCCGCGCGTCGCTCACTGGGCTACTGTTCCATCAATAAGAAAAAAACCGCACGCGCGAAACGTGATTGGACGAGAAGCTCTGTGTAGGCGGAAATGATTGAACGATAAACCAATACGCAGCACCTTGACAAAACAACCGCAAATCTCATTGGTTGACTTACCTCGAGGCTCTCTCCTATTCGGTGAACACAATGTCAATCATAACAAGTAGCCAGTCACAGAACAAAACGCAGCACGGGCTTGTGTTACGCTAATGAAAATGAGGAAGAGACGGCTCATAAATGAACCAAATCTTTCTTACGGTTTAAGTATTACAGCGCTTACCCCCATAATGAGTGATATAGGTCCACTTTGACTTAGCGGCAGTGCTCAAATCACTGAAAACCTCCCATTGGAATCGGCGCCTCTGTGAGAACACACGCCACGGCCACACGCTCTCACTTCACCTCAACAAGAGAGGAGGGCTGGCCCATATATGGAAGTCAATGTGAAAGGTGTTCGCGGCTCCGATTGGCTAATAAACGTCGACTGGCTCCTGTGATTGGTGGACAGGACGTGCTTGTCAGATGCACCAGGCAGGAGAACGGCGAGCGAGAGGATCATTTTGTTAATCGTTGGCCAACCAGAACTGTCTAAAATGATATCGCAAGGATTAAAGTTGAATAAAAAATCAGAAATAAAACTGTAAAACCCGTTAGGCGACCTTCACCTTGTATCCTGATCAAATATGTGCTTTCAATAATAATAAAAAATATATACTTAAACCATAATGTTGACCATTTCCTATGTAGGAGTCAAATTTAACCATCAAAAGAGTTTTAAATTATGCACTTCATGTGACTTACCTTATTATCTAATAATATTATATTGTGGTTTTTAAACCATAAATATATATATTTTTAATGGGAAAAATCCAGTTAATCTGTAAATAATGATGACTAGTTGCTTATATTATGTTTTTAAATCGAGTGGGAAATTTTCAACACTTAAACATGTTTAATCTTTGAAATAAAAAACAAGACAAAGAAAGGAAAGCTTCACAAAAAGCAAAACAAGAACATTGGTTTTATTGTCATCAAATGGAAAAGGAGAAACACAGGCATAAAGAAAAAAAAACAGCCTGTCACTCACTCCCCTAAAGGAGAGATTATTTTCTTGTCCCTATTCTCAGCTTCATTTAACTAAAAAAATTTATTTTTAGCTCTAGTTGCTCTGTCTTATTTCCCTTTTTTGACGACTACAAACTTATCAACGAATATTTTCCCCCTTAACTCCCATCATTGACTTTATAAGAGAACTGGACCGAGTGAGTGTGATGTCATCCTTAGAAAATCCACTCTGGCCAATCAGAAGTAAGTTTGTTGGAAGCCCTCTTAAACGTGGGCTCCATACAATCTATCAATCAAAGGTTTCGAATGTGAGACGTGACCACATATTTTCATTGTTTATAGCTTGAATATTTTCCACTATTGATAAAATTAGGATTAGTTAAACATGTTATAGTTATTCTAAAAATATATAATTAACCGTATAATAGCTGTTTATTTTTCAATAGAAATCAATGTGATTTTGTTTTTTTAGAGCCAGCGGGTACTTCCTATTCGGGACACCGGGGGGAGGAGTCACTCAGTCCAGTTCTCATATACAGTCAGTGACTCACATAAAGAGGTTCACATTCTATAAAGAAATTTTAATGATAGTCTAAGAAAAGGAATATTGCAAGACAGGATCAAATGTACACATCACAATTAAGCTAGAACAGATGAATGTGAACATCTATTAAAGATGTAAAGGGCTGTAAAGCTATTGCTGAGTTTTGTCATATGTTCAAGGTGTGAATCACATGCCTTCATTGTCAAATATTTCAGTTAATTTCCATCAACAGACTCAAAAGGACTAATTTAAACCCAACCAATTCACTTGAATAGAACTTCTTTACTTGTTGAAAAATTCCTTCTGCAACATTTTTCAGAACATGGACAAAGAAACAAAAAGGGAAATGTGAATGGCACCATGGCATGAAGTGAGACTTACACACAGAAACGGAACTGGGAAGCACAAACATGGACTCACGCACAGAGTCAGTCTATATAATAAAAACGTAAATGATTTAAATTAAAGGGCATGAAGGCAGTTATACTGTAATCAAATGAAGCCGGTCTGGGTTTATTCAGGACAGAATTTAATACAAACTTCTTTTACCTAAGAGTAAACACTGTTTTCTACAGACACATTGAAAAGCAACAAAATCAAGTCTCAGTTGACTGACTTTGAAATCATGGAAAATGTGTTGGAGAAAAAGTCAGCTGGACTCAAACTGAATGTCCATGAGCTATCTCAATGGATGCAGTCAATAGCATAAGTATTGGCACAATTTGTTTTTTATATGGTAGTACATAGTTTAGATATAGAATAACAACAGCTGTCCCAATACTTATGATACAAACTTCATTTAAGGATAAAACAATAGTCATATTCTCTTCACATCATATTACCAATGTGAAGGCCCACAAAAGCACATTGAAATACCTAGATGTAGTCTAACTGGTCAAACTGTATGTTCTTTAAGCTACTTCAGCAAAACAAGGTCAATTGTTTGTCACGGTTGGCATGTCATAGTTTTTAAACAGAGATCTTCAGTGACGCCCTCTATAGTGTCAACATGGTAAGTTCACTGAAAAGCAGATAAATACATGCAGTTTTTTACATTTCTATGTGGTGAAATTCTATCAAAAAAAGGTCAACACAACATGAGATAGTCTTGTTACATCTCATCACTGGTAGCTTCTTTCTTTATTTAATGAAGCTGTAGACAAATGAGCCAAGGACAAGAGCGAGAATCACACAGCAGCAGAAGATCATCATTTGTTTCTGGAGGAAAGACGGGATGTAGAAGAGAAAGAGAAAGGCTGTTATTACATCTACTTTTTATTTATAAAAAATCGAATTAACTTTGTTTTAAATATCAACAGATAATTGACCAAACTCAATTTATCAGAACATAAAATGAAACCACAAAAACACACACACCCAAAAATAAAAAATAAGCTAATAAGTAAGTAACAAGTTATTATATTAAGTGTACACCGCTGACTGTATATGAGAACTGGGCCGGGTGAGTGTGATGTAAACCAAAGAAAATGGCTTACTTGCAGCTCCAACAAAGTGAACTTAATCCAATTGCCATTTTTTGTGATACAGACATTGCCACATTAAAGCCAGACAATGTCAGTAAACCGTGATCAACCCAGATTGATATTGATTTCTTGGAGCCAGGAGGAGTCACTCACTCCAGTTCTCATATACAGTCAATGGAGTATACTCAATCTAATTGACGAAAACTTCGACACATATTACAACAGTCAGTGTTGATATAAACTCTGTCATGTAGCTTCATATGAGGTGTTCATCTGACAATCGTAGATTTAAAAAAAAAATAGAAAACTTGAACAAGATTACATCTCAGGTTTGTAAGAGTGTATTTGAGTGTGCACATTTTGACAAATTGGCAGCTTGACCAAAGAGTACCATTCAGTCAATGCACCTTTGATTACTGCTGCGTTGTTTTAATTTCATTTGTTTCATTTAGCAGAATTAGTTTGCTTTTATTTTGAAATGAGGCTTTACTTCTATCGGTTCCTCCACTACAGCCTTTTAGCATCAGCCTAGCTTTTTTATTCTATTTTATGTTGGTTTTATCTTTGTTTTAAAATTGTTTTATTGATTTTATCATTGGTTTAAATTTGTTTTACTTGGTTTGATGTCTTTTATTCTTTTTTATGTTTTACTATTGCACAGTGCTCTGTTTTTGTTTTTCCTTGTGTACAGCACTTTGGGCCTCCTTGACTGGTGGTGGAAGGTGCTTTATAAATCAATAAATGAAATAAAATGAAATGAATAATGTATCTGAGCCTGACTGCACACTTCTGCAAACCTGTTGCTAGGAATAGTGCAGTTCAGATGGTTGTTTAAAATATCCTTTCATGACAAATAATTAAATAAATACATTTCAAAACAACAAATATTTTTTTAACTAAACTTCATATATCAAGACTTTTAGCTGTCAGTAAAGTTCTGTCACTTAAAGTCTCACTTTAATCATCTTTTGATCTTTTGTAAAAGCGTTTTTTAGCCAAAATAAGAAAAAAAACGTATGTCATTCTAAAACATAGTTACTGGGTAGTACTGTTTTCACCAAGTAATCCTGCTCCCCTTTTCCATCATCCTTTTGTTTACACCAGGGCTATCAGAATCCAGGCCTGGAGGGCCGGTGTCCTACATGTTTTCCAACTAACCTGCCAATGAAGCTCCTTACTGGCCAAACACACCTGATCCAGGTAATCAGCTGAGTTTGACACCCCTGGTTTACACTCACTCCATCACAAGGGAATGACCTGGACCAGTTTGCAAATGCAGAGTGGTCCAAGATTTGTAAGGATCCTTCCCCGACTCTGAGTCTGCAGCGACTCAGTCTTACTCATGTCAGCCAAGGAAGCTTATCCTTTCAACCGTGAACCAAAACGTATGACCATGGGTGAGGAGTAGAAACATAGATTGACTAGTAAATTCAGAGTCAGCTTTTTCTTCACTACAACGGATTGTACCTATCTGCCCGTCAGTCTCATGTAAAAAATAACGCTTGAACCTCCAACACTTGAAATCTTCATATTGGGAGACCAAGCCGGAGAGGGCAAATCCCCATTTCCCCATCTGGAACAATAGTTTCTGACTTGGATGAGTTAATTCTCAATCCAGCTGCTTCACAGTTTAAACTGGACACTGAAGGTCCTGGTTTGACGAAAATAGCAGTAGAAAAGTAGAGATAAAACCTGGAGTCCAGACTCCCTCCCTGCATTTAGAATGTGAACAGAAAAAGTGACAAAGGATATCTCTGCCAGAGTCCAACATCTACTGGGAAATCGGGTGACATAGTGCCAGAAGTACAAACCATGGACCTTGTCCGGTTCTACAGAGATTTTTAGCTCAAGTAGAAGACCCCAGAATACAATAAAAGACAAGTTGGAACAGTTTCCTTGATCTGGTCTGTTAAAAGATTAACCACAAAGACCCAAGGAGGCCATTAAAGTCATCTGCATGCCACCTCATCTACCCACTCAAATCTCCAGTTATTAGAAGGTCCAGTTTGGCTCAACCTTAAGTTCTGCTTTCTTCCACCATCCTGTCATTGGCATCAGTTTCTGTTTTTCTTTTTTAAAATTTAGTCTCCATCAGTTCCAACTTACCCTGCGTGCCTCCTGCTGGAACTTAGCCGCCTTCTTGGTGTCAGCCACAGCTCTCTCAACAAAACCCACCGATTGGTCCATGTTGCTTTCAATTCTGTCAATCATGCCACCCTGTTTAGATTGAAAACTTTCATATATTCATTTCAACACAAAAAAGTACATTTTCTGTTGAGATTTTTCTAGAGTTGCACATTTGTTGTTATGGTCATGTGTACCTGATTCTCGACCAGCATGGCGATATCCACAAACATGTCGTGGAGCTCTTTAATGCTGCTTTCAAGCCTCATGATGTCCTTGTGCCGAGCTTCTATCTCATTCAGGGCCTGCTGACTGATCTTAGATTCCACTATCTTGAGGATTGAAGAGCAGAACACAATGACGTCACCATTTTCTTGTCCACGCTTTTGCTGAACTATGTAGCCACAAGAGGGCCTAACGGCAGGTTCACACCAGACGCGGAAGCGCTGCAAAGCGGAGTGTGTGCAGCATCCACTGTACCTCAAGTTCACACCAGACACACATTTTGACAACGGTGGTTATTTGGAGCTTTTTTTTTACCATCGTTAGACCTCCCCTCCCCGCTTTGTAGTCGGCCCACTACATTGTTCTGTGGGTGTGTCTGTTTTTTGTGTGTTGTATATCTATTTTCATCTCTACAGTCTGTTTAAATAAAAAAAATATGATCACATTTGTCAATAGTTGTACTTTTTGGTTAAAAATTGGTTATATTTTGAAAATTGACCAGATTTTCTTGTGTGTCTTGGTGGAACTTCCTGTCAGAATTGGCTCGGGCAAAAAATATATCAGGCACCGAAATGAACCGGCCACAGAGGTCTGCGGCGCCTTGCGTCTGGTGTGAATTACAGCAACAAGGGTGGCAAATGGAAGCGGCTTCCTTTCCACGCCGCTTCGCAGGGCTTCCACGATCGTTGTGACGTGGATAAGCCAGGATAAAACACAGGGTTGTGTCAGTAAGGTCTGGCGTAAAAAATCTCTGCCAAATCACTAATTAAAACAGCTGATTCACTTTAGCGACCCCTAAAGGGACAAGCCAAAACAATATTCTCACATGTTTTCTGTCTTGTAGCATTTATTTTGACACTGTCTTACCCCAGCAGTAAAGACGGCAGAATTGCCTCCTTCCAACATCTCTTCCAGCTCCTCGTCGGTTGTGGCTTTTCCCGCTTTGGAGGTGTTGAAAACAATTGTTTGACAGTTAGGACAGCTTTCAAAGTAGACCATAACATTGTAGAACTTTAACATCTGTAGACACAACAGAGTGCATGTTGTGTCTGGCTCAGGTGTACTCAACAGTATGAAACTGTATAATGAAGATAATTTAGGTTTATAATCTAAAATTCAATCGCAGAAAACTGCGGTTGATAGATGTACAATAGTTTCACTGCAACAGTCTGTGTATGAATATCCTGCCACTCACTGATCTCTAGCTGGCGGGCGATCCGTCCTTTGCTTTTGTCCCTGAAGTCCACTTGAGCCTCGTTGTACTTTGTCATGACCTCCACAAACTTCTTAGCCAGAATTGCATGCTGGGAGAGTTTGACACATTTTCAGTGATCATGTGTGCTATCTGGCACATTCACATTTGGTTGGAAAACATTAAATAGGCGAGGCGATTCAACTGAAACCACACGCCAGCATGATTTTGACCCAGTGTATTTATGGACAAGTGGGTGAATATCATGGATGTTATAAACACATCTTAGGTTGTGGGCAGAATAAGATAAACATATTAAACACACTAAAACTATCCATCCATTTTCTTGACCGCTTCTTCCCTTTCGGGGTCGCGGGGTGCCGGAGCCTATCCCGGCTGCTGACGGGCGAAGGCGGGGTAAATATAACTTTTAATATAAAACTAAAAACAAACAGGAATATTACTCCAGAATAAATCAACTTAAACCTTAAATAACTTTCAAAATTTTACTTTCAATAAAAATATATTTTGTCAAAACAAGTCAGAAATAAACTAAAAGTTATGATGTAAAATGCTGTGTGTTCCTAAAAGAAAGCCTTAGATCATTATAACTGATGCCTCAGCTTCCATAATCGTAGTATTACTTCAATATGTTACCAGTGCAAGATAACATCGGGATGTTTACAATGAGATAAAATGAATTGGCTGGCCGGATAAAATTACCCGGCGGGCCGGATCCGGCCCTGGGGCCTTGACTTTGACACATGTGGGGCAGAAAAAAGGCATGCTGAGAAGGATATTAATTGCTAATTGTTGTTACTATCCTTTCCATTGATTTGATGCACTCTCCATTGTAATAGCAGAAATTACATTAGGAATCTACTGTACATTTCTTGCGTCTACATTGTAACCTCAAAATGATGAGCCTTCCTTTAAAATGAGCTAGCATACTGACATGAAGTGTTATTATGAGTAGGCTGAGTACTAAACATGTTAGAACACTAAGCAGAACTGTGCCCCTCTCAAACTGATCCTTGTGGTTTCAGTAGAAATATTTAGCAACATTTCTTACACAACTAAAGGAATGGCAACGCGCTTTCAAGGGACAGCTTCCAATAAAACCCGTTTAAGTGCAAACCGTTTAAAAATTGATATCGGAGAAGAAATTAATAATTGAGGTTTGTACTCAGATGGAATTATATGACATTTAAAGAAACCTAAAGCAAAATTTGCAAAATTTCGCACCAGTTGTGGGTGGTGGATATGCCTTACTATCAGATAGACACTCCAGTGTGAACACAATGGAGTAAATGTGCATTTATGAAGCCCGTTTAGCGTGTTCCTGAACGGGCCTCACAAACCGCTCTGAATGTAGCTTACATGTGGCCACACTTTCAATTAACTGCTGTGAGAACTTGCCATTTTACACAATTCCATAAAATGCTGTTCACTCAGATACAACTGTAACAGTCAGAGTTGCACTGAATGGGAAATAATATATATTCTTAACAAAACATAGTGAAGTTTATTCTATGGTATCGCACAGGGGTTTACAACCTGAGGCTCTTTTAACCCTCCAATGTGGCTCCTCGGCTTTAGAAAAAAGTCCAATCAATTTGAATAACTAACAGGCTTGCAGTTTTGGTTAATTATTTCATGTTTGTGTTTTAACATGTCAGATAACTGAGAAAAAAATGGTTAAAAGATTTAAAATACTTTTCGAATCGTTTATTGCTGTTTATTTATTTAATTTTTGTATTAAGTTTTTTTTTGGATTGTACACTAATATCATCATATAATCAATATTAAAAGGAGAAAATGGAAGAAGGCTCACTAAAGTAAACATAGATATACCGTGACTATTTTGGCTTAATTTTCTAATTAAGTGTGGCTGAGGCTGAACCTTTTTTTTGGCTGCATTGGGCACCTTCGTGTATAACATGTGGCCAACATGAATTTCTATTAGTTTTCGTATTTAGTTGCATGTAAATACATGCAAATAACATATGCCTAATAGAAAATACAGCGTTGACTTGGCTTTCTCATTTTTTTTTCTTCTTTTTTGACACAGTGTGTACTTTATTTTTGAAAGCAACTTGTATATACTTTTGTTAAAAGTAAAAGGAGGTAAAAAAAATCCATAGCTATGAATGGCTTAATGGCCACAAAACATGAGTAGAATGCATTTTTCTAAAGTTGGACTCTTGCTGGGCTTTGACCAGTAAGAAAGTGGTCCCACGGCTCTTTAACCATCAAAGGTTTCAGACCCCTGGTATAGCAAAAAATCAACTTTGCACCAACTCTGATACTTTCTTTAGAAATGCTGTGAGTTTGGAGAATCCTGGTGAAACCTGACAATAACATCTTTTCTGGTCATTTCATGCTTCACTCCTAAACAAAATACAGAACTTAGACGAATATGATTTGAGAAATAAATTCTCCTGGATGAACAATGTGTAAAGGTGATATGCCATGTTACAAGTTTTCACACAGAAAGCAGTGTCTCATTATCAGCAGGTAATTGTAATAATTTGTGCTGATCAGAGACATTTTCCTGTTGGTTCCCTCTGCGTGGTCGATATGTGTGTGATCTGACTGAATGTTTTACCTGTGACTTGCGTATTCTGAGGTCAGCCGAGGCGCGCTCATCTGTGTTTGACTCAAGTTGACGCTCAATAGCTGTTTAATGTACAAAAACACATTATTTACAGCTTACACTAATATAAAGCAAAAACATCCAAAAAAAAGAGAAGCAGTAATCACAAATACTACTAACTCTTCAGTTTGTTTCTTGCATTGTTGGCCGACTTTTTGATCTCATTCGTAAGAGCTTCAACATCATCCTGTGTTTCTGAAACAGAAAATAGTTGTGTAAGCGGGAAGAGGAAAATACAGCAGTTCCTTTTGTGTGTTTCTTACTTTGGTCGGGTGTTGGGGCTGATAGGATGCTCGAGTAAAGCTTTTTTATTTCTGTCACGCTCTCATCAATCTTGTCAATACTGGTGCGAATATCTTCAGCCTAAACATTTTATGCAAACATTAGAGGGAAAGGGAATTTCCAAGACAAGAGTGGAGAAAACTAACAACCTGAGCAAAGAAGTCATTCATGAAGGCCTCGTTCTCCACCGAAACCTCGACGTCCTCTCCACCTGCATCACTCTTCTGTTGAGACAGTGTTGAAGGAGAGGCATACAAAAGGTTAAACATGAAATAACAAAACACTTTACCTGGAAACCAAAAGATTGAATTGGTCCCTTTTACAGTGTTTTTGCATAATTAAGAACCCTTCTAATTTTACAGTAAAATGACAGGATTTTTTTTGCATTTTTAGGGTTATTTAAGTTATTAAATCGTTTTTTTATGGGTGTATGGAAAAATTCAATTAATAGTTATAGGTCCATTATTTTTTGGCAACTAGTAACATACAGTGGGACAAAAAAAATATTTAGTCAGTCACCAATTGTACATATTGTCCAACATAAAAAGTTGAGAGACACCTGGGATTTTCAGCATAGGGACACTACAACTATGACTAAAAATTAGAAGGAAATAATACAGGAAATCATGTTATAGGATTTTTACTGAAGTTATCGGTAAAGTTTAAAGTAGAATAACTATATGGTTACCAATAATCAAGATATCTGTCCTACACACACCTGCAATGTCTTCTTTAAGAAGATCCTCTGTCCTCTACTTGTTACCTGTATTAATGGCACCTGATGAATTTGTCATCAATATAAAAGACACTTGTCTACAACCTCAAACAGTCACACTCCAAACTCCACAAGACAATGACCAAAGAGCTGTCAAAGGACACCAGAAACAAATTTGTCCTGAACCAGGCTGGGAAGAGTGAAATGCAAGAAGTGAGCATCTTGGTGTGACGAAATCAGTTGTGGAAACAAATATTAGAGAATGGAAGTTATACAAGAGCTGCACAGTGGTGCAGAGGTTAGCACTGTGACCTCAAAATGAGAAGGTCAAATCCCAGCTGTGATCTTTCTGTGTGGAGTTTGTATGTGTAAGTCTTCTTGAGGATCTCCAGCTTTCTGCCACAGTCCAAAACTATGCTTCATAACTTAATTGAAGATTCCGAATTGCAACAGACTTTAATCTGTTCAGGGTGTATCCTGCATTCATTGAGTTGGCTTCAGTAGTTTCTAAAGATGGATGGATGCATAGAAGACATACAAAACTACTGATAATCTCCCTCAATCTGGTGCTCCATGTAAGATCTCATTCCATGGGGTCAAAATGATCACAAGTAAGAAGAGCTAAAACCTCAGAATTACACAGGGGAACCAAGTGAATGAGCTGGGTCCAAAGTGACAAAGACTACCATCAGAGAAGGTCTTACAGCCCCAGATGTTTACCCCTTCTTCAGACAGTACATGTTTGCTAAAGAACATATAGGTGATTAAGAAGAGCATTACGTTTTGATTATCCGTGCATAGGGGTGGAAACATCATGCTTTGGGATGTTTTTCTTCAAAGGACCAGGATGACTGATCCATGTAACGGAAAGAATGAATGGGGTCATGTATGGTCAGATTTTGAGTAAAAACCTCTTTCCATCAGTGAGAGCATTGAAGATGAAACATGGCTGTGTCTTTCCAAATGACAGCGATCTCAGTCACGACAACCAGGCAACAAAAGAGTGGTTTTGAAAGAAATATTTCAAGGTCCTGGAAAGGCCGAGCCAGTCTCCAGTTCTCAAACCCATAGAAAATCTTTGGAGGGAATTTATGGTCTGTGTTGTATTGCTTTACCATTTTTTACTTAGTTTTTACAAGAACACAAATAAAATCTTAAAAAATAAAATAAAATGTGATTTAATTTTTTTTCATTCTATTTCTCATAGTTGAAGTGTTTTTATGATGAATATTACAAGTCTCTCTCACATTTTGAAGTTTGAGAACTTACACATTTGGTGGTTGACTACTTTAAACCCTATTTCTGCCCCACAGTTCTCAATTGGCTGATCAAAAAAGATGCTCAATGAGTTTCATATATTTGGACCAAAGTGTTGTTCACTAGTAATTAAAGTAAATGCTGACATTTTCATCACTGTTTCACCAGTGGAGTGGTCGCATTAGTTATTATTGTTGCCACACTGTTGATATTGAAATGCTGTTGATATCGTTAACTGCCATTCTAACATTTTGGATTTTTTCTTTAAAGCCCCCTCCGATCATCTTTTGCTCTATTATAAAGGTGTTCCCAGAGGTTTTTTAATCAAGATTATGCCAATTTTAGGCAAAATAATAAAACCTGTGTCGTTTTCCAGAACATAGTTTCTACAGAGCGGCAGTGGTTCATTAGAAATTCACCTCTAAGTTGTGAGTGTGACACAAAGTAAGTCATCTTCCATCTTTCTTGCCGCACAATTTTGATCCATATTTCAGCTCAGACAATGAAATCAAAGGCGTTCATGGATCTATCTTGTAGCTTGTAGCTTGCCCCGTGTATTTTCTACATAACAAATACGCTCATGATTCGCAACGACAGATAAATGTCACAAGAATATATTAGAAACACAAGAAGTACACCAAAAAAGCAGCAAACAAAACAGAAAATAGTGATATTTCAACTAATTAGGTCAGCACGAAAGTTTAGTCAGAAGTCTCTTTGTCCTCTTGTAATAAATCTAAATGTTACTTTTCAGTTATTTTCTAAACACTTTGTGTTGGTAAATTGTCAAAATTTGAAGTCGTCATCAAAAAGGGGAACCAATATAGTGTTTTTGGTAGACATGTTATTTTGCTTCAATCAAAGCTGGAGTGGTATGATACACACAGATGGCTGTGTAACAATGCCTGGAAAGAGTACAGAAGCTGTTATTGAGCATTTTTACAAATACTAACAACAAAACAGATATGTGGGATGCATAAAAAACATTTGGTTCCTAAACTCAACTTTGCAAAGTATGATTTATCACAAAAGCAAGCTTTAGTTCTTCAGTAAATGCAGCAGATGTGATGTTCTCCAAAGTTTATAGGTAATTAATGCAAAAGACAGGGTCCAACTACAAATTACATTTGACAAACACATTGTTTACCAACCTCTTTAAGTTGTGCTAGTCGATCCTTCATTTTGAAAAGCTTGAAATAAAAATTTTAATTAAAAAGAAATAATAAATGTTAAAGCACATATTTTGCAGGGGAACAAATTCTTTATTTTGCTATCGAAGCTATTCAAATTACCTTTAAAGTTTCTCAGTAGAACAATGGGATCCTTGTAATAATCCAAGAGTTTATACTCTCACAAACCTGGTATGTGAAGGCTGTGTACAAGTGCTGCTGTCAACCTGGCTGAGGAGCAGTTAAGCCTCTAAGAGCGGATTAGGACAGCAGTGTTCAGAACTACCCACCCCCTCCTGCATCCTTCACACTACACAACAGTGTCTGGAGAAGCACCTCCAACTGTTGCATGGCCAACAAACTACTAGTTCTGTGAACCATTTAGTATGATTATTAGTATAAACTTAACCACACATGCAACACTGAGGTTTGATGGGTTTTATTCCTTGTGAAAAGAGAAAAACTTTATTTTCTCAAAGTCAGGTGTGTTAAGGTCAAGGCTTCTAATCAAAGATACAATAAGTACACATTAATACATAACTTTTTGAGGATTTTCCTTTTACATGATTACAAGATGGCCTTTTGCACACTCCATAGATATTGATAATTCAGTTGAGTACACACAGAAGCAGGTGGAGACTGATTTGAACCAACATTTTTTAATAAAAAATGCAAATTTTCACTCCCTCCAAGCTTCATGTTTCCCTGTACCTGAGGATGGTCATCGTTCTTCCCCCTTGGCCGTGGCCTGAGGAGGGTCACCAGGGCTGCTCCTCTTCATGTTTCCTGTTCCTGAGGAGAGATTCCTCTCATACTCCTCACATCTGTTAGGCTTCAGGAATCCAAATGCCTCGTTTCCACTGAAAGGTCAAGACTGGACCGGACCGAACCGGTACGATATTTTGAGCGTTTCCATTATATAATGGACCCATTCTTACCATTTTTGGTCCCCTGTTGGTTGTAGGTCCATAGAAAAATGGAATGGACCAGTGAGGGCGGAGCTTCTGTCGTCACACGTTTAAACTCATTGATTGGCGGAAAGGTTTTACGACAACAGCAACTGTCTGACCAGGCCAAAAGTTTTGTCCCCTTTTCGGCTCTTCTTCGCCTCCTGTAATCTTCTTGCAAAGAATATGAAATTCTTTGCATTCAGTATCACTCCTCATTGACGAGAGTTAGAGACTGGAGACATGCAGAATCCGAAAACTGTTGCAGTTGCATCTCTATGACGCACAGCTACGACGCACAGCGATGTCATCGTTCTACACCCTACATGCACCTTGATGGTCCAACACTCAATGGAAACGCTCACTTGAATAGCCCGGACTATTCTTAACTGTCCACAAGTGGAGCGGTCTGGACCGCTCATGGAAAGGAGGCATAATTGTTTTCTAGTGTATCTTTTGTTGTTCCTCCAGGTCTTCTCCCCTCAAGTGTTCTGTTGGGTTTGGGTATCTGGGATCTGCACTTTTGGGGAGGGGTACTGTGAGGGTCCAGCGGTTTAATTAGGCTTTTTAAGTGGTGTTTTTGGTCATGTTTAGAGCTGTTTCCTGTTGGTCTCTCTGTGTTGATGTTAATCATCTACAGCTTTTTTCATTACAGTTAATTGTCCTGAGTGTATAGAAGTGCTCGGATTTCAGTTCTTTATTGTCACGTCATCTGCTTTGTCACTCTTTTATTGCTCCCTTGGCATTTTCATGTTTCAGTTTATTTATTAAATACTCAGTCTTCTGCATTTTCGGTCCTTCATCATCAGTTCCAGACAAAAAGGACCGATCTTTTAATATTGATACTGATATTTTGTTTAACTCATAGCTAACCATCTCAAAATGGCTCTAGTCTGTGCTGACCACTGTCCTAGCAACCCCATGTATTTAAGATTACCACTTTGCTCTTTTTGTCTTTAGGTAGTTCTTCCAAATCTTGGATTTATGATCACTTGTTTTAGAACAAGCCCTTGACAAATGCCAGAGGAAACTGCACAGAGCTCCAGAATAATGAGGTAGTTGTGTTGAGTCAGGGCGCCTTTCACTCTGGACATGTCATCCACCCTAGATCCAGCGTCATCATCAGATTTCCTCCGCTATTGACATTACACATCTATTCTTTCACCATTTTGACAACATACAAAATTCTGCGTGATGAACTAAAAATATCATATTTTGATTCATTCTCCAGAACATGTTCCAGTCTTCCATAGTCCAGCTGTGGAGTTCCTGACCCAGGTGAGTCTCTTGGGGATATTATCACATCTTTGGAATGACTTTCTTGGTTCAAGCTGTCCTGTCATTGCTACAGTTCAAAGTCTGCTTTTCACAGCTGAAACTTAAACTTGCTTACAAAGACCATGAACAAAATGTGCTTGAAGCCATCATTACTTGAACCATGAGACCCTTGTGTTATCCTAGGCATGTTTACATTAAAAGTGGGGTCATCTGGACCCCATAAGAGAGCACGAGGGCTGTACCACAGCAACTTGTACAACTTTGGGTCTGTTAGATCACTTCATCTCAATTTCCCCCAGCTTCTGAGTTCCTTCAAATGGTGAAGGAAACTGTAGAATTGCCTGTTGTATAGAGTAATTCTTAAAGGCACACAACTGCTGGGGTTTATCTCTTTTTTTACTTAATTTTTATTGGGTTTCAGATTACATAAACAAATAAGCAGTAAATAATTACAGAAAAAAGCAAACAAAAAAAGAAGAAAAAAATAGAAAAATACATATACAGTATATGGTTAGTCTGGGGTTTAATACATTTTCTTATTTATTATTACATATGCTATTTCACATGATTTTTGGGAGTTAGTAGTCTCATTCAAAAATTGATTGCAATTAATGAACTGTGCTCAGTTTGATCAACATAACATTTTTGTTTGACCCCTCTGGTTTGCTTTTTTTCCATTAAAAGCTTATTACTAGACTTCATCACCTTTAATATGTTAAATATTTCTGATAGATGCGACAGTATAAAACTTCACAATAAAAGTCTTTGTGCACAATAAACCTCTAATATAAGTTTAAACTCCCATTCTGATCATCTTGCTGCATGTCGATTGTACATTTTATGCAATAACTACAAATTTTTCCCAAAGGACTTTTTATCGTCTGCTCCTGATTTACAACAATTTGAATGATGAAATACTCAGAAATGCATTTTTAATCTTAATTGACTTTATATAAGTTCTTCACCACACAAGAAATGCAAGAAAAGTACATGTTATAAACATCAAAAACACAATTTTCAAGCTCCACTTTCTGCACCAAATCTAAAGAAAATTTGAGTGCAATATGTTGCAGTTCCTCGAATGACCACAGGAGGCAGGTTTAGGAAGATCAATATCTGTCAGTGACTCTTTATGTTAAAATTAGGGGTGTCAAATTATCGCATTAATCTGTAATTCATTACAGACATTTTAGTGCATTCTTTTTATCATCTTAATCTAATTTCTGCGTCGGATGGTTTCTTCTTCCATTAAGACATTCATTTCTGATAATGCAGACCTAGAAGAGCATTATCCTGGTCATACCATGTTCATTTACAACAAAATAAATATTAAATCCATAATTAATACTTCAATCCTGTTATATTTTGAACTTTAGATTGTTTTTTTCCCAAAAAGCGGACCATTAAAAAGTATTTAAGATCTATTACAAAGCATTCCCAGTGGTCTATTGACTGCAATTATGCAGTTTTACCCCAATTTAAAAACCTCAGTTGTTTTCTAGGACAAAGTTTCTGCAGAGCGGCAGTAGGTCGTCAGAAATTCCGCCCACCCTTCCCCTCCAATATGCTGAAAGCTTGGAGCAGCTCTCAGCATCTCCAGTGTCAAAAATAATCTATTTTTCCAACAGCACTTTTTGTCTGCTCCTGATAAACAACGATTTGATTAAAGAAATGCAATTTTGAATATAATTTTTGTCACATATGTCCTTTATTACAAAAAAAAAAATCCAATGAGCATGTTAAAAACACAATTTTCATTGAGTGTTTATTTAATGTCTTATAGCTACAAAGGGTGAGTCTGCATAAAACGAAACTATATGTATAAGTATATAACATGACATATTTTTATGTAATACTTCAAGTGACTTTATCTTTTTTTTTCGAAGCCATACTACTTATACAAAGCATGCAAAAAACAATAGGCAGCATTTCAGAAAGAGGAGTTTGATTCAACAGAAACCATCAAAGTTTGAAATTATTCATCACCAGTCCTGTCGCTGATGGCTTCCTGGTTCTGTTCGACGGGTAGAAGAGCAGTGGGAGCTGCTGCAGAAAGTGACTGAGGAAGACAGAAGGAAGAATAAATCAGTCATCCAACTTTCTTTATTAATTTTTTTCTTTACTCAACCAGGTAAGAGGAGAAGACCTCAGATGTTGGACACATTACTTTTAAAATAGGAGGTTGTGTATCTTAAACTACACAAGGTATATATTTGTATAAACCCCCTTTGTATTTACAGCTAAATTTTGCTTTTGTTTTTGGACCTAACGAAAGAGAGAGTGAGGTGAGGGGTATGGATATAAGAAAGGAAAAATGAGGTAAAGATAGAGAAAAACTAAACTGGAGGAAAGGTGGTGTTATAAACAAAAGAGGCAACAAGTAAAATCTACAGCTTTCACATGACTCTGAATAAAAAATTATGTACATAGTTCCTGTGTTTATAGCAGTTGTTACGTTCTAAAAGTAGCAAGTGATGACAAGTAATGTTTTAAGGCTGTAAAGGATCTATACGTGTCGAGATACACATCTCACGATACGATAAGTTAACACAATCAACTAGCAACATTACAATGTGTGTGAATATCAGTGGTATGTATTGGGAGAATGTCTGGTGATACGATATATATCGTGATACACATCTTGGGATACGATAAGTTCACACTACCAACTAGCAACATCACAATGTGTGTGAATATCAGGGGTGTCCATCCATCCATCCATTTTCCGAACCGCTTTGTCCCTTTCGGGGTCGCGGTATCAGTGGTGTGTATTGGGAAAATGTTTGGTCATAAGATATATATCGCGATACGATAAGTTCACACAATCTACTAAGAACATCACAATGTGTGAGAGAAAATTAGGAGTATGTATTGGTTAAAGTCTGGTGATACGATACGTATCGCGATATACATCTCATAATACGATAAGTTTACACAATCAGCATTATGACAGAGTCTAGTCATTAGGTGTGTGTACTGACCACACACAAATGCTGTATGCACAGGGTGTTCATGTGATGTGTAAGTTCCCGAAAGACGCCTACACGTACTACACTCAGGTCATCTAATATCTTAATTTCTAACATTCATGTCTGAACAGCAACAAGAAAAGAATCTCAGAAGTATCTTGATTTAAAGTAAATTACTACAAACTGATCAACAACTGAAAGTGTAAGAATTAATATGCAATATTGTGCTTGAAAGGGGAATTGTAACTTAAAAAAATGAAAGACATCCGTACGGTGTACGCTATGAAGTTCTGTTTCTGTTGGAGAAGAAGGAAGCCAATGATGCTGGACAGTGTTCCCTGGGCCAGTGTGAAGATTAAAAGCGATGACTTGATTCCTGTGCTCAGTGCCTGGAAAAGAAAAAGTAACCATTTCTATTGTTACAAAACAGCCAAATGGGAGAAGAAGTTCATTGTGGAAGCAAGGCAGCAGGTTTCATTTTTAAGTTCCATTTTATTAAAAACGTCTTTTAGTATTATATTATATATTATATTAACATTTAACTTCACATAACAAGCTGACACTAACCATGGCGAAGTATTTTTCGTCACAATCTCTCTCTATCTCTGTGCTAGTGCTTGTTCCCTCATCGCAGGGCACAGCAGGATTCTGGCTGATGTCCACAGAGTAGATGATCACAGCTGTCACGGCCATCACTATGGACACAGCGCTCAACACCAAACACACCTGTAGCTGGAAAAAATACATCCATCATCATGTTAAAGACAGCATGATGTTATATGTATTACTCAATTACCTATGTATCATGAAAGACGGAAACTTCATACATGGAATATGCATGGAATGAAGTAGTGGCTGTGACATGGCCTTAAGTCATTGACGGAGCCACTAACAAGCTCAAGAGGTTTCATGTATTTAATCCACATTCAGATCGGTCAGCAAATTGAGTGTTTATCTGAAATACATTTTAGTATATTTTTTAAAAGTATATGTATTTGTCTTGAACAGAAAAGCCACATTTCCACTGCACAAGCAGCATTAATGTTGTTTCTGAAGCTATGCTTACAACGCCCTCGTGTCTGTGTAAATGCAAGTACACCATATGCCCGTTTTAGACTTCTGCTTTCAAAATGTGGGTTTAGTGCACTCGAAAAATCGCATCACATGCCTGATGTGAACGTAGCATTAGACTTACTATTCTCAGGGTGATGTGTTTGTCCAAGATAATGGCAACCACTCCTGCAGTGAAAAACTGCCAAAAGAAGAAGGAAATGACAGGAAATTTGTTTTGAATTCCCTTTTGTAGTTAAGGATTTCCACAATGCACACTTGTATGGAAAGAAAATAGTCTCATTCGATTTGTGTCTGTGTGATTTTTGATTTGTAACTAGTGTATGTTTGTGTGTAACTTAGGATTTATATGTGCATAATTGTTGATTTGTAACTCATACGATACATTTCAAAGTGGCTGACAAGAAAACTCTGATGATCCAGTATTATAGCAGCATTTAAATGCATCATTTACACAAAATTTAGGGACGTTAAAAAAGTCATATTTAATTTGTACGTACATGCAGCTTTAGACGTGTGTATCAGGTAATTGGTGCATACTTTTTAAATATTTACATGTGTAGTTTTAAGCCGTTGTAATTTGAAGTTGTTTTATGTAAATTATGTTTTTTTTGTATCTTGTAATTTTTGTACATGTAAATACACAAATGTAAGTGCAGAGTTACTCACAAAATGTATTGCATGAGTTACAAATCAAGAATTAGGCACAAACAAATTAAAAGAGTCTACTTTCTCTCCATACACAAGCCACTTTTTTTGTTTTTAAACCACAGTGAATGATACCTT
>NC_050512.1:8572124-8581679 GCF_002922805.2 Oryzias melastigma | reverse complement strand
AAAAAAAAAAAAAAAAAAAGGCTAAAGAATTAAGAACTCGTCTGTGTTTGGGCTTCCTTGATTGAACTAGGTTAACAATATCTAATTTATTTCGGTGGGGATCATGATTGTCAATCCAATGTGGATCAAGAAGGTACTCTTTAGGGAAAAGCTTGCAATACTCCCAATGTTACAAAGTGCTTTAAGCCTTTTGCACTAAAGCTTTAGCTCCAGTGTTTGGACATTTTCTCTATGAATCAGAATGAATTGATCACCTAAATGGTCGCCTGTTTTAAGTCTCCACAAAAGAATGCTCCACAAAAATTGTTTTTAGTCATTTTTTTATTTATAAGTGGATCTATGCTCTTTAAACATCTTAATTCCGTCTCATGCACCAGCCCGCTCCCTGTATTTCCTAAAAAAACCCAAACAAAACAGGTTGATTGAGAGAATCCAGGGCATTTCTGCATGGTGCGTTCACTCAGCTCCAGACATCAGCAGCAAAACAAAGCAGTTTATCAGAGAAAATGTTGAACACCATCCTCGATCCTTATAAAAATGATTAAATAGTGTGCACATTTTTCTGAAAAAATGCTTTGTTTTGATGCGGACTGAGTTAGGCAGAGACGCTGTTTAGGTCCGCTAATGTCTGGAGCTCAGTGAACACACCATTCGCAGATTCTCGTCGGCTCTGGGTTCTGTCAATCAACCTGTTTGTTTGGAGGTTTTAGGGAAATAAAGGGAGAAGGGCTGGTGCATAAGACGGAATGACGGTGTTTGAGGAGGGCTCTTCGCCTGTTTTTGTTGTTACCCACACAATAAAGAGACTTAAAACTGGTGAAGTCACAGCATCTCAGTGCAGGACAGGAAGAAGGGGGCCACTATTTGTTAATGATTATCTCATTATCATGAGAAAACGATTAAAAAAAAAAGTAGGGCAGGCCGTTTTTGGCTTCCGTAAAGCTTAATGAAAATGCAGAGATGAACAGACTCACCGTTATTCCACACCACCAAGGAACAGCAAAGGTGACCACTTGCGTCTCTTGAGTCAAGTGCAAAGGAATGGAGTAAAGCATGACCATGAGCCCGAGAATTACCTGACTGACCTGGAGCGAAAAAATTTGTGAGTCCTTGAACCAGCACAAAAGAAAAATCAAACTGTTGCATTGTCACTTCAGCTATAAAAAGCTGGAAAAGGGCTTTTAGCTATCAACTTCAACATTTTCAGCTATCAGCTTCAGAGTTTTCAGCTATCAGCTTCAGCATTTTCAGCTATCAATTTCAGCGTTTTCAGCTGTCAACTTCAGCTTTTTCAGCTGTCAACTTCAACGTTTTCAGCTATCAGTTTCAGTGTTTTCAGCTATCAACTTCAGCGTTTTCAGCTATCAACTATGTTTTCAATTATCAGCTTCAGTGTTTTCAGCTATCAACGTCAACATTTTCAGTTATCAACTTCAGCGTTTTCACCTATCAACGTCAACGTTTTCAGTTATCAGCTTCAGCGTTTTCACCGATCAACGTCAACGTTTTCAGTTATCAGCTTCAGTGTTTTCAGCTATCAACGTCAACATTTTCAGTTATCAGCTTCAGTGTTTTCACCTATCAACGTCAACGTTTTCCGTTATCAGCTTCAGTGTTTTCAGCTATCAATGTCAACGTTTTCAGCTATCAGGACTAGCATCTTCAGCAACCAAATTCAGCTTACAGCATTTACACTAGCATTATCGCATGTAATGCTATATATTTAGCTCATACTTATGTTAAAAAGTTATGGTTCTAAAGTTTAAAAATGTAGTTTTAGAGTGTTCAATAACTGTTTATCCTGTTCGGCCGGCGAGCTAAGCTGGGTTTTAGTTTTCGGCCCCCTGTACGATTGAATTTGACACCCCTGGTCTAAGGGCACGGATAACCAGTTTTATTTAGTCTATTTAGTTTAGTTTAGTTTAGCAATCAGCTATTGTTTACATTTTATGACTTACCTTCTGCTCTGTACATGAAGCCTAATGAATCCATTTTTTGGGCTATATAAATAAAACAGAACTGAATTGCTGCTTGACTTCTAGCTCTATTTTACAGTATTAATTTTGTTGTTGCATTACTAGCCCTGGGACATGTATCAATATATTCTAAAACACACATACTTCCTCAGTGCAAATATACATTAGCATGCAAAAAAATGAATTAATGAACAAAGCTTTGAATATACAGTGGTTATCAAAGAGAACAGAGGTGTCAACTTACCCCGAGACATTTGGGTTCACCTTTTTGTATAGCAGCACGCAGAGCCTGCTGTCTGTCAATTAGCTTGCAGGAGTTCACATCCTTCAGCACTTGTACTGTCAGATCCCTGGAGACCGCTACTGCCATCTCCTGCTAATGACAACACAGCCAGTAACAGCAGCTTTAACCGTATCATGCTCACTGTTACCTTGTGAGGAAAATGTATCTTCCTACCACTGTGATTATGGGTAACAATAACAATAACGTAGTCTAAAGTGCTCCTCAACATCACATCCTTCCTTAGAACAACTGCCCACCATATTTATTGTAGTTTTCCCTCTGTTCTTCTTTTAGTATTTCTCAACAACTGTATTTATTCTTGTGATTTATTAAGTGATATGTTATGTATGTATTATGACCTGATTGCTTGAAATAAACCATTTCATTCATTTCATTTCATTCATTATTTCACATCTGTTGGCAAAATA
Source organism: Oryzias melastigma (assembly GCF_002922805.2). Taxonomy (NCBI): domain Eukaryota; kingdom Metazoa; phylum Chordata; class Actinopteri; order Beloniformes; family Adrianichthyidae; genus Oryzias; species Oryzias melastigma. The sequence continues at coordinate 8,578,992 of NC_050512.1, read as the reverse complement.
TCCATCTTTCTAATGAGCAAGGATATATCTGAGTTGAAATACAAGTTTCAGAGGAAAAAAGTAAAGGTAGGCAAATAAAATTACAGTCAAGAATCTAGATCTAGCTGGATTTTCAAGAAATAATCATACAAAGACAGAGGAGTCTATGACACTAGCTTCACACATTTTTAAGAGAACCAAGATCTAACTCAATACTCGGAAATCCAAAAACAAAATAATTTCTTATTACATTTGTTGTTTTTGATAGGAGAAATGCCACAAAAACATGTTAAAACTCAAAAAACAGGATTTTCATTGGAGGGGGACTTTAAGCACTTCAAGTTTAAAGGTAATAATGGTTAAGATGTGTGTTATCATCCAGTTTACACATGACCCTATTAGTCGACTAATCAAATAAAAATAATTATTAAACCACTGTTAAAATAGTCGTTTGTGGCAGCTCTACCTGCTATAGTCATGTAGTGGAGGAACTTTACTAAACAAATACTTTGTCAGACTAAATTAAAGTTCACTACATAGCACATGCCATACTTTTAGAATACAGTAAGTATAAACTTAATACTTTTTGTATACATAATGCTACAGTCTCTGCTGCAGACTTCTGGAACCACTTATAAAGAACAACAGCTACAAAAATGTCACCCCAACCTGTTGTTTTGTTCCAAGATAACAAGGCTTGGTTTTCGGTGGAGATCTCCCTGTCCTCTTGTTTTCTTCAGGACTGTTTCTAAACGGGTGTGATCTGGGGGTATCAGTGGGCGTGGCCACCGAATGTCTCTGTCTGAGGGAGTACATCTTAGCTCCTCCTCCACTTCCCGTGCGTGGAGCCACGAAAACAACACTGTGGTTTTGATTAGGGGAGCACGGGCAGGTCGCCCCACTTTTAGTTTACATCCTCGACGCATTTATATCGACACAATACCGAAAATCAAGGTAATAAACCCATATTATGACTTTGTTGGTATTTGTATGGATCACGTGGTTATCACTTGTTGAAAAAGTTGCTCCTCTTTTGGAAGTAAACTTCAAGAATGTCAGAGATGATTATGTTTGCTTGTTAACAGGCTAATTTATCATAATGATAGCGGTGCAGCTTGTTTGGAAAAGCTGACGTCATTTATTGGGCGGTGAGGCAGCATCAACCGTTATCTCACAGCAGATTGCGCAATCCCAGTGGATCGAAAGCATGCCTTTACTCTGCACAATATGCTAATAAAGAAATGCTTTGTTTTAAAACATAGACTGTAAACACTTTTATTACTTTTATTTATTATTCTCCATTTAATAGGCAATGCTTTTAGTCAGTCTTTTCTTTATTCGGTGTTCAGATCTACATGAAGCCAGAGGCGGTCCTGGCTAGTTTGGGGCCTGGGGGGCACCTCCCCACATCCCCATTCAAGCCCCGCCCCTAATAACTTAAACCCAGCAAATATTCAAACACAAGAACAACATATATGTTACTTTTTTATGATATAAGTTAAATATATTTGCATACTTGAATTCACAGATAAGATAAAGTATGTAAGTTAGTTCACACGTATCACATGTGTGTTTTCTTTCTGGCTCTTTTCTTTTTTTCATTTTTGTGCTGAATACAATACTGATACAAATTAGGAATAAATGAATTCCGGTAATTTCTGTTGGCTTTATGAACGGACATCAATGTGTCACACAGGTGGGGCCAACACTGAAACTGCAGACAAACCCATTCAAGGCCCCCATTTTCTGCCCACTTTTTAACTATATGGGACTTACTTGGCCTTGGTGGGTGGATATTGGAAGAAATACGTCATGCACCCTTCTAGTAGAGTGTTTATTTGGAAAAATAAGCTTGACCTGTTAGGGTATTTTTTTCAGCTACGTGTTAGCTGTTTTGGTAATTTAGGCATTTTTCAGTTTTTCAAGGTGTTTTGGAGTTTAGCTAATATCTCACCTACATGCTAGCTGTTTTCGCTAATTTAGAAAGTTTTTTTAGGTGTTTTGGAGTTAGGCTAATATTTACAAGCTAATTGTTTTAAATTAATTTGGCTTTTTAAAATTTTTTAGGCATTTATATAATATTTTAGCTGGCTATCAGCTTCAGCGTTTTCAGCTATCAGCTTCAGCGTTTTCAGCTATCATCTTCAGCGTTTTTACTTATCAGCTTCAGCATTTTTACTTATCAACTTCAGCGTTTTCAGCTCACTTCATGCACACTTCTAGTAGAGTATTTATTTGGAAAGTTAAGCTTGAAATCTTGATTGGGGTACAACTTTCGATTTCTACAGAGTCAGAAACTACGTAATCAGGCCCAATTTTCCATCATGTGATGGGATTGGGACATCCCTGCAAATGAAAGAGCAAAATCTCTAGTCCTTCCTTTACTTTTTGACAGTATTATGGCCAATGAGGACACAACGGCAACCTCTGGAGCCAAGCTTCATCGTCTCTTTGATCTCGAGAGTGCTGGGGTGAGATCAGATGTTGCTCCGCCATAACACCTTTCATGATGCCCGTTATGGTGAACAGAACTTATAACAAGTATTCGGTGGTCTTGTTTTTCAGGTGGTGACCATCTTGTTGGGCCTTTTTCAATTGCTGTTGTCGGCTGCAGTTTATTACACTGACCAGATTCTGGCCAACTTCTTCATGCTGCCCGTTGTCATGGGCATTATAGTATGTTGTTCATCCGTCTGTTGAAAGCTCTAGCAGCAGCGTCTTCCAGAAGGGCTAACACACACAAAAAAAGGCATTTGGTAAAAACTAATAAAATCGAAAGTAAAACTTTCAAACTGTAAAAAAAAATTAGAAGATGTAATCATTGTTTCAGCTTCTAATAGGTTTTGAGTGGAAAAGTATTTAGTTAAAGGATTTGAACTATATGTTATACTACAAATGAAAAGTGATTTTGTGAGTTCATAAAGAAGGACTTATTCTTCTCCATCCCTTTACTAAAGCATTGATCTGCTAAAAACCATGACTCTGACAGGTGGAAGTCGCCTCGATTTGGAGATGGAGCTGGATGGTAAAACGGCACTGTGACTCTCTGGGTAGCTGATGGTCACACTCAGGTTGTGTCCGAATTCCTCCCCTAATCACTATATAGTCTGTTCACTATTTCTAGCGCTGTCCGAATCTACTAATTCCAAAATCGAGTGCACTAGAAATTACCCAGAAGTCTTTGGGAAAAACTAGCATTCACCGATGGTCACTACATTAGCAAATATAGACCACAATGCATTGCGGTCAAACAATTTCAGAGAAAAAAACGTGTTTAAATTTTATATTTAAATGAACCATCCACATTTTCACCATCAGAAAACAGTGGAGTCATAAATAAACGTCATAAAATGTTCATAATTATTCAATTTTCTCTTCACAAAATCAGTGATGTCATATCCGGTGTTTGGAAAAACTAAAGAAAAGTAGTGAGCATCGTGTCCGAATTACCTTTAAAATCCACAGCACTAGATAGTCCCGCACTATATAGGTTTTTACTAGTTAGGGGTTAGGGGGGGAATTCGGACACAACCTCTGTCAGATTGCTTTGGGGCTAATGGCCGTTCCTGCTCAGTGAAAACTACAGAAATAGAGGAAAAATGTATGATTTCAAATTTGAGACTACAAACAACAGAAAAGTCTCCAGTGAGATCAGGAAAATTTCCCAATGTGTTTCTAGTTCACTGTGAGGAAATTAGTTGCAAAGGCGGTCACTGAGTCACTGAGTCGGCAACAGTCCTCATTGCTTGACTTTATTTGGTTAGAGCGAGAAGATAGTCATTTTTTATTGGTTGACATCACACTCCCTTGGTCCCATTGTCATATACAGTCAATGGTTGGAGACAAACTCATAGCTTTACAAAATAAAATGTCCTTCAAAGTAAGACAGAAATGAAAGTTATTTATTTATTTATTTTGTTTGTTTTGTTTTCTGCTGTCCGGTTCCAAACTACCATAATGTCGTCATTATTGACTTACAGAACTAAAGGCCTTGACTTAAATTCATTTACTTGAGTTGCAGATCGTGACAGGAGGATCCTTTACTATTGCCAATGAGAAGAATCCAAGCAGAACCCTGGTAAGCCAAAAAAATAAATAATAAATTGAGGGCATGTAATGTTATTTTACCTCAGTCTAATCTTATTCCTCCTTACTTTTTTACCAGTGTTGTTTTTGTGTCAGTTCACAGCAGTTAAACATATTGCTAAAAAAATCTGTGGCTTCCAAAGAACAAAAAAAAAAAATCAGTCATGGTTCCCAAAGGGTCTAAAAAGTCTTAAAAGCCTTGAATTTGAAAATGTGGAAATATGGCCTTAAAACGCATTTAATGAGTCTTAAATTTCGGTATCTTGGTCTTAAATGGTGAAGCTTAAAACTTTTTGTGACTTTTCTGGTCTAAAAAGTTGTATTTTTTTATCCATGATTATGTAAGTAAAGTTTCATTGCACCGAAATGTGAGTACAATAAAGTAATGAGGGTTTCTATAGTCTAGTAAATGTAATTTAATTACTGAAATTTTAAATACAAATCGTTAAGTTCCTCCTTTATTGGCAAGAAATGGTTCTGAAATGCAAGAATATCGTTTATTCTTCTGCCATTGGGCTGGGAATTAGGCAGAGAAATTGGTATTATTTTTCATATGCAAAGTCTAAAGAAGGTCTTTAAAAGTCTTAAATTTAACTTGAAGAAATGTGTAGAAACCCTGTCAATAAAAATGTTCCTCCTATTTTTGGAGTCTTTCTGTCACAAACGACCTTTTCCTCACGTTGGTAAAATAGTTATTTGTTATTTACCTCAGTAAACTGCATTAATGTTTCTCAGTATCGCGATGTAAACCTCTCATTCTGTAGTGATTCTGTGAAGGTATATGTTCCAAAACCTCTCTAATCATAGCTGATTGATTATCTAGCTTATTTTACAAGACTTCCCTTGGGAACATTAGAGGTAAAAGAGAAATTTGAGTTTGCCCTGCATTGTCTAACCTGGTAGATAAAGAATGTGAGTATTCAGAAAGGATGAAAATGCAGTACTTGAAATGAAAACAAGAGATGCATGTGAGGACGGACAATTTGATCAATCGCAATATAGCACATTTCTATGTAACACCAAAAAAAATCTCATTATTTAAGTCAATTCTTTGTACTGATGATGGTTAAAGTGTTTTCAGGAGCTATGGCTGACTCTAAATTACTTCCCCATCCATACAACTTCTCCCCACATTTATCGCTTCAAGCAGAGACAATTAGAAAAATGAAATTCAGACGTGTTTTCCATTTGATGACGTCATCAATAGTCGCCGGTCATCTACATTAGTGCGTATCTGGCAGTGCTCTAAAAAAAACAATTGTGAACGCCACTACAGCTTCAAATGCTCCGACAGTTGGAACAATAGGGAGGAGCCAGAGGGGTAGGGGAGGAAATTCAGCCATGACTTGAACTAAATTCAAATAAATAGCCATAGCTGCAAACAAAGGTAGCCTTAAAAAGGAAAAGAACAGTTATCTGCCATTCAGCAAGTAATTTTACATAAGAAATCTTTTTTTTATTTAAATTGTGAAATAAGGTGTTCCAGACCAGCATTCAAAAAGGGAACAGTGAGCTAAAAAAGCAAAATGTTAGATTGATCTTCTTAAAATGTAATGTTATACAGCCCAATAATAAGTATTTGTTTGCAAGTTCTAAACAAATATTTTTTTTTTGTTTTTATGAACCAAAAAGCTAGTTTAATTAGTAGAAATGATTCATTTTAAAACAAAATGTGAACAAAGTAAGAATACAATCTTAGTTCAAATTCCACCAAATTAATACATCCTCTTAAAGTATATCCTAATCTTAAAACACAAATGTAAATTTTTGCTTCTAAAAATATAACAAATGCCAGCCTAACTTGTCAATATTTATTGAACTTTAAAATACCATTCTTGATATTACACCAAAAATTACAGAGCAATTTAAGTTTTTTGAGCCTCAAATCGAGATCAGCATAACCTTTAAAAGATGAGAAAAGCCAAGTGTGCTAGACAGTGAAATGGAAAAAAAGAAAAATGTAACATTAAAGTAAAAAAAAAAAACTTTTTCAACCCAAATATTTAACAGCTAAGTTCAGCAGGAAGTTTAATTTAAGATTTTAAAAATAGACTGCAAACTTCTGTGTTTTTTGCTGACGTACTGCTTTGCGGATCTCTCTGCAGCTGCGTGGAAGTGCCTACAGTAATGTCATTGGTGTGTTGGGGTCTCTGCTCGCCTTTTGCCTGTACTGCTACACGCTTAAAACACCGATGAAGACCATCACTGAAGACCAGTGCTTATATCCTAGACCCTACCTATTCATTCCCGCCTACTGTCCTGCAAAGATGCTAGCAGTCAGTTTGAACAAAAATCGTCTATCTTTTTCTATGAAACATGAGTAGATGTAAAAGTGAGAGATGTTTCATGTGTCTTCTCTTGTTATGCAGGGTTATTCCTGGAGTCTGAAGCTTCTTTTGCTGCTTTATGATGCTGGAGCCTTGATCTTACACAGCCTGCTGTCCGTGTCCGCCGTGGTCATGCTTAAAAAAAACGCACAATAGTCCAGTTTGCAGAAAAGTGGAATAAATAACCTAAAAAAATGTTTGCAATAAAAGTCCCTTTATTAACCTTAGCTAATGTATAACTAAGCATTATTTAACTGTTATTGAACATGTTAAAAGACACTTTTATGCATTACTTTGCGGTACTCTATTATTTAATGCATTGGTTAGCAGTTAACTGTTTATTACTCAGCCTTACTTAATGCATAGCAAAGTATTAATGAAATCCTTCCTTAAGGTTGGGATTTTGTATGCATATCAACAACATATTAGTATATATATATATATATATATGGGTTGTGTGTGTGTGTGCATATATG